>NC_090940.1:452242109-452545140 GCF_040938575.1 Ambystoma mexicanum
AACCCCTGGTAAACTGGAGTGACCTGTGTTGTGGGAGAGAGGTCTATCAATGCAGTCTAAATATCATACAATGCAATCTGGCCACGAAAACCCAACTAGATTTGAAGAGACCTGTGTAGTGGGAGAGAGGCCTATCAATGCAATCTAAACATCATACAATGCAATTTGGGGACAGAACCCCTGGTAAACTGGAGTGACCTGTATAGTGGGAGAGAGGCCTATCAATACAATCTAAATATCATACAATGCAGTTTGAAGATAGACCTCTGCTAAATTTGAGAGACCTATGAAGTGGGAGAGAGGCATATTGATGCAGCAATGTGGATTTAGAAGCCCGGCTAGATTGGAGGGACAGGCCTATCAATGCAATCTGAATATCATACAGTGCAATCTGGACACAAAAACCCAACTATATTTGAGAGACCTGTATATTTGGCGAGAGGCCTATCAATGCAGTCTAAATATCACACAATGCAGTTTGGAGACAGAACCCCTGATAAATTTGAGAGACCTGTATATTGGGAGAGCAGCCTATCGATGCAATCTAATAACATACAATGCAGTTTGGGGTCAGAACCCCGATAAATTTGAGAGACCTGTATATTGGGAGAGAGGCCTATCAATGCAATCTAATATCATACAATGCAATTTGGACAGAGCCCCTGCTCAATTTGAGAGAGCTGTATAGTGGGGGAGAGGCCTATCAACCCAATCTAAACATCATACAATGCAATTTGGGGACAGCACCCCTGGTAAACTCGAGAGACTTGTATAGTGGGAGAGAGGCCTATCAATGCAATCTAAATATCATACAATGCAGTTTGTAGAAAGAACGCCTGCTAAATTTCAGAGACCTGTATATCAGGAGAGAGGCCTATCAATGCAATCTAGATATCATACAATGCAATTTGGACAGAACCCCTGCTCAATTTGAGAGACCTGTATAGTGGGGGAGAGGCCTATCAATCCAATCTAAACATCATGCAATGCAATTTGGGGACAGAACCCCTGGTAAACTGGAGTGACCTGTGTTGTGGGAGAGAGGTCTATCGATGCAGTCTAAATATCATACAATGCAATCTGGACACGAAAACCCAACTAGATTTGAAGAGACCTGTATAGTGGGAGAGAGACCTATCAATGCAATCTAAACATCATACAATGCAATTTGGGGACAGAACCCCTGGTAAACTGGAGAGACCTGGATAGTGGGAGAGAGGCCTATTAATACAATCTAAATATCATACAATGCAGTTTGAAGATAGAACCCCTGCTAAATTTGAGAGACCTGTGTAGTGGGAGAGAGGCCTATTGATGCAGCAATGTGGATTTAGAAGCCCTGCCAGATTGGAGGGACATGCCTATCAATGCAATCTTAATATCATACAGTGCAATCTGGACACGAACACCCAACTATATTTGAGAGACCTGTATATTTGGCGAGAGGCCTATCAATGCAGTCTAAATATCGCACAATGCAGTTTGGAGACAGAACCCCTGATAAGTTTGAGAGACCTGTATATTGGGAGAGTGGCCTATCGATGCAATCTAATAACATACAATGCAGTTTGTGGTCAGGACCTCTGCTCAATTTGAGAGACCTGTGTAGTGGGGGAGAGGCCTATCAACCCAATCTAAACATCATACAATGCAATTTGGGGACAGAACCCCTGGTAAACTAGAGAGACCTGTATAGTGGGAGAGAGGCCTATCAATGCAATCTAAATATCATACAATGCAGTTTGTAGACAGAACCCCTGCTAAATTTGGGAGACCTGTATATCAGGAGAGAGGCCTATCAGTGCAATCTAAATATCATACAATGCAATCTGGACACGAAAACCCAACTAGATTTGAGAGACCTGTATATTGGGAAAGAGGGCTATCAATGCAATCTAAATATCATACAATGCAATTCGGACAGAATCCCTGCTAAATTCGAGTGACCTGTACAGGTCTATACAGAGGAAGGGGGTCTGTTACTAGCCAGATTGGTACAGTTTTAAATAATGATTACATTTGAGGGTGAGGGGAAGAGAAATGCAGAGGGGAGTAATCACCTTGTTTACTATGGGTTTGGTAAGTGGCTCGGAATCTAGGGTGGAGTAGTTGCTCTACTCCTGACCCAGGCCACTCCTACCTTACTGGTCCTTGTGGGTGATGGTTGACGGCTGGCCACTACTTCCCCTGCAGACACCTGCTGACACTTCTTAGAGCCGCCTCTGTTGGAGCCGCCCTTGGCCTTAGGCCCTTAGCTGCAGGGCTGCACGGGCAGAAGGGCTGCCTTGGGAAGACCAGTGATGGAGGCTGGGAGGACCAATGAGAGCGGTGCTGGGTGGGTCGGAAGGTGGGAGGGAAGGGAAACCAGGAAGAGGGTGCGGGGTGGGAGCGGCAGCTGGGGAGTTGCAAAGGCCTCGGGTCCTCCAGGTATTTGCCTGGAGGGGGTGGGCTAGGGTGGCGGGAATAAGGAAATATCAAGAGGGGTCGGAGGGGACAACAACGGCGCTGCAGACGCAAAGGCTACCCTGCAAATATCAAAATAAGGGCCCAGGGGGCTCCTCAGTGGCAACACGCACTCACCTGCCTCAGGTGGTAAGAGGCGTGCGGCGAGGGCAGCAGGTCTCTAGGCCTGGAAGCACCAGCGATATCCGCCAATCAGGGGAGGTGGATGGGCAACTCACCTGCTTTGCTCCGTTATAAATGGAGGCAGGCAGCTGCAGTGGGTCACTAGGCCCGTGGAAGCCAGAGGAATCAGCCAATCAGGAGTGAGAAAGGGCCTGGGGGCAGGAGGAGGGAAGGGAGAAACCAGGAAGAAGTGCCCAGAAAAAACAAAGGCACACAGGGCCTGGATGGGCTTTTAGAAGCGCTTTTCAGGCAAAATGGGGTCGCGCTGGATGGGCAACTCACCTGCTTTGCTCCGTATGTCATCCCAGAGGTCTTTCAGCTCTGTTTTCTCTGCCTTGGTTAAGTAGGCTGTGACATACCGAGCAACTGCAGTGGAATTGTCTGCAATGTACTGCACATCTATGTTTGCATACCATAGGAGGGAAATGATTGCATTGTAATCATTGATGTACTTTGATGCTTTGGTTCTTTTTATGTAGTATGTGTTCTTAGGCGATTTGCCTTTCACACTATGGGCCTCATCACGAGTCTAACCCTTAAATGCGGTGGTAGTGCTATTACTGCCACATTTAAGAGTCCGCCAGATCATGGCCTTGGCGGATTTCCCCCCAGCTCACAGCTGGGGGGAAATCCGTGGCAAATTTGCCGATTTTCGGCACTATTACCGTCGGCAGGAAATCCGCCAGCGGGAATAGCGTGAATTTTCCCCATTGGGCCCAATGGGGAATGAGGAATTCCCGAATGGGACCAATGGGGAATGGGCACTAACCATTCCCCCAAACCTGTGATCCGGCGCTAATAGCGACGGGGGGTTTGGTGGTTGGGCTAATAGCGCCAGCGGTAATAGCGCCGGCGTTACCACCCAACTTGTGATGAGGCCCATGTCTAAAAGAAGACATGAAGTTGTTTACTTGTCCTTTTTCCGAAACAGGTCTAGGGAAACCAAAGCAGCATTTGGTGTAGTATTTGCCTTTCTTTTTATATTTGCGCTGACAATAGTTGCCACACCTGTGTCTTTGAAACTTCAACATTTTTGCATGTAGGTCACTATGTGTACTTTCTGATGGCATTTCGCAAGTGACATATTTATGAATGAACTTGAAAACAGTGGCATCACTGTCCGGACCAAATTTAGGAGCATTTTTAATCCACAAAAGCATGTGGATGTGTGGTGCTCCTCTGACTTGATATTCTTTTTTCCAAAAGAAGTGTTCCACTTCTCCGAGGGGAGGAATTGATTTATTACAAATGAAGTGTAGCATGGCAATAAAGTAATGACAGAAGTACCTTGACACATTTACAGGGTCAAGAGAGCAAAGTTCTTCTGGGGTTTTCATGTCTATCCCTGATTTCTTTTGGTTTGCTATGCGTAGGAAAGCATGCAAGTCTTCCCATGCATACCCTACACAACCTAAAGTGACAAACCATGTGGGTGGGCCAAGGTTGCGTAGCATGCAAAGTATGTATTTTGTTACGTCAGAACCAGTATTCTTTCATCCCACGTATGTTTGTCAAGAGATTTGTAATACTTGATTGTAAAACTTTCTTTCTCTTGCGCCTTTTGAAGTAGCTGTGTAGCAGATATGATTAGAAAGTTGGAACCTGTTTTCAATGTGTATGCAACTCCGTAACATAGAGTTGCTAGTTCACTTTACTTTCAAAGAGGAGGTGGAATATGTATTCCACGTTTTGGCTGAATCTAGGGTCTTTAGAATACATTTGTAAGGAACGGTATTCTGATGCTGTTATTTGTGTGCATCTTTCATCGTATCTTCCATCTTTTCCAGTAGGAAACAGTAGAGGAAAGACGCATGCTTCTACACTTTTTTCCCATATGTTGATTAGAGATACTTTGGCTTGGCGCATTTGATTTGTTTCTAGTGCATCATCTATGGTGTCTTTGGGGTGTAGTGGGTGAATTGCATACTGGTCTAAAATGTTGGAGGCTATAGTAGGATCTAGAAGTTCAAATTGTCCAGTTGATGAGGAATCCTGAATTATTTCGGTGGTTTCTCTTAGGTTTTCTTCAATGTGTATTTCTCTGAAGTATTCATTGTTGTCTTTAAGATATTGCAGGGCTTCTCTAACTTTGTTTAAGTCTACTAGTTGCTGCCAAATAATTTTGTCTTTTATAGGTACACCATACACTAGGATAATTAAAGATTGATCTATTGGCCGTTACACTCCTAGAGTGTCTACATTTTCTTTGAGATCTCATGGCAATTAAACTACTTTGCCACAAATGCCTTTCAGTAATTCATAGGGTGGCAGTTTTGCTGTTTTTGGTTGAAGACGTATTATCGCTTGAAATGGGTGCACGGTTAGGATTATAATGCTCTCATAAAAGTTAAGTTGTTGGAGTGGTTTTGGCAGTGGGAATATTTCCAAGTTATTAGTGATAGCCCGTGAAGGCATTTGGTTATTGTCAAGTTTTGTAGTGCAGTGCAGTATGTGCAAACTATTGAGGGGTTAGTTATTTCATGTTTGTTTTCTTCTATAAGATAGAGAGGTAATTGTAACCACTAGGATTGCTCATTGTCTTCTATCTTGTATGTTATATCTACAGTTTTGGTGCTCTTTGTATAAAAAGTTCTGCAGAAACACATACATACTTGGTTTGGTACTTCAGCAGATGTGCTTTTAAATTTTGCTATTTCTTTTTTGTACATGTTTAATAGAAGGTTGACATCTGCAAGGTTGTCCATACTCTTTTCTAAAGTTACGGGATTTTGTAAGTGCTCTTCAGTTCCAAAATATTTGTTTTGGATGTGGTCTATTTGTTCGTGCAGTTCTTTGGCTGTACCATGTAGGAGAATGTGATTTAAATGCTCCAGTGCTAAAGCAGGACTTTTTATATAGTATATTATCTGAAAGAGATTTTGTACAGTAGAATGGTGTGCTGCTAACATTTTGATGTGGTGGAAGGTGCTTTTGCAAGCAGGTCCACAAATGCAGGCTAAGGAATGCCCTCGTAGTCTTGTGTATTTGCGCACTGGACAGGAGTCCATAGTTTGTAATATTTTAATTTTTAATTTGTCTTTGGCTTTCACATACTGATTGAGGAACTGCTGAAAAGATTTGAAAGATTGTTTGCGCATGTTACACATTGATGTGCACGGCCAATTGTACACAGGACGTATTGGTTTGGTGGAATGGAGAGTTGATTGTAAGTTTGTTGGGGATATTCTTGCAAGCAGTAATTCTTCTTCCATAATGGTATTGTCTACCTTTTCATACCCTCGCCCACTGCTATGTAAAGGAATTGGGTTTGTTTGCTCTTGTTTGTATGCCTCTTCATTGAAACATGGCTCAGTGCTGGTGGTGTGAATCCACTCACCTGCACAGATGTTTGCAAAGGTTTCTAAACTGATATTGTGTCTGTTGTGAAGTAATTTTTGTAGTTTACTAATTATTTTTGTTAATGGTTTCATTCTGTTTAAAACTAATATAAATAATTTCCTTTTGAGGTGCACTGTCTATGAGAGCTTCCATGATCAGTTTTCTGCAGTAGGTTTTAAGGGTGGAGCGTGATTTCTCCCCTGTTTTTGTAAGATTCTGAAGGATTCTATGGTGGAAACATTTTTGTAAAATGATTTTTTGGGAATGCTTACTTGTAGCTAAGTTACTCTTGGTAGATGTCGTTTTTGCACTACTGGCAGTTACATTCTTGTTAATACATTTAGTTTTAGTTTTAGATTTGGAAAGAGAAGTTACACTTTCTTTTCTGCTACCTGGTTCCGTTTTGCTTAGTCACTGTATTAGCTGTTTTGTTTGAACTTTTTGTACAAAGGTGGATGGGCATTTCGCTGGGCTTGAGTTCTATCTACTCTGTTTCTGTGTTCTTTTCTACTGAGTTGCTTTTTGGTAGACATTGGGCCCCATTACGACCCAGGCGCTAATGGGTTAACGGCGCCGTAAAAGGCTGCGGCGCCGTTAACCTATTAGCGCCTAATTACGAGGTCCCTTTGCGGGACCCGACCTTAACGGCTGGTTTTACCAGCCGTTAAAGTAGGGTGCCGCAAAGGACTTTGGTGCTAAGTACAGTGCCGCAATTTGCGGCACCGTACTTAGCGCCTTCCCCATTCCCATTGAGCCCAATGGGCAAAAATGGGAATGGGTAAGGGACCATGGTGAATGGGGAATTACCGCCCTGCCAACCTTGGAATGGGGCGGTAATTCCGCCATTCACCATGGCGGACCCCGGCATGGACCATGGTGCTAATAACACAATGGTTTAGCGCCGGGGTCGTAATGAGGCCCATTGTCTTGTGTCTCTGTTGGAGAAAAAAGGAAAGTGTGGGTTTGGAAGTTGTGCAATGTATTTGTGTATACTGTGGTGAGTGTTTGAATATGAGTATAGGTATATAAAGAGGAGTGCAATCATGCATAGGGTTGTTAGTTTTGGTTGGGGAGGTTGTAGTGCTATGTGCGTGTGTTCTTGTAGGAAAGGTTTGCTTTAGTTTGCATGGTGTTCTGATGACAATAGAATCAGTGCACCTGGCAAAGTGCAATGAGTAATGGTGAAATGACTGCTTTGGGCTTACATAACATTGTCCAGGCTACAATACAACAACACTGCACTGTCTGAGTGACAGGCAGAACACTGCAACAGTACTGCACTTACTTTTTTGGATGTGAAGAGTAGGTTACTTCTGTGTTTTATCTTCTAGCAGCGACGTCACTGGCTTTCAGCAGGCGGTTCTTTACTACATTGCAAAAGAAGGAAGTTAGTGGCTATGTGTGTTAATTGTACACTAATAGCAATAGTAGAACACTTTGTTTTAGATTGTAGGAGGACTTGTTGGCAGGAAGAGTTAGTGTGTGTGTGCAATTGTATAGCACTACATATGAGTAGCGACTTGGGAGTATTAGCATTGTTGGCATGGGGGGCCAGTGCTGCAGTGAATACTGTGGCATATGGGTCTGCATATTTGAAGTGTGTGAGAGGTTTTTGTATTATTTGTTTTAAAAATGGATTAGTGGAAGTAATAGTAGAGTGAGAAAAAGGAAAGAAAGATGTAGAGATTGCAAAGGAGAATGTTAGCGTTTGTGGAATTTTGTTACGTTTTTGACAGCTAGATGCTTTCTATATGAGTGCAGACATTCTTTTCAGTTGTTGCATTTATGTATGCAAATCTATAGATAGTACTGTTTACAATTTACATGTGCATTTCTTTGCTTTCTTTCCAATGGTGCATTTTGTCAATTGTGCAATGCATGTGCTTGGCATGCTATCCTAATGTAGATGTAGCGTTCATTTTTTGTGTGCATTCTGGCCATTTGACATAGGATCTGGCTCTTGCATGTGGTGTGGAAATGTTCTCAATGTGGTGTTCTATAAAAATATCGGAGGAAGTGGTGGTGACATTGAAATATGTGGTTTGTATCTGTTATGCTGGTGGGCAGTACAAGAAAACTGTGAAAGCAAACAGCATTGTAAGTAACTGTGAGTTGATGTGAGGAGGTGGTACAACTGACAGTATGAATATTTGGTAGGTTATACAGGGCAAGTGGCAGGCACTCTGTTTAAATGCATGCATAACATGTACTTGCTATGCTTTGGTAACATACATGCAGTTTTAATTTTCTATGTGCATTCTGGCCATTTTACAGCGTGTGTGTTATTGGGAGAAGTGATTGCAAAGGTGACAGAAGAAAAGAATAAAATAACATTTTGCAGATTACAGTGGCTGATAGGGGAAAGCATGCATGCCGTGGTAATATATTGACGTTCACGTAGGATCTGGCACTTGATCCTGCGGTGCAAATGTTCCCAATGTGTGGTTTTACAAATTTAAAATATGTGGTTTGCAGTTATCATGCAAGTGGGAATTAAAAGAAAACTTTGAAAACACACAGCATTTTAAGGAACTGACACTTGATGTCAGGACATGGGACAAATAAGAGTATGAGTATTTATTAGGTTATGCATAGTAAGTGACTGGCACCCTTTTCATATGCATGGAATCTATGTAGTTGCTATGCTTTGGTAACATACATGCAGTTCTCATTTTCTGTGTGCATTACAAAACATATGCATACCTGTAGTGTGTGTTGCTGGATGTAGATGTGGATGAATCTAGAAGGAGAAGTCTTGGAGAGTTTTGCAGTACTTTTCGATGCAGGTGCTTGGGAATCACAGGAGACCTGTACTCTGAGTGTTGAACAGTACATCTGCAGTGTTGAACTGAGATGATAGAGTTAGATGTAGAGATCTTGGATGTGATTGGTGGATGGGTGTCTGTCTACTTAACAGTAGCCAATGAGGGAGTGCTGCAAAGAGTGAGGAAAGGGAAGAAGGGCTGGCTGTCACGACCTTAATCCCCGGCCAGGGAACTCGGGTCCTCTGGCTCTTGCCACAGTATTCCAACAAGGCCCTAAGGGCCCAATCGTGTCCCTCTCGGGTACCCTGGAGCCAGTCCTGGCGCCGTTGGCACCAGGGTCATATGGCAGGTGTGATTTCCGTTGGGCAATGGACTAATATGGCTGTCCCCATAAGGATCAACGTGGAACTGCAGCATGCAGTCTAGCATCCAGGGCGGGGCCCTACCCGAAAGCACCTGGGATACCTGCTGATTATTTAAACCACGCCCGATCGAGGCACGCGCTTCGCGTTATTCTGCTCTTGCAGCGTGCCGTTTACTGGGTCCTGCTCAGCATATTTGGCCTGCATGGGTGAGAGAAGAAGAAGAACCACGTTATTCATTCTTACCTGCTCTGCATCCAGCTCCTCTATTACTCCAGAGTCTTCCCTTGAATTTGTTATCTTCCTCCAGCAACATCCTAGAGAAGAAGGACGAGAAGAGGACAATAAGTCATCGACTATTCATCAGCCCCATCGCCTCCAGGCTCTGCTTACTTACCAAACTCACCTGGAAGTCTACCGCCATACCGACATCTTCCATCTGGTGTCCTGTTCCATCAGGATTCTTCGATGACCTGCAAGGAACAACAGCACAGGTCAGCTAACTTCTAAGGACGCTCATAGCGCTGCGCCTAGCGCTTTCACTTACCTTCTCGAGCTCAGCCCTCAATATCAGCTCGACGTTTCCATCATCTCTTCTGCATCTGCAAGAAAGAAGGTGAAGGTTATTCGAGGCAACCACATTTACGGACATTCATTGCAACCATACGAGAGACTTACCTCAAGAGTGGAGTCGCAGCCGGTCTGGACTCCAGGGCCCCGCCAGTGAAGTAACTCGGAGGAACGGTGCCCAGCGACGATGCGCCCCTGCTCAGCACGGCTGGACGGAGAGCACACCTTAACGAAACACAAAGTGCTCTAAGGGGATCGCGAGGGGAGCGCGGGGAAGGTGGGCTCTGAGGGAAGGCGTTGTCGCTAAACCAAACTCTTGTCTTCTAGAACCGGCCCTCGGCAGCACGAGTCCCCGGGGAAGGTGCAGCGGTCCCAGAAGCGTCCCAGACCAGGCGACTGGCGTCCCTGTGGATACAAGGTGAGTGTTACACTGCCCCTGTTTTACGAGATCCGCGGACACTGCATTTTCCATTGCTGTGTTGGTTGTATGGTGAAGATGGCAGGATATTGTGTCTGGGTACTTGGTGATAAGTCTGTTGCTGATCTGGAAAGGTATTCAAAATCCAGAGGTGTTTCTGCAGATTTTGGGTTTCCAGGCATGGAGGTTTTGTGGTGGAGTGTGCCTGGACGCAATTTGGAGGAACTGGTTTCTCTTTGTAGAAACTTGTCTACTTTTGGTAGTTCAGACATCATGTTGGTGCACTGTGGAGAAGAATATTTGGGGTACATCAGTGCCCCAAGTTTGATTCTTGTTTTGAAGTCCTTTGTGGAGAGAGTAATGCAAATCTTTCCATGTGCAAACGTGGTGTTTTCGGAAATATTACCAAGAGCACTATGCAATCAGCCAAATGTGTTGAATCCCCAGCAAAATCTTGGAAGTTTGCATGTCAATAAAGGCATGGGTGTAGTTATGCAGCATGTGGATATATATATATTTTCCAATGACAACATTGACTGCCTCAATGTGCAGTTTTTTAATACTGATGGAGTTTTGCTGTCCATTTTGGGGACTGCTCATTTTTTCGGAAATCTGAGGGATGCTGTTGAGAGGCTGATATAAGGAGGAAAAGAAGTAAAAAAATATATATATAAAAAATAAATGTTTTTTTGTGTAAGCACCTTTTTTTAAAAAAAAAAAAAAGGCTCTTTTCAGAGCCACCACTAAAGAGGAAATCCCCTACTCTGGTTGAAATGTGTTTCCCCAACCTGGTGCATTGCACGATATGTCAGCAGATACTGCGGTAGTCCGCAGATCACACATGCCATATCTGGGGCTTATGAGGATGGCAGGTATGGAAATGGACTGTGAAGGCTGGTCAATAAGGTTTCCTGGGTGTGGTGTGCAGGGAGAGAGTGTGGCAGAAGGCCTGTTTGCTGAGAGGAGTGCAGATGGCTATGGAGTTTGGGGACTCGTGGATACATTGGTTGCAGGTGCATAAAGAGCACTGTGGAGTGGCTGCACATCTTGGATTCACTCATGTGGATGTGCACTGGCATGGAGTGCGTGGCATGAGGTGGCTGTATTTGCCTCCTCTTTGTGCCACTTTGGTGACGCAGCATCACCCAGCCATTATTATTGTCCATTGTGGAGGGAACAGTTTAGGACATGTTACCGGAATCTCATTGCAGTTTGCGATGAAGGAGGCACTTGGGAAAGTCATGGACATGTTTCCAAACTCCAGAGTAATTTCTCCCGTATTGCCCAGAGACAGATGTGGCTGTGCTCTTCTTCACAAATGGAGAAAGCGAGGCACAATGTGAACAAGGCTGTTTGTGCCTTTCTGAGAGATGTTGGCATGTCCTCCTTCCACAATGAAAATATTACGTTTCGTAGCACAAACATTTTTCCCAGAGATGGAGTCCATCTTAATGATGCTGACAATCAGCTTTTTCTGCGAAATATCCAAAATGCATTTCAGCCTTTTTATGTAACTGTCGCAAGTATTTTTCCAGTGGGTGTTGGCCAGTTCAACCCTTCCAAAAACAAATAAACACCACAAAAAGCTCTTTTCAGAGACAGCACTTTCTACCAGAAAAGAGTGCAACATTTTTGATGGAGTCACCACCCACCTTTTTTTTAGAAGTCTGCAGACTACCACGCTCACCGCGTGTTAGGGAGAATTCTCTTATAAGGCTGATTTCCCAAACCTAGTGAGTCCTCCAGCAGCTTTGCTGGATTTTTGGGGTTTGTTTTTTTCTCCTGCTAAGAGTGAGACTCTTTTCCTCCAACTCTTAGGCATGATTTGAGGTATGTCTTTGACTTATTGTGTGCTTATGGGCTATGGAGTCTTTTACTCCATAGGGTATCATCTGTTTTAGTGTATGTGTTACACTGCACCCTCAGTGCAGTAACAGAGGGTTGTCATAGTGACCCCAAAACATAGACTCCATACCCTGGGACTGACTATTGTCTCCCAGGGAATGTAAAGTCACCATTGGCTTTATTAGTCCAAAATTGTGAACAGAACCAGTACAAACCATCATATTGTGGAAGTACTGGAAGGGGTTAAATAGATTGCCCCTGGGTCTGTTTCCAAGGGGGCACTGTCCAGTCCCCCCTTGTCGAGTTTCTGGCTGGTGGCAGTGGTTACCACGCGAAATATTCCACCGGAATATTTCCAATGGGATTTTCCCATTGATTTTAAACGCACCACTTTTTTGGTGCAATGTTAAAGATACCGCCGGTTTATTTATTTAATATAAAATTACCGGTTGGGTCTTTTCGCCAGAACTCTTTTCCGAAATGCCGTTTGTGTCCGTCTCTGTAACTCCAACCAAGGTTGGGCCCTTTGTTCCACTTTTTGGCGGGCTTCTCCACAGAAGCCCTCCAACTGGTGCCACTCTGTCTGGGTTCCACAGGATGTGTGGGTGGGGGAATTGTCACCCTGGACTGCGTTGCCTTAGCAACCCAAGTCACATTCTGTTCTGATTGGCCCAGTGGTGAGCCACCCGGCTCACCACTTAGCATGTATGAGTGACAGCTAGGCTGTTGAATGGGGGGTTTTCCGCATAAAAGCAGGGCTTTTGGGACTGGAACTTCAGAAGTCGCCACAGGACCTAAGAAATCCAAAGAGGGGAGAAGCTGAGCCACCTGCAATGACGACATCACCGGTGGAGCCCTGCTGCAACAACCTCACCACTTTCCCGACGACAAGAGAAGATCTTCTGCTGTAAGAGTCTTCTCCCTTTGAGCTGGAGGGAACAACCAGTCACCATTCGCCTTCCAGGACGTCCCTTGGTTGAATCACCGGTGCCAAGCACCCCGGCGGCCGGATAGCCAAGCTTCACCACTGTGACCGCAAATAAAAGGAACACACCTTGTAACCGAACGAACTCCGCGGCTGGTCTCTTCCCTGAGCAGTGCAACAACTCCAAGTTTCCTCCTCGACAAGATCTTCTCTTCCCCTGGTCGAAACCATGAACTGCACCCGCTGCCAGGAACAACTGCCGCCGCTGGAGCTTCCTCACCCTTTAGGGTACTGTGTTCCGCCTGGCCTCCCTTTATTTATTTATTTATTTATTTATTTATTCGCATTTGTTAAGCGCACAGGCAGCCCAGAGGGCTTTCTGCGGATTGCTAAGCGCACAGGCAGCCCAGAGCCCTTTCTGCGGATTGCTAGAGGTGACCCTTAAATCCTTGGCTTTCCAACTGGTTTGGCCCCCAGACCTTCTAACCTTATCTTTCGCATCAAACCAACCTCCTTTGAACATTTCTGCAGAGACTTGATTGCTTTTTAAACTGTGTGATCTTGGGCACATTTCGCCTTGCTCCATTTAAAGTGGGCCTGGCCTATGAACTTTGGCTCTATAGTAGACTCTGCCTTCACTAACTTGCTGTGGTCTTAGAAAAGTGTTGGGAACTGTTTTATTTTCATGACTTGCCTTTTTCTCTCGCTTTAACTTAATTATTGGAGTGCCATCTAAGTTACGTGCTCACATCTGTTTTTACAAATAGTGGTGTTTTGACCTAGACTTGTCTAATAATTATCAAGGGAGGCGTGTATACTTTTCTGATTGTGTTTGAACTTGCTTTGATCTATAGTGCTTAGTGTATTTCCTAAAGTGTGTTTTAAATAAATAATTATATACTTTTGATACCAAACTCTGGTCAGTGTTTGCTTGCTCTACTGTGTTTTTAGCCCTATTGTGTATTCTCTGTATACTGCCCTACTCATCTTGAGAGAAGTCTGACTGCTCAGCCACAGCTACCAGGTAAATCTGGGTGGTGCAGGCTGCTACCAATTGGGTTTACTGCTTACTCCTGTAGTCTTAATCTTCTTGCAGTGTTCCACAAGGGAACTGCACAGGATTCTGCCTAACACTGGTGTACAGTGGTGGGATTTGTATTGAGTATACATTATAGAGTGCCTCTGATACTTTGGTCCAACAAACCACAAAGCTTAGCACTAGAAAAGTTTATTTTCTAACAAGTCAACTATGGAAAGTTACAGCCAGGAGTCTCTTACTGCAAATACAGCTGGTTGTTTAAGAGCCCTTTGTAGACATAAGAATCTTCCTGTAAAAGGCAAGAAAATAGAATTGATTGAAAGATTGTTAGAAAGCCAAAGTCTGGGTAGTGGTTCAGAGGAGCCTACCTCCCCAGCAAATGTAGACACCAGCAATAAAGTTAATATGAATCAAAGTCTTTATAGTATTGTTGTAGAGTCAGAGGAGGAAGGTGAGGCCAATGTAACTGTCCCCACCGGCCCTCTGCCTGCTCTGCCACCTCAAGCTGTGTCTACTGGACCTTTGTCAGGTCCCACATTAAGTCCTGCATTCAATGAACTAGAAAAAATGAGGGTTGAATTAGAGTTCAAAAGAATTAGTGCCCAATCTGAACAAAAGCACAAAGAACTAAGGCTCAGAGAAAGGGAGCTCAAACATTAGCTAGAGATGAAGAAATTGTCTGTGGAAAATGCTTCTCTCCCCAAATCCTCTAGGAGTTCCAGTCCCAAAAGACCCCGGATGCCTAAAGAGATTGTGGGTATGTATGAACCTAAGTTGGATGTGTTGGATTGGTTGGCAATGTTTGAGTATAATCTTGGGCTCCAGGACATCACAGGGAATCAGTTGCTTCCTTGGTTGTTCTCTAGTCTCCCCCCGTTGCATCTGATGTGGTAATGGAGTTGGGGGAGGTGGATATGATAGACTATGAATGTGGGAAGCTAGCTTTAATAGCTAGATTTGGGAAGACCCCTCCCCAGTACCTTAAGAGGTTTAGGACCCTCAAAAAGCATGATGGTACCCCTTGGCTACCTGGGTGAGTGAAAGTTTGAAGAACTTAGAGGGATGGATTATGGGTTACAGATTGAACACTTATGAGGGAATGAGAAATCTTATTATGTTGGAGTCAATTTATGATGCCTGCTCTCCTGAGCTCAGACAGCACTTGGCTGATTCAAAGGAAATAGATTCCAAGAAGCTAGCTAAGGCTGCTGACTTGTGGGTTGCCAACAGGGCTACTCACAAAGATTCTGGGGCAACTCAGAAAAAGGATGAGGGGAAAGAGCCTAAAAAGGGCTCCAAAGAGAATTCCAATAATTCCAATTCCAAAGAGGGCCCCAAACAGAACCATAAGGGTAAGCCACAATGGAAACCAAATCAGGCTAGTGTACCTTCTAGTCCCAAACCAGAAGGAGGTCAGAATAAGCCACCATTCGTGAAGGCATTTGGGAAATGCTATGTTTGTGGCTCTACTGACCATGTGAAAGGGGATCCCAGATGTAAGGGTAAACCTTCAGGGGTCCACACTGTCTCCTTAGCCTTCGCTCCAGAGGAGGAAGTACAAATGGCAAGTGGAAACTTTCTACTACTGGCTGATGACACCATAGGAGTCTCAGCTAGTGTTTCTTTAGTGTCCCTGGGGTTGTGGGAACAACAGAATTTAGATATATATAATTCTATCCCAGATAATACTAAAGAGTATTATAAGGAGAGTGTCTAAGTGAATGGTCAGGAGACTCCTGCCATTAGGGACACTGGGGCCAGCATAACTGTGGTGGACGAATCTTTTTTCAAGGCAGAGGATGTTGCTAGGGAACCCAAACGCCTCACCAAGTTAGCTCGAGGACCTGTGCAGATGCTTCCCCAGTTACCAGTTCTCACCCAGTGCAATGATATGACTGTGAAGATACCTGTCAGTGTACAATGTGAGGTACCAGGAAGGGTTCTGTTGGGAAATGACCTGAAAACTCTTGGAGTAGTGTCACATACCCACAGACCTCCTAGTAAAAGGTTACAGGAGCTAACCAGACCTGCAAGGGAGAAAACCATGAGAGGTTCTCCTGAGGTGATGATGGAAAAAGAAATCACTTCTACTCCACTGGAGCTACTTACTGCTATATCTGAGCAACATGAAGCAAAGGGGAAACCCAAGACTTCTAGAAGGAAACCAGCAGCAAGCACTCCAGTGCTTCCAACTAGAACTTCCCCTAGGCTGTCCAAAGTTACACCTGTAACTCCACCTCCAGCTGAGGCTGGGAGGGTGGTACAACCCTGTGTGGTTGAACTAGACTCTGAAGAGACAGAGCTAGTAGAAGGCCAAGAATTTATTGGAGATCTGGATCCTGTTGACCATCCTGGGCTGCAGTCTTTACTGGCAGAAGGTGGACCCAACAGGGCAGACTTCAGTAAGGGACAAAGAGAATGTCTAACTCTAGAAGGTCTTTGCCACCAGGCAGCTTCTCAGGCTGATGGGCAAGAGTCTGGGAAGTATAGGTTGCACTGGGAAGATGGCCTCTTCTACAGTGAACCGACTGAGTCTGCACCTGGAGAGTACAAGCGACTTGTAGTGCCTCAAGAAAACAGACTCCAGTTCTTGCAACTAGCCCATGAGATTCCTTTGGCTGGTCACTTGAGTTTCAAGAAGACCAAGGAAAGGCTCTCTTTCTACTTTTATTGGTCAAAAATGGGGGCTGAGGTAGATAAATTCTGCAAGAGCTGCCACACCTGCCAAACTTCTGGTAAGAGTGGTTCCAAGAATGTGGCACCTTTAGTGCCTCTCCCAGTAGTGGGAGTCCCATTTGAGACTGTACGAATCAACATTGTTGGTCCCATTGATCTTCCAACCTCCTCAGGCAACAGGTTTATCCTTGTTGTAGTAGATCATGCCACTAGGTACCCTGAGGCAATTCCTATGAGGACTGTTATGGCGCAACCTGTGGCTGACGCCCTCCTTGGTATTTTTACCAGGTTTGGGTTTCCTAAGGAGGTAATCTCTGACAGGGGGTCAGATTTGATGTCCCACTACATGAAGGCCATGTGGAAAAACTGTGGAGTTACCTACAAGTTCTCAACTGCATACCACCCTCAGACAAATGGATTGGTTGAAAGGTTTAATAGGACCATGAAGAGCATGATGGGTGCTTTAGAGGAACCCCTTAAGAGAAAGTGGGATCTTCTACTGCCATGCCTTCTCTTTGCTTATAGAGAAGCCCCTCAGGAGGGAGTAGGTTATAGTCCCTTTGAGCTTCTTTATGGCCATCCAGTCAGAGGTCCATTGGCCCTGATTAAGGAGCGGTTGGAGAGTGCTCCTTCCCCCAAGCCAGTCAGAGTGACTGACTATGTGATAGGACTCCGGAGGAGAGTGTCACAGATGATGGCCCAAGCTGGTGATAACCTGAAGGCTGGTCAAGCTTTGGTCAAGCATTGGCATGATCAAAAGGCTAACATGGTTGAGTTCACTCAAGACCAGCTAGTTCTTGTTATGATACCAACAAGGCAGAGGGCCTTGCAGGACAAATGGATGGGACCCTTCAAGGTTGTGGGAAAAGTTGGAGGGGTAAACTATCTGGTGGACTTGGGCAATCCCAAGGAGGCTCCCAGAGTCATCCACACCAACAGACTGAAGGCTTATGTCTCTAGGCCTGAAGTAGGAGCTTTGCTTCTAGCTTCAGCAGAAGAGGAAGACGAGAGTGAACTGCTCCCTGATCTCCTCAGAGGCTTACCTTTGGATGAAAAGGTTGAAGGAGTTAATCTCTCTTCAAATCTGACACCTGAGCAACAAGAGGAGTGCAAATCTATGTTAAATCAGTTTGCCTCCCTGTTCTCACTTTCACCAGGCTTGACCCCTTGGGGCCAGCATGATATACCACTGGTGACTGTCTGCCTGTAAAAAGCAGAGGGTACAGAATGTCAGAGAATGTAAGAACCCACATCAAAGGAGAGGTCAGCAAGATGCTTGACCTCGGGGTAATAGAACCCTCTACTAGTCCATGGTCTAGCCCAGTTGTGTTATTACCAAAGGCAGGATCCAAAGAGTTGAGATTCTGTGTGGACTATAGAGCTTTTAATGCAGTGACCAAGACTGATGCCCATCATTTGCCAAGGACAGATGAGTTGGTGGATAGACTTGGTTCAGCCAAGTACCTCAGCACATTTGATCTGACGTCATGCTATTGGCAAATAGCCCTGACAGACCACGCCAAGAGAAAACTGCATTTTCTACCCCTGTTGGCTTATACCAATTTAAGGTTATGCCTTTTGGACTGAAGAATGCCCCTACTACATTCCAAAGGATGATAAATCAGGTTCTGACTGGGATGGAGGACTTCTGCATGGCATACTTGGATGACATTGCAGTGTTCAGCCACTCCTGGGAAGAGCGTGTTGACCACCTAGGACGTGTTGTGCAGGCTCTTGAGAAGGCCAATCTGACCATAAAGGCAAGTAAATGCCAGATTGGACAGAGTAAAGGGGTCTACCTTGGAAATGAGGTAGGAGGTGGAGAAATAAGGCCTTTGTCCAGTAAGATTGAAGCAGTGCAACATTGGACAACACCTACTACTCAGACCCAGGTGAGAGCCTTCTTAGGTCTCACTGGGTACTACAGGAATTTCATAGAGAACTATGGGACCATATCTTCTCCACTGAATGTGATCTCCTCTCCTAAGTTCCCTAAAAAGGTCAGATGGAATGAGGAGTGCAATCAGGCCTTTGAAAACCTGAAGAAAGCCCTTTGTCAAGCTCCAGTACTAAGAGCTCCTGACTACCACCAAACTTTCATTGTACAGACAGATGCTTCAAATGCAGGTATAGGTGCAGTCCTTAGTCAACTGGATGGGAAAGGTAGGGAGCACCCCATTTGCTTCATCAGTAGAAAACTGAAGGAACCTGAGACAAGGTGGGCAACCATTGAAAGAGAGTGTTTTGCTATTGTGTGGGCTCTGAAGAAGTTTAGGCCATACTTGTATGGTTCTACTTTTGTTATTCAGACTGACCACCAACCTTTGAGATGGTTGATGCAAATGAAAGGGGAGAACCCAAAACTATTGAGATGGTCAATCTGCCTCCAGGGGTTTGATTTCACCATTGAGCACAGGTCAGGGTGTCACCACCAAAATGCTGATGGTCTCTCTAGGATGTTTGTAACTGACTAGAGATATGAGATTCATCCAGGAGTGGATTCAATCCTCCTGTCCCTTAGTGGGGGGGCGAGTGTTAGGGAGAATTCTCTTATAAGGCTGATTTCCCAAACCTAGTGAGTCCTCCAGCAGCTTTGCTGGATTTTTGGGGTTTCTTTTTTTCTCCTGCTAAGAGTGAGACTCTTTTCCTCCCACTCTTACGCATGATTTGAGGTATGTCTTTGACTTATTGTGTTGTTATGGGCTATGGGGTCTTTTACTCCATAGGGTATCATCTGTTTTAGTGTATGTGTTACACTGCACCCTCAGTGCAGTAACACAGAGTTGTCATAGTGACCCCCAAACATAGACTCCATACCCTGGGACTGACTACTGTCTCCCAGGCAATGTAAAGTCACCATTGGCTTTATTAGTCCAAAATTGTGAACAGAACCAGTACAAACCATCATATTGTGAAAGTTCTGGAAGGGGTTAATTAGATTGCCCCTGGGTCTGTTTCCAAGGGGGCACTGTCCAGTCCCCCCGTGTCGAGTTTCTGGCTGGTGGCAGTGGTTACCACGCGAAATATTCCACCGGAATATTTCCTATGGGATTTTCCGATTGATTTTAAACGCACCACTTTTTTGGTGCAATGTTAAAGATACTGCCGGTTTATTTATTTAATATAAAATTACCGGTTGGGTCTTTTCACCAGAACTCTTTTCCGAAATGGCGTTTGTGTCCGTCTCTGTAACTCCAACCAAGGTCTGGCCCTTTGTTCCACTTTTTGGCGGGCTTCCCCACAGAAGCCCTCCAACTGGTGCCACTCTGTCTGGGTTCCACAGGATGTGTGGGTGGGGGAATTGGCACCCTGGACTGCGTTGTCTTAGCAACCCAAGTTGCACTTTGTTCTGATTTGCCCAGTGGTGACCCGCCCGTCTCACCACTTAGCATGTATGAGTGACAGCTAGGCTGTTGAATGGGGGGTTTTCTGCATAAAAGCAGGGCTTTTGGGACTGGAACTTCAGAAGTCGCCACAGGACCTAAGAAATCCAAAGAGGTGAGAAGCTGAGCCATCTGCAATGATGACATCACTGGTGGAGCCCTGCTGCAACGACCTCACCACTTTCCCGACAACAAGAGAAGATCTTCTGCTGTAATAGTCTTCTCCCTTTGAGCTGGTGGGAACAACCAGTTCTCCATTCACCTTCCAGGACGTCCCTCGGTCGAATCGCCAGTGCCAAGCACCCCGGCGGCCGGATAGCCAAGCTTCACCACTGTGACCGCAAATAAAAGGAACACACCTTGTAACTGAACGAACTCTGCGGCTGGTCTCTTCCCTGGGCAGTGCAACGACTCCAAGTTTCCTCCTCGATGAGATCTTCTCTTCCCCTGGTCGAAACCACGAATTGTACCCGCTGCCAGGAAAAACTGCCACCGCTGGAGCTTCCTCACTATTTAAGTTACTGTGTTCCGCCTGGCCTCCCTTTCTGCGAATTGCTAAAGGGGACCCTTAAATCCTTGGCTTTCCAACTCCGTTGGCCCCCAGACCTTCTAACTTTATCTTTCACATCAAACCAACCTCCTTTGAACATTTCTGCAAAGACTTGAGTGCTTTTTAAACTGTGTGATCTTGGGCACATTTTGCCTTGCTCCATTAAAAATGGGCCTGGCCTATGAACTTTGGCTCTTCAGTAGACTCTGCCTTCACTAACTTGCCGTGGTCTTAGAGAAGTGTTTGGAACTGTTTTATTTTCATGACTTGCCTTTTCCTCTCCCTTTAGCTTAATTATTGGAGTGCCATCTAAGTTATGCGCTCACATCTGTTTTTACAAATAGTGGTGTTTTGACCTAGACTTGTCTAATAATTATCAAGGGAGGCGTGTATACTTTCCTGATTGTGTTTGAACTTGCTTTGATCTATAGTGCTTAGTGTATTTCCTAAAGTGTGTTTTAAATAAATAATTATATACTTTTGATACCAAACTCTGGTCAGTGTTTGCTTGCTCTACTGTATTTTTAGCCCTATTGTGTATCCTCTGTATACTGCCCTACTCATCTTGAGAGAAGTCTGACTGCTCAGCCACAGCTACTAGTTAAATCTGGGTGGTGCAGACTGCCACCAATTGGGTTTACTGCTTACTCCTGTAGTCTTAATCTTCTTGCCATGTTCCCCAAGGGAACTGCACAGGATTCTGCCTAACACCGCGGACTCTAGAGGCTGCGCAGGGGCCTGCATCATTTCATTGGCAATTCTATTTTTAAACTGTGAAATGCGGTTCTGAAAAGAGCCTTTTTTAGGGGGATTTTGTTGTTTTGTATTTTTTTGGGTGTTTTTAAACACAACACACAAGGAAAGGAAGGGAAGGGAGGTTAGGGAAGGGGCACCAACCACAAGGATAAGAAAGGGAAGGTGGAGCGAGGAAGATGTTGGGTGGGCCTCACTTCGGTAGGTGGCAGTTTTTCACATGCTCCCAAACCGTAGCCTAAAAAGAAGTTTGAAATTGCTCCCCCTGCAGAGTACCACATTGCAGTACATGCACAATACAGTGACTCTCGAAATATAAGGGTCTGCTCCGGTGTGTGTGGCCTGCGAGGCTCGTTCATGGATCCGCTGCCCAACAGGAGTGTCCCTTGTGGTAGCAGGAGCAGATACGGAGGATGCTGCAGAGGAACCCAACCTACCGCCTTGTTCGAAGGGGCGACCCTCCGAACTGCCGCATTGTGGTTCGACCTCAGGTGTCGTCGCATGGAGGTGGTGCCGTAGCTGTACAAGCCAGGTTTGCCGCGACTGAGCACCATCTGGCACTCCACACCCAAGACTCACGCTGGCCGCTGGAAATGGGGACCTCCACTACCTTATCCTCGTCCTCTTCATGATCTCTCTCTACATCACCACACCTGTTCCTCTCCCCAGGCTGTTGGAAAGGTGGTGGTGGTGGTGGAGGGGTTGGGGGTGGTGCTGAAGCAGAGGCAGCAGCAGCAGGAGTTGCCATGGTTGCCATCTGGAATAGTCCTCCAAAAGTAGCACAGCACAGCAGCAAAAGCAATCTCAGGAAACCAGCAATCTGGAGCAATGCTCTGTCCTGGTATCCAAAAACAGAATGAGAAGCAGCTCTGGAGTATGGCCTTTTATAGGGCTGCTGGGGAGTGCTTTGTGGACAGTCACGCACTCCACGGACATTTCGAACCCCAAAGACAGCTCAAGAAGTTCCTAAAAGTATCCAGATATCCAGAGGCATAGTCTGGGACCTCTGCAAGGGTGAACTTTCACAGTGAAACACCTTGGATTTCTCAAAGAAGCACTTTTTGGGTGTCCGGGACGTCGTGGACGCCTGTGAATGGGACGGCTGTCCATTGGACACCTATTGCGCGGGATCCATTGTGAACATACACATAGGTGTCCTATGGACAGGGTTGGGCTCCCCAAACTAATTAAAAGTGTGACACATGTGCGGCGGACAGTTCCAAACATGCGCAGTGTCCGTAGGATCCCAAAGGTGGGATTCTCTGTCTTCGGCTGGTGCCTCACTCTGGAACAGCCTGCCTGCCACTCTAAAACTTGATGAGAACCACCTCTGGTTCCACAAACACCTCAAGACCTTCCTCTTTTCTTCTTCCTTCGCCCACCCTCTCCGCAGCTAATCTGTTCTCTCTTGGCACTGTGCACCTGGCCACCCTCTGTCCGCCGGGGCCAGGATCCTGCTCTCCCTGCCACCCGCACTTCCTCCGGGCCATCCCTTGCTCTGGGGTCTGTATCTGTACCCATACAGCCCCGCCTTTTTTTTTCTTCCTGCACTTTTCAGTCCTACCCTGTCTGCTGCCTTAAACCCAGCACTTGCTGGCTGCACTACCACTGTTTGTTGCCTTTATTATTTATTTATTTATTATTATTTATCTGTTTCTCCTTAGCTCCGCACTTTCCATTTCTTCCCCCTTCCATGCACTTTTCCCCTTCCCCTGTCCTATGCACTTGCGCGTTCACAATGTCACTGGGCCTAGTAAGAACGTTGTTTTGTTCTCCCTTGTTCCCCTCCCTTGCCTTATTGCGTTCTAAAACACTTTGTGTACGAGCACGATATAAATAAAATATCATTATCATTTGCATGCGCCCAGGAGTCCGACGGACAGTAGTGGGTTCTCCGGAAAAAAATCAGTGATGTCATCAAGGACATTTGTGATGTCATCTTTACATCCCCATACCAGTGCACGGTGATGGCGCGAGTTGTGGTTGCTTATATTACCATAACCTGCAAATTTCTGTGGGGGGTTTCGGTTTTACTTGTTATAACCGTTATATGGATAGGTTGTTATTATTGCAAAGTGACTATAATGTCCCTTTAAAAAAGTTTTTGCACTGAATTTGTTAGGTTTTTCTTAGGGCAACTGAACCATAACGGCCCTTTAACAACCTTTTTTCAATGAGTTTTATAGCTCTTTAGTAGCGCAACTTAACCATAACGTCCCTTTAACAATGTTTTTTCACTGTATTATGTTCTATATATATCTTTGAAAACTGTTTATTACATTTCCATACCTATTCCTTCGTGAATTGTATAGTAACATGCTTTTATACTGCACCAAATCTATGTAGTATCAGTGTGTGGGAATTTCAGCTGCATAGGGTTTTGATATCCACCACATTCCCAAGCATCCTTTCATTTGGCACAGCTCGCTCAAGTGTTCACTGTGAGTCCCAGGTTCCTCGCTTTGACACAGTTGTTTGATGGTTCACTACAAATCACTGAATACTTTGTGTGCATTTCTTATAAGGTTTCTGACATTTCCCAGCATACCCTGCCTTGGGCAAGCAGTTGCATGGTATCAGGGCTTTCCACCCAATGCACAACGTGTCCCAGGCCCTCAGCCGAGCACTTCTGAGCATGAGCGCAGCTGTGGGTACTGTGTCCTAGGTCCCCAGCCCCTCATGCACACTGTGTTCATCGCCACAGCATGCAGGAGCCGGGGAGCCAATTTATGAAATTCCAGTGGGTCCCAGTGGCTAGATTTTAGTGAAGTGCCATGGAGCAGATTGCTTTCCCCGGGAGGTGCCCGAGCCCCAGAGCATCTGCTTACTTGGCACCCCTGTGGAGTGGTACATCACCTACATGACACACGGGCCAGTGCGTTGCAATTGCAGGGTCACAGCATGCAGCTTTCAGTACCGCCAAACTGCATCATCTTCAAGGACCCTGAAGTCTTGGGTCTCAGGGTGCAAAGTCACAGTTCTCTACTGCCACATGTTGCATCAGCTCTTTAAGGTACTGGGAAGCACCAGTTAGCTTCCCACCTCCAGAGTGCTTCACTGTTTCAAGGCGCTTCAGGTTCCAGTAAATCCAGGGACACAGCTTTTCCAGGTTAGATTTCTTCCAAGATTACAGTACAGCAGAGCTAAGAGTACCTTCAGAGTTACACATCTTCATCGTCTTCAAATGGCAGCATGACGCTCCTGGCTCCTGCATCTTATGCCATCTCCTTCATCTGTGCAAACCTCCTTGATTATACTCCACCCAAGATGCTTGATTAGGAGTGGAATTCTCCACAACTCATCAGCATTCCTATTGACTTATTAGCCTTGATTCCAGCTTTTCTTGTTGGTGTTTTTCATGACATAACAAGGACAACCAAGGTGATCAAAGCTATGCTTTCGAAGCGCAGGTTTGGACTTGGATGGTCTCTGATCTCTCTCCTAGCCAGTCTTTTCTTAGAATTTGCAATACAGCAAATGTCAATGGGATTAGGGCATCAAACTATTGATAGTAAGAGTATTCACCATTTTCCTCGTTTGCATTCTGCTAGCTGTCACCGGTGACACAAACCATCCTATTCACAGGAAACCTCTTCCTTCTACTTCTGGACAACACAACATTCTCACAGTTGTACACGATAGCTCGTTGCATAAGTAATACACAACTCGCCCTTTAGAAATGACAGCCGCACCCTGATTGCACATCATAACGACCCTTCTTCAACAACAGCACAACACATTATCCTTCCTGTACAGAGGTGGCACACTTGCCTTCCACCCTCTTAATCATATATCCACTTGTCCTTGAAGATGAAGCCTTGTGCTTGTGCAATACACGGCACATCTGGTCTGTGCACATGAACCTCACACAGTGTATTTTGAAATGTATCATAAGAACTGCGCATACACTGGGACAACACAACCTTCTTGGACAGCAGATCCGTGGTGTATTGCTATATAAAATGATACAATCTGTGGCCTTTAGATCACGGCTGCCCCTCCCAGAGCTAAATCATAGTAGATACTATACCAAACCATGGCCGACCATGACAACCATGACATCCGCACTCTGCCAACGCTCATCACCAGAGCGCCTTTCCATAAGCTACTGGGCCAGATGTCCTAACCTACCCATCAGAATAATAGCTCTCGTCTCTGCACACCATCCTTCCTTCTATTGCCATGAGAAGTCGTTTAGAGCATAATTGGCTCAATTTGGGCCCAGTTGACAGCTCGGTATGCCGAGTTCTTGTTGACATCAACAGATCTAATATCACACATCAGCGCTTCCCTCCAGATGTCTGGTCTGTTTGTTATTCTGCAAATCCTTCAGAGCCCTGGACGTAACTCTAGACCACATGCAACCTTTTATCATAAATTCACGCAAGATGAATTGGACGATTTGCAAGAACAATCTATTGCACATGCACGTTTAATCTGACATAACCCATACACAGAGGGGTTAGTCTTGTTTGCCTCACAAACAAATCCATTTTGTTGCGACTAATCTCTCCTGGACATCTGGGATTTTCCAGAGCTTGATGGAAACATGGGTGGGGAGGGGACAAGCTGTGTGATGGGAAGAATCTTTGCCTAACTTTTTTTTAAACTATATTATTCCGATGTCCTGTTTGATGGATACAGTGCCTGAGATTGCAGAAAAAGAGAAACCATGGCAACCAGATAAGCAGAATGAATCATTTAACTTTGATACATAAGAACAGGCTGCAGCAGAGGCCGAGCCGGGTTGAAGCTGTGCAGACGTTGGTTTCTCCTTGCCTCCTGTAAATTATTTGGCTTGGAAGCAGGTTCCTGTGGATCGCTTGCATGTGTAGAGGGTGCGCTGGCCGGCATGTGCACGGGGATGTTTTGATTACCTTTCTATTTTCAGTCACACTGCGCCGAGTGCCAGCAGTGCCTTTTGCATAGTTGATTTGCATCCGACCAGAAGAAGCAGCCTTTAGGCGAAACACGGCCACTTGGCTTTTCTCTTGAAATTACGATGATGGGGTTAAGACCTCCGCTGCTGAAGGGGTGATCTCAGCTTCCACTGGAACTGCAGGAGGTGCTCAAGAAGCATCGACAGTGAAAGTCCCTGCATACAATAACCTTGCCTGAGATAAAGTATCAGACATATTTCTGAGTCCATTGTAGAGTTGGTGGCCAATAAGCACGTTTGCGTTCTGAATGAGATGCAATGTAGGAAAAGAAAATGCTATTTAACTTAAGTCAAAGGACCATTTGTCAAGCTGATGTCACTGGGTCAAATTTCCCCAAATTCGTAGAACAGCCCGAAATCATTGATGTAGCAAACCCGTTCGCGAGGGTTTGAGGTCAAATTTGTAAAGCAATTTTCTAAAGGTTACTTTGAGAGGAGAGGGGACCCAACGGAGGTTACACCAGCAACCTTGAAGTGGTTGCAGGTGTGCCCCCTGCTGACCCATAGAGAGAAACTCTTGCCATGGGGTAATGTATCCTTGAAGCCACCCCATTGGCTTCTTACTAGTGTCAGTGCGCTTGTGGGGTAGAGAGGGGGGGGGGCGGTACCGTAACGTGCAAAACGTTTGTGCCACTGCTCTGGTAGAATCGAGAGGTTTGGAGAAGGGATCTTCTCTAATCGGATCCACACACGGGTCACATTTGCAGGACTAGCGCTGGCAGGCGGTGAGCACACAGGGTTGCAATTGCGATGACGTAGAGCACCTATTTGACATCCAGGGCTCTTCTGTAGATCTATGGGGTCAGTAAAGGATGGGCCTCCCTCATTTTGTGCACTTTGAGGAAGCCTCTGCACATCCTTGTGCATTGACCCCTGAAATGCATGTTTTTTTTAAATGTGTATGCATTCCATAGATCACTGAACGCTACGTGGGAATCCGTTCAGGGCCCCTAATAAATATGCAGGACCAGGGCCGGGGGGTATTCACTGCCTGCTCTTCTCCTTTGGAGCAGATGTGACACATCTGCGCCCTGAGAAAGCACTGCCGAATATAGCAACAGATGGTCGGGCATGAACAAGTCCACAGTCAGTGATGATGTTCTGCTGCTAATGGCATCTATTTTCGCATTGGCTATAAGGTTGCAGAGCTACCTTCATGCCCTGCTCAACATTAGGACACGACGCAGAGGTTTCTGGATTGGCCTCGGTGTGTTGCATGCTACAGCTGTGGCTAGCAAAAGCAGCGTGTAAGGGTTCTTAGTAACAGCACATCCCTTTATGAATGCGGCAACACACGATAATCAGAGAAAAGCCCATTTTGTGTAGGCACATCCGTGTACAGCCACACATTTCCCATTGTAATGGATCGGCCAGAAAAATGCTCTGGCAATTGGTTTGTGTTTTGTTAGATGGGGGTGCAGTGTTCCTAGTTTATCAAACATTGACAAGGTCAATAAGTCCGACTTTGTAATTGATGAGCAAAAGCCTTTTGGGGTCTTTCTAGAAAGAGCTTTAGCTCTACCAGAGTTCTTAAAGATGCATATTAGAGAAGGGACCGGGTGGCATTTACCTGCTCTTTAATACAGAACGATGGTATCCTGTTGAAAGCTTGGTCATAGCATGGGCCATTTTGCAGGAGCGAGTGGAGTTGTATAAATCTGGGAAAGGTTTCTTTTACAATGTATTGCCTTCCTGCTGCTTGGTAGATTGCGTGTTTCCCTTTTGTTCATTTTGTTATTGTTTTTCTAAATCCCATGCTGCACCACAGGGTAAAGAACATCTACATTCATATCATATCATATCATATCATATCATATCATAGCATATCATCTCATAGCATCTCATCTCATATCATATCATACATTTACGAAGCTAAAGCTGTTGGATTTGCCATTTTTTGTTTATCATATGGGGTCTTTACAAAATGATCTTACTCCCTACATTTATAACGCCAAACTTTTTTGACTTGACCAATTCTTGTAAACTTTTAAGGGAGATGTAGGCCTCCTTTAACTTTAGCAGATGTTATATTTTGAGGAGGATGTAGGGGAATGCTACATTGTCTTTTTTAAAACTTTTAAGTGATCTGTTGTTTTGGAGATATTGGATTTACATGGTAACAAGATAAAACAGCTCAAAACGTCTACACATCCTGAAAATAATCCATGAGCAATAATATTGTTTTACTAAAAACTAGAGTTACTATTTGAGAAAACATTCTACAACTCTACTCTCTTCCCAACTTCCAGATTAACTTTGATGACTTCTCCAAAACCGTTGATCACATGATGTAGTCGCCAGCGGTTTTGATTCTTTTTTAGGGAGAATGCATGTGTCTCCTCTGTGTTTAAGCTCTCTTCATTTTTGCAGATGATGTAGCTTGGGGTAGGGGGAGGGAGATGTTGCATTGTGTAACGGTTTATTGAGAGGCCACCCTCAGCACAGGGAGTTCCTTCCCTCCCCAATCAAGGTGTCTCACAGCAAACTGTTTGTATGGATTCTTTGTTCAGCCCTATTCTATATTCATATCATGCCCCTTGGATCCCTCCCTCTGTGCCACCAATAAGCCAAGAATCAGGTTGGTGTACAGAAAACATATTTATATTTTTTTGAATTACAGGTAATGAAGATCACACTAAAATTACACTCGCCATATTCTCTGTGGCTCACAAACTTCTTTTTACATAAGTAAATCACACAATTTGGTTGGGAAAACACAAATTACAATACTTTACTTTATACAGATTTCAATTCAAGAAATAATCGACACTGGTCAATTAACAAAATCAATTTACATATGGAGTGCTGTGCAATTTGTATTTTCCAGCATCCTTAAAACAGCTAGCAGTTTGGTTTACAATGTTGGATACATGAGATTTTACTTTTGCAAGCACTTCTCCCCCTGGCCCCAAAAACGCAAACATCAATTACGTGCAGCAAATCTGTCATGAGCTAACTTGTTCATGAGTTGGGTGTTCCTAATGCTCTCACACACCGATCCAAAATCCTTCCTTACTTCGGTTTCTCTCCCCATCCATGATGGTACTAATTTGGTGTTCGCTTTCCATCCTCTACTCATCTCAAACGGGGATAACCCCGTCGTACAATGTGGCGTGAAACGGTGAGCAACAATTTTCTCTTTCACTGCTTCCTCCCATTACGACCAGGCCCATCGCATGGCATCTTTAAGTACTTTATTGAAACACTCAACTACACCATTTGGGTGATAAATGGCAATCCTTTTATGTTCAATGTACAACAATGTTCCATTTCTTTTGAGCGAAATTCAGTGCCATTGTCTGTCATGATACGTTTTGGAAACCCCTCTCTACCACAAATTTCAGATAGAAAATCAGTGACCGTTTTAGCAATAATGCACGGCCTAATCAATACCTCCACCCACCTGGTTAGCAAATCAATTACAACTAGACAAAACTGTTGCTTACCATTACTGCATATTGGGCCTAAAATATCCATACCTTAATCATCCCATGGCTTCTCAGGAATTTCTGTCATAACCATTGGATACTTTGCACCCATACACACTTAATCACTCTCATTGCAAAGGATACAATCTCGAATGGATCTCTCAATTTGAAGGTCACATCCTGACCACCAAAAATAATTCTGTTCTCCTTTGCTTTGTTTTAACTATCCCTTGATGACCTTCATGACCTAATTCAATCAGTTTCTGATGTAGTCCTGCTGGTGGAATGATTCTGCCGCCTCTCATGATCATGCCTTTTTTTATATTAAGTTTCTCAGTAATCCTCCAATAATCCATGAGACACACATCTTAAAACTTCGTCTTCCTCAAAAGACATTGGGTCTCATCACGAGTATGGAGGTAGCCATGCCGCTTTTAGCGGCATGGCTACCCCCATACCGGGTGCCAGGTCTGGGTCCCGCAAAAGGGGACTTACCGGGCCATTCCGACCTTGGAGGGCCCAGTAAATCCCTTTCGCGGGACCCAGACCCGGTATATCCCCATTCCCATTTGAGCCCCCATAAGGCTCAATGGGAATGGGGAGGATGCTAACAACGGGGCTGTTAATGACGGGCCCGTTGTTAGCATTCTGGTCTGCTAGCGGGTCCCGCTAAGGACGCCTGGTCTGTGTCTTATAATAACAAAGGACAGGATACTGCACATCTCCCTTCCTTTGCCTTTTATAACACAATGCAGTCTTTAGACAAAATCCTCCATATGTCGGGGTCTGCGACTAACTCTTCCCCATCTTGACAGGCGTGGAATATTTGTAGTAACTTTTGGCAAAGAAAATTCAACATTCCTTTGTCTATTGCTCCTTTCCTCACCCCGCCTGACTTACTGACAATCTCTGCACTCTTACTCTCACTTTTGGTCTTGTCACTATGAGCAGCTCTGTCACTCTAGCATGAAATGGCCTCTCAGTCTTTCATCAAGTTGTTCATTGAAGTTGCATGTTTTAGCCAACTTTCTCAAACTCGTTGTTCAACACTTTCTCCTTCCTCCTGCACTCTCTTCCCAAATTTGTATCTCTCCAAGATAGTACTGAGCTTCTTTTCATAGTGCTTGCTTATTTTCTTGACAGTGCTTTCGTATTAATTTAGATCAATATCCTCATTGGCAGGGAAATCTGGTAAATCCTCAAACATTTCCTGACCATCCTGGCCTAAACAATGTAATAATAATGATTTCCTCTTATATATTATATATATTATTTTTTTTATTGTGATTTAGTTTATTCAACTTTTAGCAAACAATTCATTACCCCCAGAACATCACTTCAGAATATACAGACAGTTTAACACAATTAAAAACTCATAGATCTCAGGACCAAAGAGAAGCTGGTTGGAGAACAATGATCATTCCCCACCCTTTTCTCATGCCAAGTCCTTCAAAATATTGGACATTTTTCTCCAAAACAAACAGAAAAAACAATACAAGTATGATTGTTTCCCTCCATAAATACTTACAACACCCAGTTCCCAGGGCTGTTCTCTACTCATCCTACAGCTGGAATAGCCACCGTCCTGAGTACTGCTGGTGCACATTGGCACAGAAGATGTCTAACCGATTCTAATGTTCCCTCCCCACAGAGACGGCATTGCCTAGTTGCTCTGGGCAAGTGATGCAAAGTTCCCTCATTTTCCCAAGTTTTTACTATGTCACATTTTAACTTTAGATACTCCCAAACCAAATGATTACCGAGGCACGGCTAAATATATGTAGGGAGGCTCCTCCTCTCCTGTATGTATTGCACAAAATCCACAGTCTGGTTTTTGGTGTCCAAGTTAACCAATACCTGTTCTAGACCATCCTCTCGTAATGGTATCCGGTCATTCCATCTAACCCAAACATCACATATTTTTCATCAAAATACCATTCCATCGAATAGCCATTTCGTTGAAAAAAATTAAATGGTTCCATCGACATGTAATGGTAAGTATTAGGGTTGGGGCTTGGTTTAGTTTAAGATGTTGGGTTGGGGTTTGGGTTAGTTTAAGGGTTACATTAGGGTTAGGGCTGGGGCTAGGGTTAGGGTTAGGGTTAGGGTTCGGGCCTGGGATAGTTTAAGGGTTAAATTAGGGTTAGGGTTGGTGCTAGGGTTAGGATTGGGGTTGGGGTTCGGGATGGGGTTGGTTTAAGGGTTAAATTAGGGTTAGGGTTGAGGCTTGGGTTAGTTTAAGGGTTACATTAGGGTTAGGGCCAGGGCTAGGGTTAGGGTTAGGGTTGGGGGTTGGGTTAGGGTTGGGGGCCTGGGGGAGGAGAACCAGCCTCAATATAAAAAAAAAATTAAAACATTACTAGGGGCTGGCCAGTGCTGAAATTTCAGCACTGGACGGCGCCATGTAACATTTTAAAGGTACACAAAAATGCATGGAAATGCTGCTTTTTACATGTAAAAGTGCATTTCCATTGAAACCATCGATGTATATTGGACTGGTTCGATGGAATTGCACTTTTACATATAAAACATAGGTTGTCAATGCTTTGGCATTCCACTGTTTGTATTCGTTGCTGTAGCATGTCGACCATTTTTTTTCCTCGAGGGAATCACTATAAACCTCTCGTAATATGAGCTTTCCAATTAGTTTGAAGAGCCGCATGGAACAACTCAAGATATTTGCTGGGGCCTACTTTAGCCATTGCTTGTCCGTCTCGCATACTCGGATGAGATTGCTGCCCACCATGAGGGATGCTTGCGATTTATATACATCCAAGATTAAGTTTGGTAGGGATCCGTCAGCTGCATGAGACAATTTCCAGAATAGATTTAGACTGCCTAAGGCCATCCTATGTTGAATGACCATGAGGTCAATCTCCAACAGGATCATTTCAAATGCATTGCGAGTAGGTAGCCACAACAGGCTCTTTAATAATGTTCTTTAGAGTCTACCAACCGCCTTAATCCTTGCTGGGGCCCATGATCCCCCCCCATAGAGCATTAAGGGTACAACCTTAACTTGGTAAAGCTGTAGCACGGAGCCAACCGAGAACCCTCCGCCCCTTAGAGCGCGTGCCCATATCCCCCTGACGCTGCACTAGACTTTAGTTTGACACATTCCAAATGGGCTGACCCACTGAACCAGGAGTCCAAGTGGATCTCCAGGTACTTGTAGGTCGTCACCTCCTCCAATTTGGTTCCTGCGAATTCCCAAGTGAATTTTGCGTTTACCCTCCTCCTTGTCGGTTTAAAAACCATTATCTTGGTTTGGGCAATATTGATAGTCAAATAATTGTCATCAGCATATTTCTTTAAGTTGTTAAAGGAGCTTTGTAGCCCCCCAGATGTCAGGTCAAGAATAGCCAGATCATCAGTGTAACCTAGCCATTGAAGTGGCACAGACCCCAACCTTGGCGGAACAGCAGCTGGATTGAGTAGAGCCACTGCCAGATCGGCCAAGTATAAATTTGAACAGCATAGGGGCCAGAGTGCAACCCTGTTTCAAGCCCTTAGCAGTTGGCACCCAGGCAGTGAAACCCCCATGCCTATCAACATTAGTGACCCTAGTGTTGGAGTGCGATAAGACCAGCATCTTAAGCAACCCCGACTGGATGTTCAGCCTCTGCAGTTTTCCCCACAGCCTCTCGCAGTCCACGGTATCAAATGCGGCACTTAAATCAATTTGCACAATTTTTGGCAATCAAGAAAATATCAATGACTTTTCAGCCATATGCAATAACCTTGTTTGGCCCTCTTAACCTTTTCACTATGGGCTGCTAGAGATAGCTCAGTTAACGCTATTGCTCGTAGTTCTCCCCTCAATCGCCTTTTTCTGTCCCTGATTTCCCGATCATAGTGATGGAGGGAAGGGATGTTAATTCCCAATGCCATTCTACCCGCCATTGGAGGGAGCCTTATGGCATGAAGTTGGATCATAGCCGTGTGGGCCTGAAACTGGGACATGACCTCCATGTGGGTCTTTACTGAAGAACCCTTCACTTCCACCCCATACACTGCCAAGATGCTTCCCGCTGGCCCCACTGCCCTATCCAGGCCTGCATCGTTCCAAAAGACATGATTCAAGCCTGGACCAACACTCAACAGGCCATTAGGTCTTAGACTAGTAGGTGTCTGTTGCAGCCTCAGGTTCGCCAATATGGGGTAATGATCGCTTTCCGGGCATTTATAAACACACATGTCTTCCACAATTGTATCAGAGTTCACAATAAACATATAGCCCAGGATACTGCTACTCCCTATGCCCACCCTGATATTGAACTCTGACACTGTGTGATCTTGGGTGATTTTCTGTGTCAGAGATCGGGAATGTCTAAAGAAAATGTTGCAATTAACAATGGGTGGATTTGGGGAATCCTCTTTCTCCAACAATTCTTTTTTGTCCCCCTTAAATGAAGGCAGTTTTCAGAACCTGTTTGGGGGTAGGATACCTCTGTTTCTATTCTTTCTGGCTCACATTTTTGGGGCTGAATAGTTTCTTGTTCTGAGTCGGTCTCCATACTTACCCTGTCTCACTCAGGGACTTTTGGGACCCTTCTTTCTTTGAGAGGGATTTCCCCCATTTTTGAAAGAGAAGGTCTGCTTACCTGAATCCTCCAGGGATTTTTCTCTTTCAAATGGGCTAATCCTGAGCTCCTCCACAAAGTGGTTTCTTCTTTGGCCTTTTCTACTTACCCATTGCTCTTTCGGTTCTAACTTTTCGGATGTAGAAGGGTCGCTGTTAGGCTGAGAGGTTTCTAGGGGTTATGTCTGGGTGAGAAAGGAAGCTTCCACTAGGGTTTGGCATCTAACCTCCACGCGGGCCCCCTCCTCAGGAACCTGTGGTTTCCTAGACGCTTCCTCCTGTAATTTCCCCCGGGGCACCAGCTCTGAGTTTTGGAGCATTCTGGGAAGCAGGGTTAGGTTGAGAATTGGATTGAGCCCTCAGCATGTGCCCCAGGTCGTCGGTCAGTTGCTGGACCTGTCCCTCCAGCTGCCAGACCATTTCTGGGTTTTAGGGAGGTCTTGAATAATACCTCTGCTGCTCCGGAAAAGGGCAACTGTCCCTTCTCCCGGAGTAGCGTGGGTACTGGACATTTCCCCCATAATTGTCCATCCTGAATCTCCCTTCTCCCGGGTTCAGGGATCTATTGTGCTGGAATCGGGGCGAGAGATGAGGATTATTTTGGAAGTTCTGGTTCGGGGGATATCTGGGGAAAAAGTTCAGGTTGGGAGGTGAAGTGATAATACTCTCCTGAGGGAGGTTTCCTGTGGCAGTACTTAATTGATTGGTTTCCCCCTCATGGGCTGGGGGAGTGTATATATACTCCAGGGTTGGCTTGGTACCCTTGTACCTAGGGCTTACATAAGTGGCAGGGTCTGAGGGATCATTGTGCTGTGCCCCTGCCTGACTACCATTCGATTGGGCCGGGGCGGGAGGTCCCTTCTGCCTTCCATTTTGCTTGTTGGCAGGAGGGTTACTTTTAGGCCCAAGGGAGGGGTAGTGCTCACCTCTGCCACCTTCGCAGCAGCAGGTGGGTTAGATGGTTTAGGGGTCCTCAGTTAGCTTCTGATCTCATAGATCCTGGTGGCTTGTTTAATTACACAATCCTGGGTCCTATGTTCATGGAAGCCGTGCACCAGCTGAGTAATTATGTTTTTGGGGAGCACATGGAAATAGGTGGTCACAAACTCCCTACTATGTGTGTTCACTCACCGGGAAGTCTGGGCAAAGGCACTCTTTAGCTACTGCACAAACTCCCTGAGCACCTGATCCTCCCCACATTGCAAATTATATGATATAAGTCATTTATAATGCACCTGTAAACAAGTGATTCTAGGTGCGACAAGACAAGGGAGGGAAGACAGAGAGGGACAACACAAACAATCTTACTAGGCCTTGTGCCATTCAGATCATGCAAGTGCGAGAATGAGAAGTGCAAGGGGAGATGGAGGGGGAGTGCAAGGGTGAGGGGAGGGGAAGCAGGGCAGCCCTACAGGCCTCCTGTGGGTTTCTGCACAAGGAGAAATGTTTTAAAATGACTGCCTTACAGGTGAACCATTTATAATGATTTATAATGATCCTGGTCCTCCAGTCCTGCTAAGAAACTAGAGTACCCAGGTGAGAATTTCCACTTTGCAAATGCGATGCAATTCACATAATGTCTGATCTGAAATGATGCCATCATCTGCTCATAAAGTTCCAGGTTCTCCCATACTGAATACTTGACATTCTTGTGGTATTGGGTCAGGAAGTTCTTTATGGCATTTTACTGTCTTATTGGGTCTTTCACAAAACCCCTGCTCTGTTTTCCTATCTTTTTCAGTGTCCGGTCAAAGGATCGAATGCAAAAGGATCGAATGCAATAGGGTCGAGTTAATAGGATCTAAAACAAAAGGGTTGAATTTTTTTTAAAAATATATATATTTTGGGTGGTTTCCGTATAGGAAAAAAAAGTGATTTTTACACCAAAAACAGGGGATTGGGGGCGTGGGGCCCATAAACATTTGTTTTAAAAAATTTGACCCTTTTGTTTTCGGTCCTTTTGATTCGACCCTATTGTATTGAGATCCATTTGATTTGATCTTTTGACCTACAACCATCTTTTTCTTCCTCTGCACCTGAGTCCATTCACCTTCTGACTCAGAGCTGCTAATGGTACTCCATTCGCTGTCTTCTAGGCACTCCCTATCTCTATTAGAATGGGAATATCTTCCAGAATAACGGGGTCTGGACTCCTCTTGCCTGTGCCGATGTGAATTCACAGGGTAATTTCCCCTGTTTTCACCTTTTGGCACAGGATAGAATACAGTTTCATCATCCCTCCTTCCAGGGAGTCTGGAAATTCCCCCTTCCCCTGAATGTACAGAGGTTTTTAGAATCCCTTTCCTAGGCTGAGGGTCTGGCTTTTCTCTTTCAGCAAAGCAGGTGAGGTAGTCTGTTTCTAGTCTCATCTTCTGCCAATCTAACTGCCTGACTTTCTCATCATAGGAGTCTTCAAGGTCTAATTACTTACAGTATTCCTTTTAGTCTCCCAACACATGCTGGCCCAGCCCCCTTCCTGTCCGTATGGTAGAGGTGAATACTCATCAGGATCAGACAGGGACCGGCCTTGTAGATCAGTTGGGCTAAACCTGGGTAAATCCAACTGCCTCATGCTCCCCTCTTCATTTCCAGTTGCATGCATGAGGTTAGTTCTCATTTGAACCTGGGAAGTTGCAAATGACTGGCCTGATGCCCCTGATGGGAGGGGTGCCTCTCCTTGGTCAGTGGGCCTTGTCCCATATCCTGATTGGTCACAGTGCCTCAGAGCCTATTTATAATTCCCAATTTCCTCATTTAATTTGTCATTATTGCCTTTCTCTGTCCAGATTCCCTGTTGGTATTCACAGACCTGGCTTTTCAATTCTGGCACTAAGGCCTGATTAGTCTCAAGCACCCTGCTTGGAGCTACCAACCGATCTTTTGGTTGCTGCTCCTCACGATGATGTGATTCATTCTCCCTCTGTGAGCCTTGTATGCTGCCTGCATATTCAAGTTGCTTTTCCTTCAAGTGGCTAATCTCCCTCTCTTGCACACCCCTACAATGTGCCGCCTCTGATAGTTCAGCTTCTATTAGTCTCACACGCTCTACTAGCTCATTCATTTCTTCTCTCACTTGGGTGAATTAGTGGAACTCAGGCTCACCCATTTCTGTATCCATATTTAATTGGTTTACTTTTTGTTATAGAACACTATTGTCCTGCTGTAAGCTTTCTTTTCCTTTCACCAGTTGCATTTTGTTTTGTTATAAAGCCTTTAAATCTTGGTTCAACTGGTCAAATTCATTCTGGGAGTGAACCCCTTTTTTATAATTAAATGGTTATTTTCATATTTCAGTTCCTTGATGATTTGCTTGGAAGCCATTATTTCATCCAGCAATGCACTATTATGAACAGTTTGATCATTCAATTTAACTTGAATGATGCTTACAGTTTCTGCACACTCATCTTGGAGTGTAGCAAACTCTGTTTCTTGCTCTGCACTGGCTTGCAAATGGGTTTTTAACTCATTTTTCAGTTGTTCTATGAAACTTTCATGTTTCACCTCCTTCATTTGTTCTCATGAGTGCCAAGCCTTTTTTTGGGACTCAGGTTGACTCAAGACATTGGTCTCTTTTATTTGCAACTGCTCTTCAGCTAATTGCAAATATAAATATAAATGAGCTGTGAGTTGAGCCATTTGAGTCTGTTCATCACGTCTAGTTTGGGTCATGTAAAATGCCTCTAACGCTTTGTGTAACCTCCCACCTTCAAGCTAAATGTTAATTCCTTCTGATGTAATCTCGTGCATAATTGTAGCTTGCCAGCTCCCCTCGTCCGCCTCTCCACTCTCCATGAATGAACAGCTTGGTGAGGAGATGTTTCCTTGCATCACATACATCTAAGGTAGTCATTTTAAAATGGCGTTTTACAATTGTATTAGAACTTCTTTTGTGCAGGGGCAAAAATCACCCTGCTCCCACTTAATTTCCACTCACAATGCCAAATTAAAATCACTTCTTACTCAATCCTTATTTTTCACCTATACAACCCCCTGGACCTCAAGGGACAAGTCCTCATGGCACAAAACAAAGATGACTTTCCTTCCACCTTAATGCAATTACATCAACATGAATAGTCTGTCACAATGCACTTGTCATGAGTCAAAAGTAGCAAGCCAAATCCCAGCACGAGCCCCAATTTATAACAGTTTAATGAGAGGCCCCCCTCATCACGGGGGAGTTCCTTCCCTCCCCAATCAAAGTGTCACACAACAAACTGTTTAATTAATTCTTTGTTCTGCCCTAGTTCAGATCAAATCATGCCCCTTGCATCCGTCCCCCTGTTCCACGAATGAGCCAAGAACCAGGCCTGGAATTGTAATTGTAATTGTTTATTTATAAAGCGCTTATACACAGGTGGAGTGATTCAAAGCGCCTATCTACAGAAAATATGTTGATATTTATTTGAATTACAGTGAATGGAGATCACACTAAAACTATACACACCACTTTTTCTGTGGCTCACAAGTAAACATCTTTTTACATAAATAGATCACCCAAGTTGGTTGCGAAAACACAAATCATAATAATTTACTTTATATAGATTTCAATTAATTCAAGGAATTATCAACACTTGTCAATGAACAAAAACAATTTACATATGCAGTGCTATGCAATTTTGATTTTCCTGTGTGCTTAAAAAGGCAAGCAGTTTGGTTTACAATGTTGGATACATGCTGTCTCACTTTTGCAAGCACTTTGTAGTGATCAACGGAGGTGAATTTAGGTAATAAACATGAAGTTTATTTGAAGCGGGGCCCGTCGTGCCGGTACACTCCCAGCAACTCCAACGGCTACTGTGTCACGCGAACCAAGCTCCAAAAGAACACACTCAGGAGAATGGTTTGCGTGCCACAACCTTCACGTGCCACAACATTCCATTACATAAACTCTACATATCTCCCTCCTTAAGAAAACAAAGTTTTAGCACGCAAGGAAAGAGTGATAAAATTCAACACTAACAAATCATTTAATTCATGAATTAAAACAAAACATGCATGCCTGAGATAATATAGGACAATAATATCTCCTACACTAAATGGCACGCTGAGATAAATATGTGAAAATTAAACACAAGAATCTGAACACTTATGACACATAGTCCTTCATCCAGACCGGCATGGACCTGAATCTCTGAACACTGCCAGAACTATTTTGAGCATTTTGAACACTTCCATCCTCTTGAGAATTTCGAACACTTCCATTCTCTCCTCTCCTCCTCCCACCATTTTCATCATGCTCACTTGTTGCCTCTCTAGTATCCATGCCATACGCTTTAGCAATCTTGCCTTTAGACCAGACTTCCCCTCCTTCTAATATGATTACATTCTTCCTAACCGCAGCAATTCTCTTAGGACCCATGAATTTGCTGTCCAAACACGTATTCACCATTCTAGGATTCTTCACATACACCATGTCACCCACCTTACATTGCCGATCCTTCACTTTTTCACGAACTTCAAATCCTACTTTATTCTTCTCTTGACTCTCTTTGATACATTTCATTATCTGTTCTCTATCAACTTGAACCACTCCTCAAACTCCCAACCACCCTGGACACAATTTCATCCCTGGTTCTCTTCCTTTGAGAGATACAAAGGGTGATACTTTTGTCACTGAATGTGGTGTAGTGAGATAATTCCACATCATAATTCTCAACATCTCCCTCCATGGCTGCTTTACCCTCATAGCTAACTGCAGACCTTCCTTCAAAATCTTTTTGACTCTCTCCACTAGGCCATTTGCCCTAGGGTGATACAAAGCAGTCCTGACATGCTTAATGCATAACCACTGAGAAACCTTTTCATTGCCATTGATACAAATTGAGCCCCATTATCCGAGACTAGCTCAGTGGGTACTCCTTCTTTAGAGAAAACCTTCTCTAGAAATGTAATGAGTTCTCTAGCTGTGACTTCTCTTACAGCCTTCCATTCAATCCATTTTGTATGAAAGCCAACTACCACAAACAAAAACCTCAATCCATTTCCAGACCCATAATGGGTCCCATAATGTCTACAGCGACCTTAGTCCACAGTTGCTCCGGTACCTCATTGGGAACTAAAGGAACCTCCCTTACCACTTTAGTTTTGTCACTCCTTTGACACTCCATACACTCCTTCACCCACCCTTCAGCCATTTTATCAATGCGTGGCCACCAATAATTTTGACAGAGTTTTCTCTTCATTGCCCCTTCCCCTGGATGCCCCTCATGAGCCAACTCCAGAAGACTCTCTCTGATAGTCTCAGGAGGAACCACACATCGCCCTCTCCTTAGTCCGTCTCCCCGCAAATTCAGCTCTTCCTTGACCTCCCACCATATATCGAATCTTTTATCCAAACTCTTCTTATTTGGCCATCCCTTCACAGTCCACACTTTGATTAGCTTAAAATCTTCATCAGTACTTTCAGCCTGCAACCACTTCTCCTGAGCTACTACCTCACCGACTTCAGCCACTACTGACTCCTCCATTGCCTCATCCTCAAAGTTTTCTGTGACAAGTAAAGGCATCCTAGAAAGACAATCTGCCACTACATTTTTCTTTACTGGCAAAAAACTTAGGTCTAAATTAAAGCCCTGAAGGCCCAAACCCCACCTGCTTATCCTGGGTGACCGTAACGCCCATCTTCCACTCTCGAATAACTGAAAAAATGGCTTATGATCAGAGCAAATCACAAAACGTCTGCCCCACAAATAATACTTGAAATGCAAAACAGCCCAGAACATTGCCAAGGTCTCTCTCTCAATAACTGAATACCTAGTTTCCGCCCCTCTCAAAGCTCTTGATGCAAAGGCAATAACTCTCTCTATGTTGTCCTTGTCGAATTGTACTAATGTTGCCCCCAAACCCAATAAACTTGCATCAACTACCAAAACTGTCTTGTCCCTGGGATCAAATCTGCCAATTGAAGGTGCCTTACTGATACAACCTTTTATATTCTCAAAAGCCGCATTACACTCTGCAGACCACTCAAACCTTGCCCCCTTCTTAAGTATCATTCTTATGGGAGCCGACACCATGGCAAAATCTTTAATAAACCTGTGGTAATATTCGGCAAGACCTAAAAAAGACCTCACCTGGTCTTTGTCTGTGGGTACGGGAGCCTCCTTTACTGCCTCCATGAGACACTTTTTCGGCTTCACACCCGACTCATCAATCTCATGTCCTAAGTACTCTACCTTTCCAACCGCAATCTTGCATTTATCTCTTTTCACAGTCAAACCAGCCTCTGATAACCAGTTCAACACTTGTCTCAGAACCACATCATGCTCAGACTTTGAATCCGCAAATACAAGTATGTCATCTTGAAACACTACAATGTTCTTCATTCCTTCCATGATTGTGTCCATTACTCTTTGAAATACGGCCTCTGCCGAAGCGAGACCGAATGGCATCCTGCAATATCTAAAAGTTCCAAAAGGAGTGATGAACGCTGTCAAATGCTGGCACTCTTCTTTCAACGGAATTTGATGGTAAGCCTGAGAAAGATCAATCACAGAGAACACTCTTGCGTCCTTGAGTGTTACTCACCGAACGGGAGTGGACAAGACAGGAGGCCAAACCGGCGAGACAGTGCCTTGATTGAAGAGCTCGGGTTGGAGCCTCCACCCGAGCCTCCTCTCTATGAGGGAAATAACGACCTTCCTGATGATATGACCCACTGCTGATTATAGTACCAGACAGAGGGACCGATCACCCGAAAGAGCGGGGAGAAACACGCCGCCACGGACCCAGCTGCAAGAAACAACACACGATTAATCGCTTGGAATAACAGTAGTACCCCTAAGTAGATATAAGATAGAATGATACTGGAACAACCCAGTCCCTGTGTCCTGAACCCAAACGCCCTGGTCCCCCCTAGTTCTAGACAAGGATGTAGGAAACAACCTAAGAGGTGTAGATAACAAGGAGAACCAAATTAAGGGCACGGAAGGTCTTACCCTAGGAAGTCGAAGTTTCCTATTACTCCAGGATGCAGAACACAACGACAGTGTAAAATAATAAACGGGGAAATGTTAGTTGGGCAGCTTTTCCCGGGCGGAACGAGGGACGCACTAGATCCGGGTGGGTGCACAACTGCAAGGCGTCCCAAGGTGCACTTGAAGGGTGGAACCAGGTAAGCAATCCTTACAACAATCCTCAAGTCGGTACACGGGCGAGCAATAAGTGAACAGAATCAGCAGGCAGGCAGTCCTTACAGCAATCCTCAAGTCGGTACACGGGCGAGCAATAAGTGAGCAGAATCAGCAGGCAGGCAGTCCTTACAGCAATCCTCAAGTCGATATACGGGCGAGCAATAAGTGAGCAGAATCAGCAGGCAGGCAGTCCTTACAGCAATCCTCAAGTCGGTACACGGGCGAGCAATAAGTGAACAGAATCAGCAGGCAGGCAGTCCTTGGTTTCAGAAAAGGGTTCGATACACGGAGCGTAGTATGAAGGAACATACAATGATACAAGAGCTTCAGGAACAAGGCGATAAGACGGAACTTCAGCGCCGGCAGTAACTTTCAAACAGAAGCAGCGTCCTCCGGGTTACAGCCGCTTAAATCAATGAGGAGGTGGAGCAGAATGAGGGAGGCAATCGTGATGTCATGGACTACGGATTCCCTAGGTTTCATGGGAACCGTAGTTCAAAGACCGTCTGGCTGATGCGGTCGTCGTCAGCCTCCAGGGCATTCTCCACTTCGTTAGGAATGGCGCCACAGAATACCGAACGGAACGGCGAAGCGCAATAGTCTTGCCAAATGTCCCTTTCCGCTGTCGGACCTGGGGTAAGTATAAGGCACGGGGTTTTAGTGTGGAACGGTGCCGAGGCGTGACAGCATCCACCCCCAAAGGCGGCACCAACCCCCTGCGTGCATGGAAGGAGCGCAGGAGCTTAGGACAATGTAGATTATGCAGCGGTTCCCAAGACCTGTCTTCGGGACCGTAGCCTTTCCAGTCAACTAGGTAGAACGGGCGACCCCTGCGTAGCCGAAAGTCCAAGATATCCGCCACTTCGTATTCAACCTCGCTCAGTACCCAGACAGGAGAAGGACGGAGTGGCAAGCGAGTAGCAGGAGGACAGGGCTTCAGGAGGCTTACATGAAAAACCGGATGTACTTTCCATGAGGCGGGTAGAGAAAGCCGTACTGCCACAGGACTAATCATATCAGTGACAGAATAGGGACCCACAAATTTGGGCGAAAGTATGCGTTTACCAGGTATTTTCAGGTTGCGTGTCGACAACCAGACCTTCATGCCCACCTTGTATGTCGGGGCAGGACTCCGATGCCGGTCAGCATATTTCTTGGCCCTATTCTGGGCAGCAAGGAGATGCAAACGAACTGCCGTGTGGATGGACTTGATGTCTCGAAGACACGCCTGGGCCGCCGGATTGTCCAAGGGAACAGAAGGGTCCAAAGGCAAAGATCACGGATGCTGCCCATACATGGCGTAGAAAGGTGACACCCCAGAAGCCGAGTGCAAAGAGTTATTATAGGCAAACTCAGCGGGCAACAACATTGATAACCAGGAAGACTGAAAGCGTAGGCACAGACAACGGAGGAACTGTTCTAAAGTAGCGTTGGCTCTCTCAGTCTGCCCATCTGTCTGGGGGTGATAGGCAGTGCTGTACCGATCGTCAATGTGTAAAGAAGTAGTTAAGGCTCTCCAAAAACGCGAGGTAAACTGTGGGCCGCGATCCGACACCACGATGGATGGTAGGCCAAAGAATCGGAAGATATTCTTGAGGAACAAAGATGCCAACGCTGGTGCTGAAGGCAGACCCTTACAAGGAATAAAGAGTGCCATTTTGGTGAAATAGTCAATGACGACCCAGACTGTATCAAAACCGTCCACCGGAGGTAATTCCACTATGAAGTCCATGGAGATCATATACCACGGCTTGTGCGGCACCGGAAGCGGTTGCAATAAGCCCACTGGTTTGGACCGTGATATTTTCCATTGGGCGCACACAGAACAAGCGGCCAGATAGTCAACCACATCCCTGGACATAGAGGGCCACCATGCCCAACGACGCAAAGAGTCCAGAGTTTTTTGTTGACCCGGGTGGGCCGCTACCAATGAGTCATGAGACCATTCCAGGGCGCGGAGACGTGCTTCACCAGGTGGTAAGTATAAGCGACCCTGAATGTATGGCAGTCCCTGTACAACATCGAGATTGAGGGCCAAGCATTCCTCTGCATGTGAGGAAACCCATTCCGAGACCAGGGAACGAAGCGAAGGCTGGGGTGTGCAGCCACAAACCACTCTACAAGGTAACAATAGAGAACGGTCTGATGCAGAACTGCCCGGGTTGTGATCCAGACGCGACAATGCGTCGGCACATGTGTTGAGCCGGGCCGGTCGGAAGGTGATGGTAAAGTTGAACTGGGAAAAAAAAAGATGCCAGCGGGCCTGCCGAGCGGTGAGGCATTTCATAGATTTAAACGCCAGGAGACTTCGATGGTCAGAGAAGACTGTGACCAAATGACGTGCACCCAGTAAATGGTGCCTCCATTCCGAGAAGGCATCCTTAATGGCTAAGAGTTCTCTTTCAGTGATGGGGTAGTTGCGTTCATATTGGGTCAGTTTTCTAGAATAATACGCGACTGGATGGACCTCCCCTGAGTCAGGACAACGCTGAGATAGTATCGCCCCAATGGCGGAACCAGAAGCATCCGCCTCCACTAGAAAGGGTAAGTGAGGATTGGGATGTTGTAACACTGGAGCGGTGGAGAACGCAGCTTTCAAAGCCTCAAAGGCGTTTTGTGCATCCTCGTTCCATCGAAATGTTTTCTTAGAGCTTGTCAGAGCAGTGAGAGAAGCTGAGATGGATGAAAACGAGTGGATAAAACGCCTGTAGAAATTTGCAAACCCTAGAAAGGACTGCAAGGCTTTGGTTGAGGCAGGGACAGGCCATTCAAGTACCGCCTTAACTTTGGAACGGCTCATTCTGATGCCCTGATTGGTTAGGTCATAACCGAGAAATTCGACCTCAGTGGAGCTGAATACACACTTCTCCGCCTTGACGAATAGATTGTTTTCCCTAAGTCGTTGTAATACAAGGCGTACATGTTCAGTGTGTTGCTCGCTAGAGGATGAGTATATTAGGATGTCGTCCAGGTAAACAACAACAAACTGGTCCAGACAGTCATGAAAGACGTCATTCATAAAGGCCTGAAAAGTGGCCGGAGCATTACAGAGTCCGAAGGGCATCACTAGATACTCGAACAGTCCATACCGGGTTTTAAACGCCGTTTTCCACTCGTCCCCTTCACGCATCCTGACGAGATTATAGGCGCCCCGGAGATCCAATTTGGTAAAGACGACAGAAGAACCAAGTTGATCCAAAAGGACCGAAATCAGTGGAAGGGGGTACTGATTTTTTATTGTAATAGCATTCAATGCTCTATAATCAACACAAGGACGAAGGTCTCCCTCTTTCTTCGGGACAAAAAAGAGGGGAGACGCTGCCGGGGACTTAGAGGGTCTGATAAACCCTGTAACCAATGATTTATCGATGTATTCCTTCAGTTCCTTGTCCTCGGGTATGGTAAGAGAATATACTCTCCCAACTGGGATTTTAGATCCCGGCACCAGATCGATAGGGCAGTCATACGGTCTGTGAGGTGGTAAACGATCCGCCCCCCCTTTATCAAACACATCCCGAAAGGAGAGGTATTCCGAAGGAATGTGCATAGAGGTAGAAACGGCCCCGATGACTGACATGGACGCTACCAACGCCTGAGAGGATGATTCTGGATACACACTTGTGTTCTGAAAACATTTTTCATTGCAAACGGGGGAAGGAAACTGAACCACCCTGTTTGCCCAGTCGATAGCGGGGTTATGATGTCGTAACCAAGGGATTCCCAAAATGACCCGAAACTGAGGAGCTTTGATTAAATCAAACGATAAGGTCTCCACATGTCCTTCCTCTGTCTGCATCCGGAGCAGGGACGTGTTCTGGGTAACCAGACCGGAAATCAAGGACGTACCGTCAACTGCATGTACTGTTTCGGGTTGAGTTTTGGGCAGAACTGGTACGTTGTTTTTTACAGCATAATCGTAGTCCATATAATTACCGGTGGCCCCGGAATCAATAATGGCGAGGGATGTGAATGAAGCGCCAGGAGTCATGGTAAAGACTACCGGCAGATTGACTGGGGCAAAAGCGACCTCGTGTGAGTCCAATGAGTGTACCCCCGGCGTAGGGACTCCATCTATCGCCGGGTTCTGGCGTTTCCCGCCTTTTTGTTGGGTCTTTTTGGACAATCGCTTAGCAAGTGTTCGGCCGATCCACAATACATACATAAATTATGTGATCGCCGGTGCTCCCGTTGTGCAAGTGTTAAAGGACATCGGACGGCCCCCACCTGCATGGGTTCCGGAACAGAGGAAGGAAAACTGACAGAATCCAGGGGAGGGGGCATTGGTGTGGTAGACTTACGCTCTCCTTTCCGTTCAGTCTTTCTAGCGTCGATCTGTAATACCAAGTCCAGAAGTTCACCGAATACGATAGGGACTACTGGTACAGTGGCTAGGGTGTCCTTCAGCTCTTCAGACAGCCCTTTATAGAACACTGCTGACTTCTTCTCCTCGGGCCAGTCAGTCTCGGCTGCGAGTTGATTGAACCTGGTAAGATAAGTGAACAGAGAAGAAGTACCCTGACGTAAGTTCAGGAACTCTAAGTCTGTAGCTTGGGATTTATAACGGGTATCGAAAACCCTATTCATAGCAGTGATGAGAGCATCACAGTCATACAAGACAAAGCTATTTGACTCGAGTAACGGATTGGCCCAGGCTGCAGCCGTCCCTCCTAGATGCGAGAGGACAAAAGCCGCCTTCGTGGTCGGATTGGGAAAGGCTGCAGGGCGGCAAAGGAAGTGCAGTTTGCATTGATTAATGAACGTCCGATAATGCTTTGGATCGCCAGTGAAGCGTTCCGGCGGGGCCAATGGAAACTGTGTAGCCATGAGAACAGGGGCTGCCGTGAATCCCGTCGTGGAGGCCGAAGAGACACCGGAACCAGAAGCAGTGGCACCAGACGTGTCTATTCCCAGTGTATGCGGAGGGGGGAAGTGTTGCAAACCATCAATTCGATGGTGCAAGGCATCATGTGCTGCCGTCATGTCCGACCGTAAGTCGGATACCAAACGGACCAGAGCAACCAAGGGGTCCGTCTCTTCCATGGCTTCTGTTTCTGTTACTCACCGAACGGGAGTGGACAAGACAGGAGGCCAAACCGGCGGGACAGTGCCTTGATTGAAGAGCTCGGGTTGGAGCCTCCACCCGAGCCTCCTCTCTATGAGGGAAATAACGACCTTCCTGATGATATGACCCACTGCTGATTATAGTACCAGACAGAGGGACCGATCACCCGAAAGAGCGGGGAGAAACACGCCGCCACGGACCCAGCTGCAAGAAACAACACACGATTAATCGCTTGGAATAACAGTAGTACCCCTAAGTAGATATAAGATAGAATGATACTGGAACAACCCAGTCCCTGTGTCCTGAACCCAAACGCCCTGGTCCCCCCTAGTTCTAGACAAGGATGTAGGAAACAACCTAAGAGGTGTAGATAACAAGGAGAACCAAATTAAGGGCACGGAAGGTCTTACCCTAGGAAGTCGAAGTTTCCTATTACTCCAGGATGCAGAACACAACGACAGTGTAAAATAATAAACGGGGAAATGTTAGTTGGGCAGCTTTTCCCGGGCGGAACGAGGGACGCACTAGATCCGGGTGGGTGCACAACTGCAAGGCGTCCCAAGGTGCACTTGAAGGGTGGAACCAGGTAAGCAATCCTTACAACAATCCTCAAGTCGGTACACGGGCGAGCAATAAGTGAACAGAATCAGCAGGCAGGCAGTCCTTACAGCAATCCTCAAGTCGGTACACGGGCGAGCAATAAGTGAGCAGAATCAGCAGGCAGGCAGTCCTTACAGCAATCCTCAAGTCGGTACACGGGCGAGCAATAAGTGAGCAGAATCAGCAGGCAGGCAGTCCTTACAGCAATCCTCAAGTCGGTACACGGGCGAGCAATAAGTGAACAGAATCAGCAGGCAGGCAGTCCTTGGTTTCAGAAAAGGGTTCGATACACGGAGCGTAGTATGAAGGAACATACAATGATACAAGAGCTTCAGGAACAAGGCGATAAGACGGAACTTCAGCGCCGGCAGTAACTTTCAAACAGAAGCAGCGTCCTCCGGGTTACAGCCGCTTAAATCAATGAGGAGGTGGAGCAGAATGAGGGAGGCAATCGTGATGTCATGGACTACGGATTCCCTAGGTTTCATGGGAACCGTAGTTCAAAGACCGTCTGGCTGATGCGGTCGTCGTCAGCCTCCAGGGCATTCTCCACTTCGTTAGGAATGGCGCCACAGAATACCGAACGGAACGGCGAAGCGCAATAGTCTTGCCAAATGTCCCTTTCCGCTGTCGGACCTGGGGTAAGTATAAGGCACGGGGTTTTAGTGTGGAACGGTGCCGAGGCGTGACATTGAGAGTCGACAGTTTGTCACTTATTATCGGCAAAGGATGTCTGTCCACTAGAATGTTTCTGTTAATGTCCCTCATATCTACGCAGAGCCTTATATCTCCATTTGGTTTTGCCGCTACCACCACTGGCGACAGCCATTCGGAACTCTCACTTTCCTCTATTATTCCTCTCTGTAATAGAGTCTCAATTTCAGTTTTGAGTTTCTCCCTCAATTCATGTGGTATTGGTCTCACTTTATGTACTTTATGGATTGCTCCTGTCTTCAGGCGAATCTCGTGTTCAAAGCCTCTTAACATCCCCAAGTCTCCTTGAAAGACCAGTGGAAATTCTTCTTCCCACTTGTCCCGGACTTCAGCGACTGAAACCGCCTTCTCCGCACTTGCGTGAATTCTAATGCCCAGTTTGCGTTGTTCTTCCCAGCCTAACAGAGACAAACCTTCTTGTGTCAAGTATACCTCTGAGTTACAACTTCTACCTTTATATTTAATGATAGCCTGGAATTTTCCCAATACCTGGATCTTGACATTGCCATAAGCATATGGCTCTATCGTATGCTCCTTCAACTCACTCACTCTCCTTTGCAGACAAACATCAAATGTCTTCTTCGAAATCAGAGTCCATGGTGAGCAACTGTCAACTTTCAAAGTCTACTACTCTACCATTCATTAGAAAAACATCTGTCGGGGCAGTACGCCTTCCGGACACTTCCGAGACTTCCAATACATGTTTATTTTTAACTACTTGTGCCGTTTCCACATCTTCCTCTTGTTCCGGAACTCTTATAGATGACCCTATGTATTGCACTTGTCCTGCATCTCTACATACCCTAGCAAAGTGTCCCTTTTTCTTGCACTTCAAGCAGAAGACGTTCCTAGCAGGGCAAAATGTGCTGGTAGAAATATGGCGATTGCTTCCACATTTATAACATTTGACATCCTTACTCAAGCTCGCTTTCTTGAATCCCTTCACAATCGCCACTTCTCCATCTTGTTTCTTCATGTTATTTGTGCAGCGCACTAATTGATCCTAAATGAGTGAATCCGTCAATATACCAAATTCACATGTGTGACTTAAGGATCTCAGTGCCGCTATAAAGTTCTCCACTGGTTCTTGGGAATCTTGCACTCTCTGAAAGAATTTGTGTCTTTCAAATGTTATATTTTTCTTAGCCTCAAAATGAATTTCTAATTTCCTTTCAGCCAGAGCATATTGATCTATATCACCTTGACCTTCCAAAGGGGGCTGAGGCAAACCATCATAGACACTGTGCCCTTCAGTGACCAGATTATGTAAGAGAATTGCCTCCTTCCTCCCTGCTGCAAATTTGTCTCCTCCAATTGCCACCAGGTAGGTGTCAAAAATCTTCTTCCACCTGTCCCATCTTATGGGAGGTGCTCCTGGCTCTGACAGGAAAGGTGGGGGTGGGCCATGCCGGCTGCAGCCATGATCAATAGTCAGATTTATCAGAAAAACTGTGAATTATGAACTTGAAGTGAATTTCCCTGGTAACTGTTCCCTATGTAGAATCCTTAGTTTCTTACACTCTCCTTGCTGAACTGTTCACTGTTGACTTTCAATGCTTAAGATCCCTTTAATGTGCTGGGACACACTTTCCTCAATAATCTCTAACAGTCTGAGTCTTTAAACACACACTTTTTCCTTAGGCGATTGGGCTTGTTTTACTCGGCCGTATATTTAGATTGTGGGTAAATCGAGGGTTTGACTGCCAAGGCATTCATTGAGAACGGACCACCTCCCTTCCTGTGTGTCCACCCGCGGCTGCCTCCCTCTGCCCCTCTTCAACTCCTCTGAAGTAGATCTCTCGGCCCCTCCTTGTGTCTCAGTGGGAGGGCGGGGCCTTCTGCTGGGGCCAGAGGGGCGTGGCAGTGTCGCTCACCCAGCGCGTCCCGGGGAGTCAGCTCCTCTCCCCCGCAGCGCCGCTGCTACACGCAGCATAGACACAGCCCCGGAGAGGCCCGTGTGAGAGGGGCTCCTGTGCCGCTGCAGTCGTTGATGTCGGCCGATCACCTGCCGATCGAGTCTGTGAGTCCCTCGCAGCTGCCGCGACGGGCCCCCTGATCCTCATCGCCAATGTAGTGATCAACAGAGGCGAATTTAGGTAATAAACATGAAGTTTATTTGAAGCGGGGCCCGTCGTGCCGGTACACTCCCAGCAACTCCAACTGCTACTGTGTCACGCGAACCAAGCTCCAAAAGAACACCCAGGAGAATGGTTTGCGTGCCACAACCTTCACGTGCCACAACATTCCATTACATGAACTCTACACACTTCCCTCCCCCAGCCCCAAAAACCCACGCATCAATTACATGCAGACCCTTCTATTCAAAGGCCAGGTCTAGGGAGTGGGGCCAGTTTAGAAGTTTGTTTTTCAGACCCCTACTCACTTAAAGGCCTGTGTTGGGGAAGTTGGACAGTAAAATGGTGATGATTTAGGAATTTTGTATTTTCAGACCGCCCTCCACTTAAAGGCCTGTGTTGGGGAAGTTGGATAGTAAAATGGGGATGATTTAGGAATTTTGTATTTTCAGACCCCCACCACTTAAAGGCCTGTATTGGGGAAGTATAGTTATTTTTTCTATTTTAGGGACAAGGACACCCCTCTTCCTTAAAGAAGTCGGGGTCAACAGGACAATAGTTATCTGCGTACAATGGGAATGAGCTGGTCACCCTGGTGTGTTTTGCTAAATGGAAATTAATTTAATGTATATTCAGTCAAATAGGCTAAGGATCTACACAGTTTTCCTCCTCCGCACCCACTATTAGAAAAGAACCCACCCATGAAAGGGAATGGGTTAATTAAGTTAATTAAACAGATTCCCCAGCTGACCTTTAATTGGACAATCTACTTACTTTTGGAAATTTCTGGGCTTGGCACTCAGGGACTGAGCAGCTTTGCTTGTAGGGGAAAGGCAGGATTCTCGCCATCACTTCCGTCATTTGGATTCCACAGCACTTCTCTCTCTCTGGCCCCATTGAAGAATCACAGCCTCTGCTTTTCTGGTCTCCCTGGCAATATTTCCACCCAGATGAAACTTCAGCAAATTTCCTTTGTTAATTTTGCCAGCTGACTACATGGGTAATATTTGTGCACCTTTTTCTGTTGGTAATTTTAAGCAGCTCTCCTTCTGTCATAGTGCATCCACTTTATATACCAGTGATGATACAATCAAGATTTCAATATTGGGCAGTGCCCTGCAGAATTCTCGCACCTTTGATTGGTCCTTGTTAGGAAGAGTTATCATATTTATGTTTCATCCCTTCTCTTAGTGAGACCCCCAAGCACTTTTTGCTGGACTTCTGGACCTTTTTCTTTTAATCCTGAATGAGTGGGGCCTTTTTCCACTCATTCATTCTTGTGGGCCCTGTCTTTTGGAACTCTATTCTTTGTAATATACGTGTACTATGGAGTCTGTCTGATCCATAGCTCTTAAAGGCATCTGTGTTTTACTACTGAAGTACACCGCTGCTTATGGGCAGTATTGCTGGGGACCCTTAGGGTCTTCCTTTAAGATTCTTTTTATATCCTAAAATAACAATCTCTCCCAAAACTCTATTGTCTGAGAGATTGGGACACACCAGCTTCAGTGGCTTGCCAAAGGGATGCTTAATATCCCCCTTCTCTCTGCTTCTGTGACTTTTTCATCACATAGAGAATCACCTAGTTATGACTGGTGGCAGTGGAGGTGTTCTGACAACTGTTGTGCATTTTTTTATACCTCAGGCTATGTCCATATCCCCGGTAGTGCACAATAGGGGCACTGAAGTACCAGCTTGGGTCCTCCCTTCTTTTTTTGCAATTACTAGTGTGTTGTTCTTTGTTAGCCCTTCTTCTACCATTCTGGGCATGGGAGATCTGTGTGTGTGTTTTGCCTTTGGCGGGAACCAGTAGGTATCACCACCTCAGCTCCAGAGTGTCTGGGCAGGCATGAAGTGGGGAGGATTCTGTCCTTTGTCTGCCAGAGTTGCCTGAATAGGTCCAGGCCCCACAGAGGGTCTGGCTGTCCTGATTGGACAGCTAAACACCCCTTTCTGTAAAATGCTGAGAGACATTGCAGAGGAGTGTGTGTTGAAACTGTATAAAAGATGTGGTTTCTGGAGTGTAAAGCAAGTTGACCGCAGGAAACAGAAGTAACTGAAGAAGAAGAAGACGACCAGAGATGCCTGCAGACCCTTTGCAAGACCATGACGTGACCACTGCTGTCCTGATCTCGTTTTCTATGCAACAGAGGAGATGCAAAGAGCACAACTCCTTCCCTTTGGCTGGTGGTAACAACTAGTCGCAAGACGAACTTTGAAACGAGCCATCTCTGAAGGTCCTAGGAGCTTCCAGAGCTACATAACCCTAATATGAGGGACCTGCTGCCCATTTTGAGTGCATCATCATGGAAATGCTGAATCCATCCAAATCCTTGCTGAACCCATAAGGACACTCCAGAGATCCGCTCCAACTCACCCAGACCCCCTCACCAGAGTGTGGGATTGCAGGAAGCAAGGAAGATTGACCAGGTGATCCGTGTCCTTTGTTGTTGCTGCTGAAAAGGTGCCAAAACCGTAGGCTGAACCAAGAAGTATCTGAAAGTCCTGCTACAGGTCCTCCCTTGAGACAGTTGCTAAGAGACACTGCCCATTGTCCTGCCTTTCATCACCAGACCAAAGAATCCTGAGGTCGGGCCCAGAGATGCCACATGGTAGAGAAGACAACATGAACACGTTCTTCAAACCAAAGATATTGTGGGGGAAAAGGTAGTGCTTACCTGATTCCATGAAGTCTCTCCAGAGTGTTGGAATGCACATAGAGGTGCCCAGGACAACCCCCTCTTACCTCTGACCGAAGCTGCTGCTTTTGTCCCCTTCTCAAGTCCATTTTAAGGTCTCCTTTGGTAGATGCTAACTTGCTGCTTCGATAACTTTAGACACTGGAAGAAATCTGCAGGAACTCTTCATAATTCGCTGTTTGTCAAGACTTCAAGTCCTCTCTGAAATGCTTCCAGTTAGGGTTGTGTTTTTGGCGAAGAAACCAAGTCTATAACCTTGAACTAGCTCATGTTGCTCAAACCACTTATTTTCCTCCCTTTAAGTGACCTTTCTATATTTGTTTGCAGAGTAAATGCAATACAGTATTGTCACAATTTATTAGGCGGTCACTCTCAACTCAGGGAGTTCCTTTCCCCCCAAGCAAGGTGGTGCGCACCCAAAGCGCTTATACAGATTCAACTTTAGTGAGGCCTCCAACCTGTCTCACGCCATCCCAATACCCTCTTTACCACCAATGAGCTAGGAACAGTTATACATGACCCCTTAATTTGAAGGCAAGGAACAGGGAGTGGGAATATAGTAGCAACATCGTTTTGCCTTTTTATTAAAAGGCATGGTTTGACAAAAAGACATGTTTAAAAAAAATCATTTAGGTTTCTTTAATTGAAAGGCAAAGTCATGAAAGGAAACCAATGGGAAAATCGTTGTGGGCTTTTTATTTGCATGAAATAAAGGGCTTTGGGAAAATTGTTTTGTGATGCAAGTAGATAAATAGGACATTTCGTTGTGCACACTTTACATTCACTTGAATTGCAGAGTTTATGGCTTACTTATTTTAGGATTATAGGCACCCCCATTCTTTACAGAAGACAGGGGTTTCAGAAAGGTAGAGTCACCCAAGTACTTTATTGTCCATACCGGCTCTAACACAATGGGCATGAACGTTGTTAGTTTCAAACTCTACCAACAATCATCCCATGATTTTCTATTTGGGAATTAATTGATTTAACTTCAATTCAATGCGCTAAGGATCTACACAGCTTCCCCCTCCCCACAATTTAGTGGAAAGGACTAAGGCAGGCAGTTCCCAGCACAATTCAATCTAAATGGATAGGGTGCTTTTCTATAGAGGATTCATTGAGTTAACTTTTTAGTTCAATATGAACAGGGTCTACCCAGTTTTGCCTCCCTCCCCCTTCACCCAGTAAGGGAAAGGAATTAAGGCAGGCAGTTCCTCACACATTTGATGATAACTATGGGATATATCTACTTACATGGGAGATCTCTGTTCTTAGCTCAGGAGGACTGCCAGATCTTATGACCCTCTTTCAGGCAGGCAGCTCACACCTCAAGACTCTATCCACCAGCCAGGTTTCTCCAACCACTGGCCTCTCTCAGATAGGGCTCCAAGGTTTCCAAGCAAAGTCCCTGTGTCTCCTTTTCTCCCTCCTTCTAGGTAGGCCTTGGTTTAGCTTTGCTCCCCAGGCAAGGTGGTGCCCCGTTGGATTCGGCAGCTCTCCTGGTCTCTCTCCCTGGTTGTATTCTTGCAAGTGCCTTCTTCTTTGAAATTGCCAGGATATAGTGCTGATGACACCTACATATTATCATAATTTCCACAATACGGACTGGCTAGCTCTCTCCCTTAACCTCCCACCAAGAAGCCCACTGGCTGCTGATAGGAGCAGAAGTTGTGAGGTATGGGTTAAGGAAGCTGAGGGAGGAGGAAAAATACATAATTTCAAAATGACAGGTAGTTTTACATTTTTGGGTTTTGAAAATCTGCCAACGTGGCAACTACCTTAATCTTTCAGATAACTATATGAACCTATATATTTTTTAATTCTACATTTTATGGCGAGTTGGAAAATACTAATTTTATTTCGGCACACCATACCTGGGAGGAGCTACCGTTTTTATCGATTCACTCCTGAGCCAAGATAGTCACAACTCTGACCCTTCATGATTCAAACCTTATTCCATAACCTATCACCTCACCAAATGTCCATTCCCTTGAAATTATGAGAAGGCTGGAATCATAATTGTCTTTATAACTTAAATTGTATGGTTTTTACATGCTCCCGACGGGCTTCTGGTCCACTTTAATATGAACCCAGGATGAGCTCAGTGGAACATATGATGCACTTTTTATTTAAGAAAATGTATTCAATGTTAGTTTATGGAAAGTCACCACAAGTGTCCCTGAGTTTCACACCAGTGTCCACCATTTCTTAGGTTTCATTTCTCTCCTATGACCTGATTAGGAAATCTGGCTGGCCCATATGATCATGCCCTCCGCTGCTGGGCTTCAAAGATTTTTTGTTAATGGGGAGACCTGACCTCAATGTCAATTCTGCTGGCTGGCTTATTTGACACCTACACAATTCCGATCTACTCCTCTGTATTGTTTTAGCATTTAAACTGAAAACCAGACCTTCTTCTCCTAGAGGTCCTCAGCCAAAGGTATTGAGGTCAAGGTTTCAGAGGCCCAGACCTTCCAGTTCAATGGGAAAAAACAAGCTACATATATAATTCTAAAAGAATAGCATTTTCTATTGACACGATGTGTAACATTTTGTATTACCCCTAGGCCTGCTGTTCATTAATACAATCTTTCTTTTCTATTATATTAGAACAGAGGTAGATTCATTATTAGTCTTATGCACGCAAATAGGCCACAGTCAACATATGAAACCAGTGTTCATTTTTACAAAAACAAAATAGTCCTTTCTCTTTACATGCTGTGATTTTATATAATGAAAATTAAGTCTCTTTATTCCTGATAAGACAATCTGTCACTTGACTTTATTTCTTAAATGACAGGCATCATTCCTCCTTTTTATTTTCCAAAATTCACTGTATTTCTATCTTTTCTTTCCACGTTCACTGCTGCAGTTTTAAATCTGTCAAAGGTGCTTTTTCACAGTTTACACAAAGTCAGCATCGGCAGCACTGCATGTTAATTCTTATTAATTGGGCATATCCATCAGTTTTAAGTTCTCAGGTAGATTCCCCTTCACTTGCGCACCTGTCCATTTCAGTGGAGTTGACTAGGCCCATTTCTTTCCATTTCACTACGCTTTATGTTGTAAATCACTGTTTTGTACTGGCTTTTAAATGTAAATGGAACTCCACATTAGTCAGCTTCACTCTCACAATAAGGGCCTAGCATTGCTTCTCCATCTCTTTCACTCTGGGACTGTCTTTTCACCCCACAGTATAACCTGATGAAAGCCGCATGAGTGCGCAATTAATGATAATACCATAACCTTGTCTTTTCCCTTTCTATCGTTGCTACAAATGTAACCGCGAACAAACACAAAAGTGAAAGTTCCCTTTGAAGTGTATTATCTAATATTCCTAAGTGTTCGACCGTAAACATCTGACTTATTTAAAGTGATTCTGGTGTTCATATATATCTTGTATATAGATATATGTGTAGGTGCTTCTTTGTTGTTCTTGTCTAGCTAAGATTCAGTGTGCTTACCTGCAGCTCACATCTTCCTCTTCCTCTTCATCTTCCAAGACCTATATCCGAATAATAACGGCATAACTACTATACCTACTATTGACAGAAAGACTTCCAACTCTTCAGCAGGCACACCTACCACCTACCCTGACACCTTAGTCAGAAACCTTAGACTAAGAGCCCGGCTTCCTACTCACCCCAGTCCACCACCTAAACATAAATACATGACTACCAGTAAACTGCCTACCGTATGCACTAACCAAAAACAGAATTGCAAAAGGTCTCTCAGCAATCTGGAGAGGTCCCTGTCAACAATGACCCACTCACCACTCAGAAGACGCCTGTAAAAGGTGCTCTACTAAATGCCAGATCCCTTGTAGCTCACACAACAGAGTTCGCAGACCTCATTCTGTCGAACAATCTTGATTTCCTTGCTGTAACAGAAACATTGCTGCATGAGGCATCGGGCACATGCCTCGCCCCAGAAGTTCCTGATAACTACTCCATCCTCAGAGCTGACAGATCCAACTCCAGAGGAGGAGGCACCGCCATTATCTTCAGATCCACACTAGACCTGAGAATTGCCACCCCCTCTCCACTGGCCTCATGTGAGCTTCTATCTGTCAAATTACAAACTTTGACCAAAAGTACCATCACAATTCACCTTATTTACAGGCCTCCAGGTCCCTTTGGATCATTTGAAGAAGACATCACATCTCTAGCGGCCGACAACACTAAACCCACGGCACAATACATTATGCTAGGTGATTTTAAATTCGGATATAATGACCCTAACGACCTACCTGCCTTATCCCTAGCCAACGCCATGTCAGAACATGGCTTCCTACAAAAGAGTACCCGCCCTATTCATGAGAAAGGTAGGATACTTGATTGGGTAGCAGACTTAAATTGCAACATTACAACTAAGGAGCCATCACCTCTATTATGGACTGATCACTACCTCCCCTCCTTTGATCTCAACGTCAACAACTTAGGGAGGTAAAACAGCCTAGCTGCACCTCCTTGCCTCACCAGAAACAAATGTAACGTTACAGCTGAGGCTGTTATACCACTAGTAATCCCCATACTTAATGCACTGCCTCCCACGATCGACATAAACCTCATGGTAGACACTTACAACTGATCTATGGCCAATGCCTTAGACACCATTGCCCCACTAAAATTACACAAGGGAAAACCAAGAGCACATCTGAACTCTTGGTTTATCCCTGAACTCAAATTATTACGCACAGAAAAGAGGAAACTTGAAACACTCTGGAAAAGTACCCCCTCATTAGAGAACAAGATTAACCTAGCAAACATTACAGCCGCATGCAAAAGTGAGATCATCTGCACTAAAAAAGAAACATTTGATTACAGAATAAACCAAGCAGCTTCCAGTACTAAAGAATTGTTCAATATCCTGAGAAAGCAGGAAAACCCCAACCCACCCGCACACACTTGCACTAAGGATAAACCCTGCTGCACCAGCATCCAAAATGCCCTCACTAACAAAATCTCGGGGCTCCAGACCAAAATAGCTGCCAAACGGAATCAACTAACCACTTGCAATCAAACCAGTCCTACTATGCACGCCTCCACTCACCTTAAATCAGGCTTTAAATTCAATAACGTATCTGTACCAGAGGTACAAAAAATAATAGCTTCACTGAAACCTTCCAACGGTAAAGGTGACAGTTGCCCAGCTCAGATCATAAAAGATGCAGCCAGGGACCTGGCTCCTTTTATCACCAAACTAATCAATCTATCATTTGCTAATAACTTTGGGCCTGATCACGACCTCGGTGGTAACGCTAATGCTATTAGCGCGCGGGCTATTAGCGCGACTGCCATAGCCCCCGGCACTAATAGCGTGGGATCACGAGTTGGGCGGACTTGGAAGTCCCCATTCCCCATTGAGCCCATTCGGGAATGCCCCATTCCCCATTGGGCTCAATGGGGAAAATTCACGCTCTTACCGCCGGCGGATTTCCCGCCGGCGGTAATAGCGTGAATTTTTGGCGGATTTCCCCCCAGCCAAGAGCTGGGGCGAAATCCGTCGAAGCCCTGATTCGGCGGACCCTTAAATCCAGCAGTAATAGCGCTACCGCCGGATTTAAGGGTTACCACCGAGGTCGTGATCAGGCCCTTTGTACCTTGCGACTTGAAGCAATCCGGGGTACTCCCATTAATTAAGAAACAAACGTTAGATCCCTCTATACCTGCAAACTATAGACCGATCACAACAGTCCCCTTCTTATTAAAAATCTTAGATAGGGTTGCATACTTGCAAATCCAAGAGTACCCCAAGACTAACAAACTAATAGGAACACAACAATCTGGCTTCAGACCCCAACATGGAACATTAACTGCCCTTGTTGACCTTAAAAAGCCAAATTGATGAGCTAAAAGATAAAGGCAGTGTGGCCATCCTACTTCTCCTAGCCCTGTCGGCGGCCTTTGACCTGGTCGACCACAAGGTACTTTGTGACCACCTTGCATCAGCAGCACACTTCTCGAGCTCTGCTATCATGTGGATTCAATCATTCCTCGACAACAGGACCATGCGTGTATTCTCTCCCACAGCAGCAGCTGATCCCATACCCAACACCTGCGGCGTGCTACAAGGCTCCTGTGTCTCGCCTACTTTGTATAATATCTTTACAAAGCCTTTATTTGATAAACTGGATCATCTGGGTGTCACCTACAATAATTACGAGATGACACCCAGCTACTCCTACCCTTATCAGGCACATATGGCACAGATGTATCTCGGATTAATTAAATTGACACCATCATTCAGGCATGGTTGGCCCTACACGGCCTCTGCCTGAATGACAAAAAGACAGAAATACTCCTGGTCGGCTCACCTACCAACCTACAGAAATTCAGCACCAAATACACTAGTATATGCATAGATGGGAACAACATACCTATTGCCAAAGATGTAAAAACCCTAGGTTTTTACTTCGATGCCAACTCGAAACTATCTAAACATGTAAACATGACTGCCTCAGCTACGGCCTACACTGGCAAACTGATCATGGCGTGTAGACCCCTACTATCATCCAATAGCTGCCTCACACTGGCCAGAGCACTCATAAGGCCTCATTACGATTTTGGCAGTAGCCATGCTGCTATTGGCGGCATGGCTGCCGCCAAAATCGGGTCCGGGTTCCCAGAATGGGGAATTACCGGGCCATTCCGAGTTCGGAGGGCCTAGTAATTCCTCCCTCCAGGAACCCGGGCCCGGACCTTCTCCATTCCCATTTCAGCCCCCATAGGGCTGAATGGGGGCTGAATGGGAATGGGGAAGGGAGCAAACAATGGGCCGATTATGAGCGGCCCATTGTTTGCTCGCTCCTCCCCTCGCGGGACCCAGTCTGCACGTCTGGCAAAACCAGAAGTGCTGAGCGGGACCCGCGAGGGGACCTCGTAATGAGGCAGTACTGGGTTAACGGTGCCGGCACCTTTACCGCCTCACTTATAATGAGGCCCATACAGTCCAAATTGGACTACTGCAACAGTCTTTACCTAGGCGCCAACAAAACCATATTAAACAAACTACAGATTCTGCAAAATAATGCGCTTAGGGCTGCACTAAAAATACCCAGAAGAGAGCACATCTCGGCAACTAGAAAATACTGTAAATAGCTGTCCATACAAGAGAAAATTGACTTGAAAACCCTCTGCCTCACCCATAAAGCATTGAACCACCAAGCCCCACCTTACCTCACTGACAAATTCTCATTGAGATCCTCTACCCATACCACGAGATCCACCAACACTTCCTACCTAGTGGTACCCAGATATAACCTCAAAAGAGCAGGTGGCTCCAGCTCTCCGGTCCTTGCCTCCCAACTATGGAATACTCTTCCACAGGACATCAAATCCATCCAAACCTTCAAGAAATTTAGAAGTAGTGTCATCACCTGGTTACTTAACAATAACTAAATATCTTCTCTCAGCATGGCCCCTAGTCATGACTGTACTTATGCCAGGACTAATGCAAGAATTGAAATTCTCACTGTAAGTATCTAAATCATGCACTTCATATGTTTTGTCCTACTCTGTTTATATTTTATGACCTATGTAATCTTTGTATGCTCTGTAATGTATAACCATCCTGTATGTACTATGCAATCTTTGTATGCTCTGCAACTTGTAACCATTTCCATTAGCGCCCAGATACCTCTGGGTCAGGCGCGCTTTAAAAATAAAATGAACAAACAAACAAACCTCTTAAGATAAGCCTGACTGTTCTGCCACACTACCAAGGTCCTGAGCTAGGACAGGCTGTTTCTAAGATTTGGGGATCTACAAACCACTGGGATAGCTTACAAAAGTCTTACTGCCAGTAGGACTTTAGGAAAACTCCCCTAACAGTCCTTCACATTTCTCTCCAACACCCAAGCCCATCCCCTGTCTAAGGATTGGTTCAGGGGTCTAGAACAGAAATATTGCAACTCCCATTTGAAATCCCCTCGTTTTTAATGTCAACTTTAGCCAGAAAGTAGCCACATGGCAAAACTTTGTAATTTACTAGTAACTGCCATAATATATATATATATATATATATATATATATATATATATATATATAGAGAGAGAGAGAGAGAGAGAGAGAGAGAGAGAGAGAGAGAGAGAGAGAGAGAGAGAGAGATATTTCTCTTCAGCTAATCATGGGGGATTTAATAAAAGGAAAGCCGGGTCTGCACCATGTTGCATGTGTGTGTGGCAATTGTTTGCCATTTATACAAAAAGCATCATAGCTATGAGCATGCAATTTACTCTCCAAATACCTAATTTTACTCTTCAACAGCTCGCCAATTCTTAAATTCAGAACATATTCAGAGTAGCCAGAAACACATTTTAGCTTGCCGTTAAGAGTTGCCTGTGGATACATTTTATTTCAACAAAATTGCCTTGAAATTAGCTTTAAAATGACACATACATGGATGCAGTGTGACCTGTGGTTGCTGAGAAAATGCATCAGTTATGATAGTCCATTTAAACTAATAGGAAATCTTCAAATGTATGCAAATCTTAGCCCTCCTTTCTTCAGGCCAGTTGCCATTCTTCTCCAGCATGTGACCAGAGCCTCCTGGACTGTGTTTTTTTTAAAGCCAGGTTAAAAGCTAAAGCCTCTTTGTTGTTTAAAGTGGGTGCACTGCAGGTCGTAAATAGTTGGGATGTATTGGCTACACAGAGATCTCCCACTGTAGTTAATGAGCCAGGCTGGCCCCATGATGTCAGGAGGCCAAGCTAACATCGGGAATTCTGTCCTGTTATCTGAAGTTGACCACCATTTTGAGAAGAAAACCTTCTATTCTCTTGTATCTTTTCAGAGTTCAGCTTCCCTTGATTGCAGCCCCTGTTTACACAGCTCTTCCCTAACTTTCAGTCACACGCTGGCTAGGCCATTTGCCCTGCAAAGAAATCAGCCTTCAGAGATGACAGGTCTGGCAATGGGGGAATTGTCTTTTGAACACCATCAAGGGCAGGCCACACTTTATTGCAGCAGTGAATAGGTGGGATGGAAGAGCTTCAAATGAATTCCCTCTCCGGATCCAGAGGCCAACAGGCTTACAGTGGGGAAAGCCATTTGCAAATTCTGCCCAGAGACCCACAGACTGTGCTTGGCTGAATGAACTCACATATTGCATTTTCTAACATCAGCCTTTATTCTTCAAAATACTGTGTATTTTACTGATCATGGTACACTTTGCTTTTGCATCTGTGGATTTCTTCTTTTTTTCACACAGCATTGTTTTTTAAATATGACAGCTGAAAGTACAGGGATGTTTATTTCAGTCATTAATAAAATATATTTTTAATTATGTGCTGTTTGTTTTTATGCTGAAAAGTGGGTCTGAGTTGTCACAGTGCACCACCTTTTGAAAGGAGGCAGTTTCAGTGAAAATGCAGCATTTATCTCTCAGCCAGCAATGTGATGTGCTTTTCCAATCTGCACTCTTATTACATTTTCTTTCAACTTTCTCTGGATTTCAACTGCAGGAAGACACCCACATAGTCTGCCTTAATAGACTTATTTTCACTGTAAAGGTTTTTGAAGGCTGGCAGGTAATTCTTTCCAATGGGCCCTTCAGTTCTGTTTCTTTGGGACCTTTGATAAAATCCCACAATTGTTCTTTTGGCTAAAGAAAAATGATTGTCACAGCTTAGCAATGTGGAGAAGCCTGCTCCATTAACGAAAAATAAGAATGTACATAATTGCAGCACAGAGGTGGGCAGGACAAAATATCAGTATGTAGTAGGCCTGGCTGATCCAATAGCTGAGACATAAACATAATGCATTCTGCACTCTGTTTGCTCATTTCCATAGAGGTTGCATGGTTCTTTACTGTGTTGCAGGTCCTGCTTTAAGGTTATCCACCTTGGGATGGAGGAGGGGAATGTTACATTGCTTTTTTGGCACAAAAACATTGGGCCTCAATACAGGTCCAGCAGTAACCCTGCTGGTGCTACCGGTGGGTTGCCGCTGGACCCGTAAAAATGTACCGACGCCTGACTTCCCGGTGCCACCGGGCTATTACAAGTCCGGCGGCTGGGAAGTCAGGCGCCGGTAATTTTATGAATCCCCATTCCCATAGAGTACCATAGGACTCTAGTGTAGTGCTGACCATGACCACAGCACCTGGCAGGGTCAGACCTTTTGGGCACAGCAGCTCCAGCAGGCAAACCCGTAGTTTGCCAGTCTGGAAACCAGGGTGCCAGTGAGCTTACCGACACCCTTATTTCCAGACCGGCAAACTTGTCATGAGGCCCATTGTCAGTGTTTTGCCATGCATTTTGGAAGAAGAATAAATATAAGTGCATTGCATAATTGAAAGAAATATCAGCGACCTACATGAGGTAAATACCAGGAGCTCTTGCAGGCAACATTATAAAATGACTGCACCAAAAACACAGTTAGGCCTGGCTTTCACAAAGGGACCGAATGTATGACAGATCCGTCACCATAATGCACTCAGTAGCTGTCATGCTAATTTTGTGGGAGACTGCATTGTTCGTCTCTGGGTTGGCGGTCGCATTGTAACTTTGGCAGGTGTGATAGCTTGGGGTGGAGTGAGGGAAATGTTGCATGGTTTTATTAGCCACAATACAATTGTTGAGGGGGTCATTACAAGTTGGGCGGCGCGGTACAAATGTAGCGGTAATGCTATTATGGCTGCAATACCGCTCCGCCCAACTATGAGTTAGATGAAAGTTGGGGATTTACCTCCAGCTTTTAGCTGGAGGTAAATCTGGCCACTTTCTGAGCTGGAGGTAAATCTGGCCACGGCAATAGCACTGAAAATGCCCCATTGGGTCCAATGGACCCAATATGAATGGGGTCCTACTGCCCCACCACAACTCGAGATCCATTGCTATTAGCGCCGGACCGAGTTGCGGTAACGCTATTTGCATTTGGTGGTATCCCTGCAGATTTACCACCAGGATACCGCCCATTTGTGATGAGGCCCTTGGTCTTTCGACATGCCTCATGGAACAGCCTGTGCCCTTTACAAAAATACCATAAGAAGAGGCAATTGAATTGTAGCACCAGGGCAACATTTATCAACTCTCTACACAACAAATGCAAATTCTCTAGATTTTACAAAATGGCCATTCCTACAACAAAGACTTCATCAAGATGCAACTCAGACATGGATTACGGAGCAGCTGATTGGCCCACAGATCACAGTACATAAGAACACTGACAGAGAGATACACCTTTCTGTAGGCAGATCTCAAAAAGCAGCCATTGCAGCTACCAAATCAGCACAGAAATCACATGAATATTAGAAAATCATCCACCTTTTGGCTATTACTAATTATCTATGAACATGTTTGATTGATATGCTTTTGTTATGGCCATTAGTTGTTGCGAAGGTCTTTGGAATAATGAATTTCGTAACTTTTGGATGTTTTTGCAAAACACCCCTAAATCATGCACCTTCTCATGCAAAACGTCACCAAATAGGCAGCTTACTTTATCTCTTACAATGATTTCATTTCAATGTATATTAAATGAGGCAAAATCGTAAAATCGAGTGTGTAAGTGTACAGTTGTTTTTTAATGGATTGAACCCTGTTTCACTGCTTATAGTCTTCCATGAGATATCCGTGATAATCAAGATTTAAAAACAGCCTGTAAAATCATGTCCTTTAAGATGCAACTCACCTTATTTAAAATGTGTTTCTGCCTCCTTGCTAACACTTGAACCCAGGGATGTCATTTGGGGGTGACCAGGGATTTCTATCCCTGTGGTCTCCCTTGCTGCTCCTAAAAAAACATTTTTTAAATGTATTTTGTAAATAATCTAAACTCCTGGGCTGGCTGTGGCCAGCGCCATGTGGCTCTTTGTTTCTGGAGTGGCCAACTTTCTTGGGCAGGCCTCTTAAAAAAACAGGGGGTTACACAAGTGTAACACTTTGAGCAGTGACCCTAAATAAGAAAGTAAGAAACAATAGGATTAACAAATAATTTGCGTTTCGGGAATTCTATACAATAATTGCTAGACTCATTAAAGGTTTATTTCAGGCAAACTTCAGGGGGTGAGTCACGGATTTAGTTTGTTCTTAAACATCTCAACTCAACCTTTCATCCTTATGAGGTTGATAAATGATTACCAACACAGGTTGGGTGATATTGCATGTATATTTGTCCTATATAAAGCACTTAAGCGTAAGTGCTTTATAATTACACATCATTATCATTTGGGTTTGGACATCTGCTTGCACTCACAGTAATATGGTTATATGGGCCTATACACACCGATATTAACGATACATATGCTCATCCAATCTTGTATGAAATGTATATCACATTATTGCGGCATTGTAACCATATTTTTCGTTGTGTACTTAGGAACAATGCTATGTGATGCCCCTTCCTGTTTTGTTAAGGGGTGAAAGGTCGTGTTCCATCACTTCCTGTGATGTTACTTTGTAATTGGGTCAAATTAAATAACTTCCGTGATGTCATCAGAGGTCAAGGGTCATGCGATGTCACTTCTGCTACCCCTGGAATGTTGGTCAAATGACGTCCCTGCTTGAACCATTCATTGAACTTGTTAAATGCTTAATTTCGAACAGGTTAAAGCTCCAAAACACAACACAGATAGTGAGAAAATCGAAATTCACCATTGGTGAACGCTCTCTGAATCAGGCCCTAAGATGTTGTTGTGTTGTCTCTTTAAGCATTTGTTGGTTATGAAAGCGAATAGGTGAATACAAATGAATTACTTTACCAACTTGGGCTGCATTATATTTCGGTTACAACGGGGAAAAACACTCGATGTGCCAGATTGATGAAGAATCACATTTTTGACAAAAAAGTACACCAGCCATAACTTACTCGAATGACTAATAGTTGTAAATGTTGAGCATTAATAATTGGAACACTGCAAATTCAATGGCTTCCTGGTGCTGATAATAGTTGCTAGGGATGCTGGATCCTATCTGGAGGCATATGTTAATTTCAATGTTGCAACATCTAAGTGTGGCAGTGGTAGACCCAGTGCATTATTTTTATTGAACTTAATGTAAAAAAAAAGTCATTGTCGAAACTAGCACGAACGATCTGAAGACAATTTAATTGGTGTTTGAAGGTGGATTACATGTATTAATTATGTATATTTATAGTAGGAAAGTTGACCCCAAGGGATGGCAACATTACTCAAATCAGAAATGTATTTTAATTTCACTTATTTATTTGTCATGCGCAGGCATTAGGGCGCACATGAACACATGACATCATAAGGGAGACAAGACATAGGGCCTCATTACACGGATGGCGGTAGGGATTTAACGATACCGGTAATGTATTACCGGTAACGTTAAATCCCCATGTGGATCACGACCCGGCACACCGCTATTAGCGGCACCGCTAATTACGGTGCCACTAATAGCGGGCAGTCCGCGTGCGCGCGACCCTCCATCCCGTTAATTACGCCATGCCGCTATTAGCACAGCATCACAAGGCCAGTGCACATGCTAATAGCGGCATGGTAAATCCCCCCAAACCCCTTACCGCCATGGTGCAAATACCGGCATCGCGGACCACCCGTTAAGTGAAATGAGCAGTGTTCCCACCTGCCACAGGTGCACCAAATCAGCACAGGTGAAGGCAATGGAGACTGTGGCAGCTCATAAGGAGCACACCACACCCCTTCCCACACCCCTCCCCACACCAAGATGGTTCCAATACTGGCAGCATTACATGGCCTGGAGGACCTCATTGCAGCGCAGCTGCTACAACAACAGGCAGCACAAAGGAGACGCAGGAGGAGGAGGAGGGCAAGACAGGCACAGCAGGCACCACAACGCCACCTAATCATACCACAGAGGCACCCACCAATACCCAGGATCAGAGCCAGTCCATTCAACCTGACCCCTGAGCAGATACACACCCTGTACCGTCTGGACAGGGCTACCATCACCAGCATCGTGGACATGATCCACAACGACATTGTGAGCCTCATAGACATCAGAACTGCCATCCCCCCGCTACTGAAGGTGGTGAGTGTGCTCCACTTCCTGGCCACAGGCACCTATCAGCATACAGTGGGACAGATGCATGGCATCTCACAACCAGTATTCTCACGCACGCTGAACCAGGTACTCGATGCACTCCTGAAGCATGCACCTGAACACATATCCATGCCACAGACTGCCCAGGAGATTGCAAACATAAAAGTTGGCTTCTATTCACTGGCAGGCATTCCAAGTTGCATCGGGGCCATCGACTGTACCCATGTGGAATTGGTGGTCCCACATCACAATGAAGTAGTGTACCGAAACAGGAAGCAATTCCACTCTATCAATGTCCAAATGGTATGTGACGCCAACAAGATAATCACACATTGCTGTGCCAGATTCCCAGGATCAACACATGATTCCATGGTTCTGCGGAACTCAACTATCCCACGCTACATGGAGCGACACACCGGACAACGTTCGTGGCTACTTGGTGAGTAGCAGGGCAAGCACATGGCTGCGTGATTTGGGGGGGGGGGAGATACATACTCCAACTGGGTGTGAATGGGGGGAATCGGGGGGGGAGAGATACATACTCCAACTGGGTGTTGACTGGCGTCCGTAGGGGAAATGGACATACAGATGTACGCCAATGTCCTTCAGGGAAGGCCACGATGTACTTGAGAGGAACCCACATGCAATTCGAAGGTGCAGAACATTGAGAACAATGCAGGTTGCAAAATATCACACATCCATCCACATTGCACATCATGCCACGCCACATATTACACAAACCTGCAACATGGTGTCAAGACCGTAATACAGAATCAGTGCAGCACAACATCAATCCAGCAACGCGCCCTTGAATGCATGCAAAGGGATCACTCCTAGACATAGCACTGAACCACACACCTATGGCACCACTGAAGTGATGCTTCACAGCATGGCAACATCGGTGTCAGGATGTCAGTACACTAGCAGTGTGTTACCTAATTTGTATGGACCAGGGACACCTTAGACCTGGCCTCACCCATGACATGTCAATTACTGTTGGAGGCATGAATGTGGCATTTCTACTTGCAGGGTCGACCACCCCCTTGCACGTTGCTGTCACACAGACCATCTGCATGAATGCTGTCAATTTAGTACCTGAATCACAATGCAATGTCAATTTGTGTGATGTGAACAGGCCGATTTTGAGGTGAACAGTAACAGGACCCCGTTCATTCCCCCATACAGGTGATGCGGGCTATCCCCTGAAGCCCTGGCTCCTCACACCTGTACGGAACCCACAGAACAGGCACGAGGAGGAATACAATCGTGCACATACCCGTACCCGCATCGTGATCGAGCAGACTTTTGGACTATTGAAGTAACGTTTCAGGTGCATTAGCAGGTCTGGTGGTGCTCTCCTGTATGGACATGAGAAGGTGTCCAAGATCACCATGGCATGTGTCATGCTGCACAATATGTGTATCAGACGGAATGTGCCACTGCCCCCTGACGTAGAAATAGAGGTACCTGATGAGGATGATGATGGTGATGAGGACGGAGGAGAAGGGGATGCAGGTGTTGCAAGAGGGGATGGGCACGAGGGACGTGCTGTGAGACGGCATCTGATCCACCAAATATTCTGAGAAACATGTTTCCGTACTGTCACATGGATATGTGGGGTAATGCACTGGTGTATGTTTTGAAGCACGCAATGGACCCTGTTGCCAATAAAGTACACACACACAATGAAGATGTCCAAGCCTGTGTTTTGTTCAGAAACCAGTGTATTGAGTGACATGAAGGTGTAGTAGTGCAAACCCAAAAACATCCCACCACCCTTCCCCCCCCAAAAGACCCATAACACCCTCCCCCCCAACAGACCCATAACACCCTTCCCCCCCAACAGACCCATAACACCCTCCCCCCCAACAGACCCATAACACCCTTCCCCCCCCCAACAGACCCATAACACCCTTCCCACCACCCCCCACAACAGTCCCTCATGTCTCTGCCATTTCTGCCATGGCCAATGCACACCGGGGTATCCCCATTAGCCCCCTAATTGCAATAGTCCTTGGAAGGGTCTTGAGGGTTGCCAGACGCGCGCCTGGTGGTTCTCATCGAGCGCCTGAGGGGGCTTGTTTGAGTCGACCCGGAAGTCGAGGATGGGGCAGACTGGCCTTGTGGGTGAAAGTGGCGGTCCATTGTGTCTGCCATGCGGACAAGCACCTCCCTAAGACTTGCAATTTCATTGCAGATCCTGTCTGTGTTGGCGTCCATGCGCTCAGTGGAGTGCCTCGCCGTCTGGACTATCTTCTCCGTGAGATTTGCTGCCTCAGCGACATGCTGCCCAACCAGCACGGTCAGCTCCTGTTGGCGCTGCAGGATGGCGGTGAATTGCTGATCAGTGCCGGGTGACCGTGCATTGGATGCCGTGCCCACAGATGGCTCCAATGCAACTGGTGATGGTAGCATGGGTGACATTATAGCAGGGTTGGTGTCCTCGTAAGTCCCATCAGAACCAGGGGTCTGGGATGCCATGGGCTCTGGGCTTCCTGGGGGGCTTGGGGTGTGCATCTCCATTTGCTGTAGTAGGGTGTCCTCTGGATCGGACTGGGGGCCAGTGGCGGCTGCCTCACCAGCAGAGCTTGCCGCAGCTGATGGTGGGCCCTGGGTGTCTGGCATTGTTGCCAGTGGGTTTGCCTCCGGTGGTGGGCCCACAGTTGGTGGTGCAGCTACTGCTGCCCTGGCAGTGTCACTGTGACGTAGGCTGCCACTCTTCAGGTGTGGCCTTCCACCCTTGCCCTCGATGTTGCAGGGGTTTCCTCCGGCTCCTGTGCCCTTGGCCTCTTTGATGTAGGTGGTGCCTTTGATGCATCAGCAGCATCCTCCCCATCTGTATGTGAGCCTGTCAGGGACGAGAAGGGGGATGGCATTGGTTGCGTTTCAATATACTCAATGTAAATCACAGGGTTCATGCAGTTGTGGACATTGGGACTTAGCTGTTATGGATGCAGGTGATGTGCCAGTTCAGTGCCTCATCCATGCATGTTTGAGTTTGGGACTTGTCTCTGCTGATGTGTGCATGTGTGTGTGTTTGGGTCTGACACTGACATGGTGATGGATGGGTGCATGTGTGGATGTGTGTCCATGCATGAGTGGGGTCTGGGCTCACATATGGGGGTGACTGTGCATTCACACCGCATCCTGTCATGTGTACACTCACCTGCATCAGAAGTGGTAGCCACGCCGACCTCCATGCTGCCCACTCCCTCAATGCTCTCGGTGGCTATCATGTTGGCGCATGTCTCCTCCCATTCCTTCAGGTGTATTGGGGAGCCATCTCCGCCAGCAGTGGCAATGCGGTGGTTCTCCGCCAGGATGCCCCTCACCCGCAGCCTGAGGTCGTCCCACCTCTTCCTGCATTCACGCACAGTGCGCGTGCTGGTGCCCACGGCACTGACTTTGACCGCCACCTCCTCCCAGATGGCTTTCTTCTTGAGCAAGGTGGCACGGCGCATATCATTTGCAAAGACGACCTCTGCATGCTCTGCAAGGGTCTGCGTCAACATGACCAGTTCCTCGTTGGTGTACTTTTCCTTCCGCTGCCTGTCACATGTTTTCTTCAGGGCCTTGGGCATGATGCAGGTGTCACGGTCGATTTCACACAGCTCACTACTCCAATATGGTCCAGGGGGCAGAGGATGGCAATGGATTGTGTTTTTAAAGATGGCCGCCGTGCTCTTTCCCGTTCCGGTGCGATGACGCTATTTCCGCTTCCGCTATTTAACGGTCGATGCTAATAGCGGTCACCGCTAATAGCGGTCATCGCTAATGGCGGTCATCGCTAATAGCGGTGACCGCAAATAGCATGTACAGTGAGGGCGGAGGTGCTATCAGCACTTTGGGCGGGCACGGTAAGGTGCTTTTGCGCCATGGCGGTAGGGTCATTTACCGGCATGGCCCTATGCGCGTGTCCGCTTACTCGTAATGGTGCGCTATTGGGGGTCTCCTGTGAGGGCGGACACGCTAATAGCGCCATGCCGGTAAATCCCGTTTTTTAGCGCCTACCGTGTAATGAGGTCCATAGGATCGGTCAGGCAAGAAGGTTACTCTAAAAAACAAGTCTTCAAGCGTTTCCGGAAGGTGGAGAGGTTCCGTTTCTGCCGCAAGAAAAATGGGAGAATACATTTGCAATGCTAGTTAAATTTGAAGGATTTAGTGGACTCACGGAAGAGGAGGATATTATTTGGGGCAAACCGGATCTAAAGGCTGTACTACCCGAAAGTCAACATACATTGACCGTTAGGACAGCCCATCTTTGGCTTTAAGCAGGCCTTAAAGGCTGTTATGGAGCGTACCAGGAGAAGGGCACACAGCAGCCACTTTTACTTCTCATATTGGCGAAAACACAGTCAAATTGATTACATTTTAATTATGTGACAAATCCACTACCATCACCTTGCCAAAAGGGGGGTTAGAACCACAGATGTAATTTCACCGAAATGCCAGGGGTAGTGAAAAGTGACATCACACGACCCTTGACCTCGGATGACATAGCAGGACGTGATGTCATTTGACCCCACCCCGAAGTGATATCGCGTAACACGATGGAACAGGACCTTTCACACCTTGACTGAACAGGAAGTGGCATCACATAGCATTGTTCCTAAGTACACTACGAAAAATATGGTTACAATATCACTATAATGTGATATACATTTCATACAAGAATGGATCGCCATATGTATCGTTAAGATCAGTGTATATAGGCCCATAATTCCAAATTACTGTGGGCCTCATTACGAGTATGGAGGTAGCCATGCCCTTAATAAGGGCATGGCTGCCTCCATACCGGGTTCCAGCTCCGGGTTCCTTCAATGACTAATAACCGGGCCATTCCACCCTTGGAGGACCCGGTAATTCCTCATTGAAAAAACCCATCCCCATTCCCATTTGACCCCTCATAGTGCTCAATGGGAATGGGAAGGGAGCTAATAACGGGCCCGTCAATAACGGTCCTGTTATTAGCTCCCTGGTCCCCTTGCGAGACCCGCTAAGGACATCTGGTCTGACCAGACGTTCTGAGCGGGGCCCACAAGGGAACCTCCTAATAGGGCATCCCGTAATGTACGGTGCCGGTCCCGTACCGGCACTGTACATTACGGGACCGCCAGGGTCGTAATGAGTCCCTGTGAATGCAAGCAGACGTCCATGGCCAAATGATAATGATGTGTTATTATATAGCACTTGCGCTTAAGCGCTTTATATAGAAAACATATACATACAATATCGGCCAAGCTGTGTTGGTACTCACTTGTCGACCTCATAAGGATGAAAGGCTGAGTTGAGGTGTTTAAGAACAGACTAAACCAGTGACTCACACCCTGAAGTGTGCCTGAAATAAACCTTTAATGAGTCTAGCAATTATTGTATAGATTTCCAGAAAGACACATTATTTGGTAGTCCTATTCTTTTTTATGTAGGGTCACTGCTGAAAGTGTTAGACTTGTCCACCTGAGCGCCTGGAGACCAACTCCGTTGGTGACAGTGCTCTATATAAATACCTTTAACATTAACATTAATTTGTGGAACCCCTGTTCTTTTTTTGCTTTGTTTTTAAGAGGCCTGAACAAGAAAGCCAGCCACTCCAGAAGCAAAGAGCCACATGGTGCTGCCCACAGGCCAGGAGCTTGCATTAACAACAAAAAAATATTTTTAAAAAGACACTTTTTTTTAGGGGTAGCAGGGGAGACCACAGTGGTAGCAAGGGAGACCCTTGGTGAGACCTAAATAACGTCCCTGGTTAGAAAATATGTCAGCAAGGGGTTGAAGGGTAGGGAGAGATCCAGTGCCAACTCTAAACCTGAGGGTAGTGCAGACCACCTTTATCTCAAGCCTTGCCTTAAATATCAAATACTTGCCAGTGTCTCTCTGTTGCCTTTAGGGACATCAAGTCCTGGAACCAAGAAGAAACACCAAAGATGGAAACCAGATCCAGTGCCCCACGTTCATAATAGGAAAACTGAACCTGTCAACCACATGGAGAGAGAGACCCACAGGGAGAAGCAGCAACACTGCAGACATGCACTGCTGGCTTCCCTGGCTTATGGCTGAGGAGGGAGGGGCAGGGAGGAGACACATTTCTATGTGGCCAACAAACAACCATCATTGGACTGCTGAAAGGCACTGGCATGTCCGTGCAATGAGACATAAATGCAGCCCCTCAACATAAACACTTGCCTGCATGAAACAAGTGGGTGGGATTTAGCCCCAAACCTATGTATTTTTACTACAAACACACACCTAGGGTGGGGAGACAAGGCCAGACTGGCCAGTGAAATAGGACCAATCCCAGGAAGGAGTGGGGAATGTAATGGGGAAAAGGAAGCAAGAAGTGTGGGTTATTCGAGTGAGGTCAGAGGTAGAAATGGAGGAAGAACACAAGACCAGCAGGAGGGAGGAAGGAGTGGTGGACAGTGGAGGTGATTTGGGGAGTGGGTGAGGTATTGGCTAGCTAGTGGAAGTGGTATTGCGGTGGAAGTGTGCAGGTTTGATTGGCAAGTCTGCTTAGAAAGGTTAGTCTAAGGGGTTGTTGTGAAGTGGATAGCACTGAGTAAAAGGACAGTGTTTGAGTAGTTTGGGTAGAAGAGTAGCGGGTTGGAAGGAGAAGCAGCAGTTCGGAGGGAGGATTAGTGGTTTGGAGGGAGGAGTATTGGTTTGGAGGGAGGAGGAGTGGTTTGGAGGGAGGAGTAGTAGCTTGGAGAGAGGAGTAGTAGTTTGGAGGGAGTACGAGTGTGAAGGACAGAGTGGGAACGTAGAGCAGGGAGGCCTAGAATACTGGAAGGAGGATTAACATCAAAGGGTGGAGGCAAACCCTGTGAGGATGAAAGCATCTAAGGGACAGGAGATTGGAGGGAGGAGTGAGGCGGAAGAGTAGAACAGGGAGAGAGTATGAGTTAGCTTGTTAGGTCAAGTCTGAACCAAGTAGGGTATTGTGAAGGCACCATGCCAAGACCTGGTAGAACACTAATCACTGTATAGTGTAGGGACAGTAAGAAAGTACCTGAGGGTACTTAGAGAGATAAGGTGTTCCATCTTTAGGTCATCACACCTAGACGAAGACATAATAAGACAGTAGGGGCCAACCTTCTGTATCTACTAATCTGCAGGTCAGGGATTCCTGTGTTAGGGTGGAGGTTCAACATATGATGAGAGAGATGGCCCTAGGGCCCACAAAGATGTCAATAGAAACCCTTGAACCACCTCTGAGACTTGGGGCCTGATTTATAGAAAATGCACAAAGTCCCTGCAAAGCACTCTGTGCTTAAAACTACTTTGTGCCTACCTGGCCACATAAGCATGTTCTGTGCGTACTGCGTATTCTTGAAATTCTATCCGCAAAGTAATAGGATACAGCGGGGTGTAGAGTAGACGCGCTCTGCCTAATACTAATTCATGTAATGACTGTTGTCAATATTAGAAAAGCTAATCATTCACGTTTCCACATCATTTACCAAAAGAAAACCTAAAGGGAAAATGTCTTTATTGGTTTCTTGATACGGTAGTCAGCCGACACGTGTTTCGACCCTTAGGTCATCCTCAAGGCCAATGAGTTTGTCGTAAGAACTGGTGTTGACCCAGTTGGTATCACATAAAGACAACAATTGTGACCGTAAGGTTGAAAAATACCGAAACCGAAAAGTCCGGCTCTATACGAGCAGAATATTGAAAGCATATTCAATTCCCCACCAGTAATTGGGAAATTTCTATGATCTTTTCAGACCTCTCGCACCCATGGATTATTCCAAACCCAATTGGACAGGTATGGCATTTCAGAATCAACATATTTGTAAAGAATGACAATATACAGTATGTTTGTATTATTTGTAGAATTAGCCCTGATGGATGGATGGGAAGTGGAAATGGTATTGGCTTCTGATTCTGCCACTCAAATTGTAAAGAAGGCTCGACGGCGTCATTAAAGGATGTCACAAAGAAAAAAAAAAAAAAAAAAAAAAACGAATAGTCCAAGGTTCCAATACCGAACGACACGGTATTGGAACCTTGGACTTTTTGGTTTCGGTACTATACCATTTAAATACAGCAATTCATAGATATCACATGCAGCAAGGATTCACAAGGAATTGCATATTTTACACTCACGCATTTGACATGCACGGGATGCTTCGGATTCTGAACCATTGAATCTTCTTTATTGGTACTGAATTTAATATACATAGAACTTTTCAGACTTATGGTCACAGTTGTTGTCTTTATGTGATTTGAAAGCAGCTAATTTGCAATACATGACAACACAGGCAGAGGTTATGTCTTTTTTGGACATTAAGATTCACGCACTACATTAAGACACTGATCTAAAACAGAAGGACATTACAGACACGTTGGCATCCTTATGCCTACGAATTGATACCAACCGGGTCAACACCAGTTCTTACGACTAACTCATTCCTTGAGGACGACCTAAGGGACAAAACACGTGTCTGCTGACTACCGTATCAAGAAACCAATAAAGACATTTTCCATTTAGGTTTTTCTTTTGGTAAATGATGTGGAAATGTGAATGATTAGCTTTTCTAATATTGACAACAGTCATTACATGATTTACTATTAGAGAGAGCACGACTACTCTACACCCCGCCATATTCTAGTATTCATAATTTGTGAGGTCCTTACGGGTGGACTTTGGGATGTGAGTACGCAGCTTGCCAACCATTACTTAAGAGAGTATTCTTCAAATAATTCAACTTTTATTTTATGTAGAGACCCACAAACGCATTTCTATATTGATCGAACCCGATACTTCCATTATTTCTATCCGCAAAGTAACCATAGGCACAATTAGTGCCCATAACGCCCACGACACGCACCCATGCAAAGCAAAACCAGTGACAGATACCAACCTTTGTACAGTCTGCATCCCCGCCATCATCCACCCCGTCAATACTGCGAGCATCCCCGCGCAATCAAGTCAGCACCCCGGTGACACTGTGTGCGGTCCCCCATACCTCCTAACTGCATGTCGGCCCCCTGTAAATCTGCTTGTGAACCCCGTAAATGACGGCGGCATTCCTCTAATCTGCATATGCGCACCCCTAACTTCAATCGGCACCTCTATTGCATTCCAGCACCCCTAAATTCCTGACTGTACTTTACCTTTGCACGTTAGTTTCTATGCGATTGGGTCTTTGCGCCTCCTATCGTGTGGCAGTCAGATCACAAGCTTTGCGTGCATCATTCCCTGATGTGACGTTCCGTATTCAGATCCATCAATTTGCTTGGGTTTGCGCATTGCTGGGCATTCGTTTTATTTGCGTAGTCCATCCCTCGACACACCCACGTAATCCCTTGTTCTTTCTCATTCTGCGTGGAAAATGCATGTTCCGCCCCCTGTTTATTTCCTTGCATAGGCCCGTCCCGCAAGGTCCTAGAACAGCACACAAAGTCGGAGCCATGAATCGACAAAAGGAGTTTTGTACAAAGTCACATTTCAGCGTGCAAACAATTCTATAAATGAGGCCCTTGGAGTGATTTGTGTGCCATCTGTGGCAATAAACATAACTGACGTTCAAGGGTAAATGAATCAAGACTAAAACCTAGATTAGAGAAGGATCATTACCCTTTATATGCAACTTTTGGCCCGAAAGTTAAGAAAGAAAATGCTAGTTTCTACAGAGTCTGGGGGCATGTTGGGTAGCAGTCAGGGGCTTGACCCTCTTCTCTACTGTGATGCTCCCTGTTTCCTGTCTTTTTTATTATTTGTTTAACATGCAAGCCCAACTGCAGTTTGGCTATTGACAGGCCTCCCCGAATAATAGACCCACTGAGGGTTGTACCTAATTCCTAACATGTTTGCACCACAATGTTTTCAGTGTCCTCGTCCATAGTCTCCAGTTTACCTTCCTTCTCTAATTGTCCAGGCACACTTTTTCCATGTTGTAAAATATGACTGTGCAATGTTTCTAATTTACCTTGCACTTTTACTTCACCTGATTATAAGCATTCAATTAAACATCTGTGGCATGAGAAATTCCTCTGTTGACTCAACTGTGTGCATTGTTTGTTTGGATTCCAGATCTGTGGAAACATGAAAAATATTAGACTCCCTGGCTAGGGGAACCCCATTCATTTTTCTTTCATTTGCATTTGCCTTATTGGTCTTTTTACTAAGTCCTGGTTCATCTATTTCTGGCATGAGTTGTAGCCTGACTTGTATCATTTAAAATGTGTCACATAATGGAATGTGCATGCTAGAGTCTCGATCATCATCACCTATGAAAATCCTTCCTTTCAATTCCAGCATTGGGAGGGCCCCATCGTGAATCCTCACCATTAGTGTACATTTCTTTGCTTTAATCATCATAATTATTATTTACAACATGTTTCTCTTTAATTATTTTTCTTTTCTGCTGCTCTGTCGGCTCAACATCCATTTGTGTACTCATTTTCCTCTTTTCCTTGTATGTTAATGTTGTTACACACTTGAATAGGATCAATGGTTTGATTTAGGTCTAACGTGAAGCGGAAGACTAGATGACAAACCTAGTCACACAGCCGCTCTCTGTTTAAACCCAACACAAGTAATGCAATTACAGAAAAAAGTTCTTCAAAATTATAAATATTCACTTCTTGAGTAGTATAAATTTCACAAAAATACACAAATAGAATCCAAGTCTTAGTTAGAGAAATAATTGTTTATCAAAAAAACAGTAAAAAAAAATAGTCACTAATTCAATCTTAGTGAGGACGCGGCTAACACATCTCATAATGTGAGTAGACTTTAAGTGCCAATGCATTTCGGAGAACTTGTCTCCTTCGTCAGGGCAAGTCTGTACTAATATAATGTAATAATAACAACAACAAATTTAAACATGACATATCAAGTGCTTGTGTGCCAGAACGGACCGTGAGTGTAATAATGCAAGTAACACATATAACATACCAGAACATGGGAGAATTCAAATCATGATGGGGCGTAGAAAAGGAAAAAACACAAGAATAGGAGAAATCATGAGGTAGTGTGGAAAATAAGCGGTAATACCATATCTGGTAGCAAGATGGAAGGGTTACCTCTCGAGAAGTGTAAAGCCAAAAGAGGTAATGGTGCCAAGTTTAAATCAGGCGTGTGATCTTCAATGGCGGTCAAGAAGAAACACACGATCCAGAGCTGGACAAAATCCAGATGGCAATCTGTGGGTTAAAGGCGATATTCAATAAATGGTGTCAAGAAATGAGGAGCTGTCAGGAAATGTCGGGAGCTGCCCGCGGGCATACCTGTGATCACCAAACGGGAGCTGCGGCTGCCGAGGGAACGCCGCTGAGCATCGCCGAGTGAAGGCATTGCTAGTGTAACAATTCTAAATTTAGACACATGACTGCATCGCGTCCATGAAAAGGCGCGATGCGGGTCGTTTGAAAGGGACACTACATACATGATAATGAGGCTGATAATGATAAAAATAAGCATTTATGAGGACTGCTATAGGTCATACAGGAATAATAGAAAAATGAAGACAAAATAAAAATAAAATGGAAACATGGACATAAAAGAAATACTAATCAGGTGAAAACACAAGGGATACCAATCTAATGAAATATATATGTGCAGGAAAGGTAAGTGGATGCTCAGAGGTCAAAGCATGGACAAAAGGAAATTACTAATCAAGTGAAAACATACTAAACAGGTACATGCACAAATAAGCAAAGGAAATGGACTGGGCCCAGTCCAACAAATGTCAGTTTGTGGATGCACAGAAACATGAAACCATGTCGCGGGTGGTAGCACCAGCGGGTGCCACCTTGGGTCCCAGACGGAGCGTCCGGGACTAGCGACACAGGTGCAATAGCGCAAGTTACAAAGTACTGTTAATCAGATACAGTAAGATAATACGTACATATGGTACAAAGTGTAAAAATGTAAAAAAAAAGTCTATTGGTGGCATACCACACATGCACATGTGCATCAAATACATGGAAGATCTCATCATTACATAACGGGTCAGAAGCACCTGTAATTAGTAAAACATGATAGTGTGTACATAGAATGCAAACCAACGGAGCCTCTGAGGAATCATAAACAATATGTACGACATTATAAGAGATCCATGAGGAAGTACAACAGATTCAAATGTAACAATGATAATTGATCTCTTTGTTGAGACCATTGCGATAGAGACTCCCAAGTCGGTCAATCCAAAATGTCTCTCTTCTATTGAGCCGCAGGCCCAAATCTTCATGGGGATTAACTTTGTTCAACACTTCCAAAATTAAGAACCTGATTTGTGTCAAGTTATGGTGTTTCTCACTCCAGTGGCGAGCCACTGCTGAGTTAGGGTTTGAGTTCGAATACAGGAGCGATGTTCATTCCAACGTACTTTTGCTGCTCTTGTGGATTGACCAACATAATATTTCCCACAGGGACACTTAATACCATATATATTGTTCACCCTGTCACAGGTACCAAATGTCTTAAGAAAGATCTTGTTGCCTGTGCTAGGATGGTATACAATGTTGCCTTTGATTACCAGATTACAGGTGGCGCAGTGTAGGCAGGGGTATGTACCAGTACGTTAGGTGATAGGTTCTTTCAGGGGGGTCTTGTACGCACTAGTTCATCTCGTAGATTTTTACTTCTCTGGTAGGCAAATACCGGAGGTTGGTCAAATAAATTTTGCACCCTCACATCGTTCTTAAAAATGCTCCAATGTTTTTTGATGGAGTTTTTTATCTTGTTACTCTGAACGGAAAATCTTGAGACATATACTGGTGATTTGAGAATTTATTTGACCAACTTCCCATATTTGTCTACCAGAGAAGTAAAAATCTATGAGATGAACTAGTGCGTACTCCTTGTCCCCCACCCTCGGTGTCCCTGTCCCCCGTAGCCCCCTATCTGACCTCAGTACCCACCTCTTCCTCTTCCAGAACTTCCTTGCCATTGGGGCCCTCTGTACTGTTCCTCTCCTGTCCATTGTTCCTGTCCAGTTGCGGTCAACGTTGCTGCCATTCTCGCTTGTAATGCTACCCGCCTCTCCTCTCCATCTCCTGCCGCGACCTTCACCAGTTTATTTTGTACAAGCTTTGCTTCATCTATCTGCTAATTTTTTTTGTACAATTTCCTTCTCCCTTTCCTTGATCCTCCTACAGTGGTGTTCTATGATGCTTTGAATTTCGGGCCAACCCTTGGCTTCTATCCCGGTGATTTTGTCCAAGGCCTTCTGTACCTCCTTCGGGAGGCCTAGTTTGATAATGAAATAAAAGAGGGAGTTAGACTGGTTCCAAGTGGTGCCCGTCTCCGCCCTCCACATATCCTGCACCCGAAGGATGTAAGCTGCAGTATTTTCATCCTCCCCCATTGTACATTGCATTACTGAATGCATATCCGGAGTATCGGGGAAGGTTCTCCACAATGCATCCCATACCCGTGCCCTCACATTATTAAATGAATCCCCATCGTGGTGGTCACAATCTATTATCACTCACAGGAATCCTGCCTTCACCCACACTCCATTTGCCTGGTCGCCCACAGCAGACACTAACAAGCTTTTAACATCTCCTATTGCTAGTGGGACCCCTGCAGTGTTTTTCTCAAAGGCATGTATCCGCTTCCTTGCAGACCCAGAAAGTGGGGGCAGCGTCTTCAGCAAGTTAGCTTTATCCATTAGTCCCCAAGGCACATAGTGAGGCCTTCTAGCACCCCTGTGAATGAGAGGCATCTGCAGGTTTGATTTCCCTCTCCCCTTACCTACCTTTGTTCCCTTCCTTTTTGCCAATGTCGTTCGTCCCATCCTGCTTCTCAACCTCCCCTGCCACCCTTCGTCTTCCTCCTCTTCATCGGGGGTGTCCGCAGTGGCAATTGTACACCTGCGGCCCATGCCCCTTCCTAATATTCATCGCGATCACTCCAACATTCCTCTTCCCTATATGAAGCTACACTACCTTGTCCTGTACTTACCTGCTCTTCTTCCTTCTCTATTCGTATTACCTTGACGGGTGCACTATCAACTCGGAAGAGGAAGTCTCCTGACTTCCACTCATCTTCAGCTATGGCAGAGGAAGTTTTTGATGGTGGGGGTGGTGGAGTTTTCTCACCCCCTAGGGTCGTAGGGGGGAGGGGCTGTTGCAGGTGTGGTTGGTGCACTAGGCCGGGGCAAATACATGTGGTCACTTTATCCTTCAGCAGATTTGGTCAACAATGGGTATAGCCGGTTTTGGTTCGTCCCCCTTGCTTTTTTCTTCCTCACTCTCTTCCTGTGTTGCCACCACATGAGGTTCCGCCTCTTTATCTTGGTTTTTAGTAGATGGTACCTCCTCAAACATGCACCTCTCTTCTATTTTGGAGCTGTTTCCCTTGTATTTGATTGATAGGTATGTTGCCACAAGGTCCAGTGCTGTCTTATCAAAAGACCCTCCCTCTGGCCATATTTGGGACGACCCATCCCCCTTGATTTTCGTTAACCATTGCTCATGATACTTTTTGATCTTCTCACTGTATATTGGGAGGTGTTAGAATATGTGCAAGAGGGGCGTATCTACTCCCATTATGTGTATTCACTGTTTAAGTGCGTGTATATGTATAGATGCCCCACTCATTACTATTAATTCTTGTTTCCTTGAAAATCTATTGCCACAAAAACCTTCAATTGTATACATTGAACCATTGTGATCACACCTTTTAGTCAAAATTCGAAAATTTCATAGTGATTACAAATAACCAAACAACATCAAATGCTTAACATATTGACGTGACACACTGACGTACCCTACTTACGATGAAGAACATAAAACATGTACCTGTACCTCCCTTATTGCTTGTTACCTCTTGCTACAGAACCAGAGTCCTTTCCCCTTCATTCACTCTCCACAGTCACCCGTCCCTGGCCCCTTTTGGGCGGACCTCTAATGAACTTTTACCAAGAGAAAAGAAAGAGAATAACTAGTATTTTCCGAGTCTTCTCCATATACAAGACTCCCACTTATTTATTTTTTCAACCTCTATAATCCTGTACTGGTCAAGACAGTACTACGCGGCGCCGCCTTCCACCCCCTTTCGGAGCTAGGTTCCCATATCTACTCTTATTCTGTCACCTTATATAAAATCCTAATGGCCATATGAAGGAAGAAAGAAAGATTGCTCACTCGTACATGCTCTAACCCACGAATTGTTCCCCAGTTGCTTAATCTGACTCTGTTCCCATTACCCTTACACCTCCTTTAATTTTCCTCTCAATCAATACTCACGTGTCCGTGTTGATCTGAGAACCTCGGTGCGCGGTCTATCCACAATCGGTGCAGCCCCCAATCAAGAGCCGAACCCGGCTCTGGCGAGCAGTAGGTTGGCTATCTGCAAAGCCAAGACCCGCTGAACCTGGTCAGGAGCTTACGTGTTTTAGGGTACTAGTCAGCCAGTGGTGGAGGTTGTTGGGGGTACCCTGGATCACGCATTAATGCTCAGGGTTTTTTCTGTATCATCACTTAGTCGGGGTCACCAAATGAAAGTGGCCATTCCCCAAAAATACAAACCAAAAACTCAGAATAAATGGACACACCGCAGTAGGGAATGAGACCAGGAGAGAGATTGCGAGTAAAATAAGGTATGTTTCTATAATAGTAAAATGAGACATGCAGAGGACTCTGCTGCTCCGAGAGCGATCTGCCAACAATACAGAAACATTACATTTTTAACCACAATCTTTGTCATTGATGACGATTTCTATAAGTGTTACATGGTACCATTTCATTGGCTCGTTTGATTAATACAATATGCGCTATAGCGTGGTGGCGCTGCATGATTGGCTGGTGCTGAACATGTTGCTTCTTGTGGCATGTGGGTCAGCTGGGTTCATCTGGGAGGTGTGAACGTCAGGCTGAGTCTACACCATCAGTCGTCTAACTAATATAAGCTACACAGTATTTATTGACATGCAGTGATTATCATAGAACATAAACTTTACATAGAATATGCAGGGTTGTCAATAAATTGTAGGAAAAAACACGCATTCTTGCCCTGGGTCTCAGTGAGGGCAGGGGTGCAAGGGGCCAGGTGCCTTATCTGAAAGTGCCCTCCAAAGAGTTACTGTCATGGCGCCTCATGGCTTGCGGATTAGAGACTAAGACATATATAAAGCATACAGAGGTCAATTCAGTTTTAAATGCTACAGGTTGCCACAGGAAAACAGTTATGACCAATCCCAAGGGTGAATATGTTAGAGCACGTCACACATGTTCCAACATGTCCACGTTTAAAGATGAATGTCGGCTTTTATCAAACAGGTTTGTGTCTCTAGGATATCCACTCACCACACTTAAACAGGCGGAGGAATCCTCTTCACAGATCAGCAGGCATACTCTGCTGATATCCAAGGTCAAGGCTCCAAATATGGATGAGCACACATAGATTTACCCCTCAATTTAGTACCGACAGCCGTAAGGTACAACATATCTTAAACAAGCAATGTAAATTTCTGTTTCTTAACTCTGACATTAAAAAGTGGATGGGCACTTGTCCTAGTGTTTCCTATCGTAAAGCACCTTCACTTAGAAATGTGTTAAGTTCATCTTTCATCTCAGATACCCAGAAAGACAAATCTAACTGGCTGTTAGGTTTCGTAAAAGTGGGTCTTATTGCATGTGCTCACATGGAGATGTATTTTAACTATAGTAGCTGAAGAACTTTGCACCACTGTGTTATCAGTTTGTTTGTGTATTAATCTAATAGATAAGTGACCTTAGTGTTCATCCACCTGGGATTTAACCTTGCTTTAGATCCAGATCCAGGAGTCATCCTGGTCCCATAGTATGTGTTTTAACTTGGTTTATACAGGTTCCTTGACCCCATAATGCACTTTTCTCAACATTTGAGTAACAAAGTGGCACACTCATTGTGTTTTTTCCCACAACTCATGAATCCCCATTAGGAAGTGTAATTTTTCATATTTGTCTTTTATGCTTCATGCATACCTAGTAAGGCGTTTTCTTACATTTGTTGCATTCTTACTTTCACGTTTTTACCTTGCTGTGAGCGATGTTGCTTTTCAGTACATTACTATTTTCCATTACCTCTTCACGGTTCAACTCAATTCACGGGGCCTCTTCTATTTACCATTCTAACATGGCCTCGCCCTCCACCAATGTTTTTGGGTAAATGGACCCGCTCCTGTGTTTCTGTTTTACACGCACACTTGACATGCATCACGTGGCTTTCTACGGCTATGATACACTTAATATGGAGTTTTTGGCAATCAATCGGAACACTGAAGCACCGCCAAAAGGCTGATATTGCACACGACGAAAGGCTCACACTGCATGTGCTTGACTGAACCATGCAGTGGTAGTACTTCTTTCTTTTAACTTTTTTCATTAGACTTGTTTCCCGACCTTCCAGTCCTAATTCGTTCCCACTCTCTGCGTATTTATCTTACTTTTCAGCTTACAATGGGTATGATCAACTGAATCATTACTATGTCACAAACAGAAAGGTCAATACGCTTAGTTCATGGCATTTCTATTTGCCGTTCAACAAACAAGTTCTGGTAAGATCTCCTTTTCAGCCTTGCACAGTGATATTATAACTGGCACTCTCTGTCATATATCGCCCTTGGAAAGTATGGAGCAGATGGGCGATATGGAAGAAGGACTACACTCCGAGTAACTGCAAGGTGCGGTCTAGTCTTTCTGTTGTACTGCCTACAAGTACCGGAAAATGGAGAACACCTGTGCGTTGCAACTTTCTTGCTGCCGACGTGAGTACACCTCGCTTGTGCTCTGCCTCCAGTGCTTACTCTGTGTTTCCTGTGCCTTCCTTACCTGTTAATCTGCCCGTGTCTTTCAGTTACCGCTGTTCGCGGTTTCCTACTCCAGTTTTTTCCGCTTTCCTGTCTGATATCTGCTTCCGCTGCTTTACGCGCTCTGCGCTGCCTTCTAATACTCACACCTGCTTCAGCGTCTTATCTGCCATCGGACGCCTTTTTGCTGGGAACTCTTCGTTGTCCAAGTTCTTTGGAGTACTGTACTGTTTGTGCTGTTCCGCACTGGACCGTAATACCTATTCACAAAGAACACTTACCAGTGCATGCTGGTTATTGAAGTACGGACACACGCCAACAACTTCCTGCGAGCTACAGCTACACAATCTTCCAGGGTTTTTCGGCAAGGCTTTTCCCTGGTTTGGGGTGGGCTCCCCGGAGTTCCCCGCTGCCGGGTTAATTGCTTATAGGCAAGGTGGCCTCCGGGGGAGCTCGCTCCTATTTCCTCAAACAGAAGAATAAGATCGTCAAGACAACGACAAAGACAGCCTGGAGGGAACAGCCAGAAAGCTCATCAGACGAATCCGTAAAGACCCACACAGAATCATCAGGTGAGGAGTGGGCTAGTGGGAAGGAAAGTGTGAGTGACAAACCTACAGATTCTGAGACTCTCTGAGAGACTCCCCACTGATTTTGTATGCTATTTTTATTTTTAGCGCACGCTCTGGTACGCACACCCATTATGAATTTTGCAAATACTGAAAAGTCTGCGTGCTGTAACTTGGCAGCAGCACATGATCTCAGTATTCTAGCAGCAGTAAGGTGCCTTTGTGCTAGCATGTGTCATTTCACTTTATTTTTTATCATATGAGTTATCTTTCATACACCTTGGAAAGACTTTTCTTTAAAATGCTTTGTGAAGTAATGAAGCAAGTTTAACCTCAGGTGGACCTTCATGGTGGTCACTTGATCTCAGCTAGTTATGACCAAAATGCATTCCAATTGACACTTATTTGCTTGTTCTTTTTTCTTCTCTCCTCCCTGTACCCAATGTCATCCAATTATGCATTCAATGATGGTACACCTGACCACATGTTCATTTGTTTGATCTCTAATGGATAATGGCAAACTGTTTTTAAATTATCACATATAACGTGATATATAATGTATTCTCTCGAACTAACATTTTTGGGTGATTGACAATGTATGACCATTGTTTTTTATGTAATTTGTACTAATTGTTTGGTGTTAAAAGCCTTGATAAACACCTGTTTTAAGTTCGAGGCTGTCCACTACCTCACAACATTTTTTCCTCACAGGTTCAACTGTACGAATGTTACACATTGTTTAATTGTATGTGACAATACATTAAATCCTATTATTTTATTTAAATAACAGTTCCACACACATGGTTGTCATGGGTATTTAGCATTTCCCACAGTCTTTTTTAATTTGTTCCCAGATGGTCCACAAAATGTCCAATCACCAAAAACCTCCATGATCCCAGCAACTGTAGTCATGGGGACAATACCCTCCTGAAACGTCAGACTCATATTCGCCTCTCTTTCCTCATTTTCTGCTCCCCAGTCTATATTTTAACCGTTTTCTCCGTATTCTTTAACTTACTTCAACCCCTTCTACTCTACATCACCTCTTCCCAACATCTGCCTTCGACACGGTCAACCATACCCTCCTGCTCAACAGTCTCTGTGAAAACCTGGGTATCACTGATCAGGCTCTGGCCTGGCTGACCTCTTTCCTCTCTGATCGACCCTCCCAGGTTCAACTTGGGTCCTTCCTATCATCTATCTTCCTCTCTACCTGTGGTGCACCCCAGGGGTCTATCCTCTCGCCCTGGCTTGTCAACCATTACCTGGCAACTCTCGCCCACTGCATTGCCATTTTCTGCTCAAATTTCCAGTGCTACGCTGACGGCACTCAACTCATTTTCAGGCTGCCCTCAGCCATCACCTCTCCCTCTCTCATCTCTGATAGCCTAACTGCCATTCAAGATTTGTGTGCCGCCAATGATCTTTGTCTGAATGCCAGCAAGACAGAGATCCTCCTCATCGGGGTTCCATGTGTTAATATCCCCGCAAAAATATCGCAATACAAAAATATTGCCACATTTTTGCTGCGATATTGACCCATGGACCCTGCGGGGGACACCCCTGAATCCCCAGCATTATTTTAAAATGTGTGGAGGACACCCCCGCAACCCCTGCTCCCACAAATTATCCCCCCCAAAAATATCGACTATGGCGAGACAAACAGCCATATGTACAGCAATATTTTTGGTGCGGATATTTTGTAGGGATACCCTCATCGGCACACCTTCACCATCCTTTCCACTCACTCTCTGGCTGGCATCCCTTGGCCCTCCCCCTAACCCCACCTGTGAGGCTAAGGACCTCAGGGCACTCTTTGACTCCACCCTTTCCTTCTTCGCCCACATCTCTGAGGTCTCTAAAAAGTCAAACTTCCTACTGCACCTCCTCAGAGGTACTCTGCCTTTCCTCTCCTTCCCCCAGAAGCTCATGGTATCCCAAGCTCTGGTTCTCTCTAGGTTGGACTATTGTAACAGCCTCTTTCTAAATCTACCTGTCTCTACTCTCCGCCCTCTGCAACTAATCCAGAACAGGACTGCAAGACTTGTCCTTGGCCTCAAGCCCTGGGATCATATCTCCCCAGCTCTGAAATCTCTCCATTGGCTCCGAGTGGATGCAAGGATTAAATTCAAAACCCTCTGCATTGTCCACAAGGCTTTCTGGGGCCTGGGTCCAAAATACCTTCAGCTATCCCTCCGCAAATACCTCCCCTCTAGGGCTCTTCGCTCCTCTAGCTCTAACTGTGCCAGGGTCAGTTGTTCTTCAAAGAAACACACTGGGGGTAGATCTCTGTCTTCGGCTAGGGCCACCCTCTGGAACAGCCTCCTTGCAACTCTAAAACTTGAGGAGAACCATCTCTGGTTCCGGAAGCACCTCAAGACCTTCCTCTTTTCTTCTGCCTTCGCTCTCCCTCTCCCCTGCTGATCTGTTCTCTCTTGGCACCGTGCACCAGGTCACCCTCTGTCCTCTGGGACCAGGTACCTGCTCACCCTGCCACCCTCCCGCACTGCCTCCGGGCCACCCCTTGCACTCGGGTCTGTATCTGTACCCATACAGCCCCGCCTTTTTCTTCCTGCACTTATCCGACCTACCCTGACTGCTGCCTTAAACCTAGCACTTGCAAATTGCTGGCTGCACTACCACTGTTTGTTGCCTTTATTATTTATTTATTTGTTATTATTTATCTGTTTCTCCTCTGCTTCACACTTTCCACTTCTCCCCCCTTCCATGCACTTTTCCCCTCCCCCTCTCCCATGCACTTGTGCGTTCTCAATGTCACTGGACCTAGTAAGATCTCTGTTTTGTTCTCCCCTGTTCCCCTCCCTTGCCTTGTCGCGCTCTGAAACACTTGTGTACGAGCGTGATAGAAATAAAATATCAATATCAATATCAATCATGTAGATCTTTCGGGAACTTTCCATCTCCTCCCCACTCTATGCTGGCTTTCAGATAAAATTCCATTTTGCAACAATGGGCCTCATTACGACCCAGGCGGTAAGTTACCGCCTGGGTCGTACCTTAGCCACCATGGCGTAAACTATGTTTACGCCATGGATGTTGGCGGACTTACCGCCCCATTCCGAGGTTGGCGGGGCGGTAAGTCCCCAATCCCCATTTACCCTTCCCCATTCCCATTTTTGCCCCATAGGGCATAATGGGAGTGGGGAAGGCGTTAATTACGCCACCGTAAATTACGGTGGCATAATTAACAACAAGGTCTCTTAGCGCCATGGATTTTAACACCTGCTAAAAGCAGGTGTTAAATCCTCCATGGCGCTAAGGGACCTCGGAATCAGGCGGTAAGGGTCGGCGCTGTTTACGCTGCCGTAAACCCCTTACCGCCTGGGTCGTAATGAGGCCCAATGTCTCTAGGCCTGCAGAACTCTTAGATACATTTCCTCCAGTTCCCAGTTCCTACTCATATGAACAATTGTGCTCTCTCTTGGTACAGTAAACGTTTGCAGTTTTCAAGGTTTTTATTCATTTCCCCAACACGCCACATACTTTTTCCTTCCTATTCTTGCTCACATTTATTTGTCACTTGCATCTGCGCAAGCCCTGTTATGTTTATGTATCTAAGGCCAAAGCATTACTTGTTTGGGGCCTAAGTAAATCTACCTTTACTAGACTCTTCCACTAATTCTATTTTTATGTGAATGTTAACACACCTGCAGTGCTGAATCTGTATTTCATCTCAAATTCTCCAACAGGTGTCTTATGTGGGCCTTAGATTCGGATCTTTATCCCCCTGGAGATTCATGCAATCCCTTTTTGGTCCACTCATAATGCAACTTATCAATGTTTGCTTTACTTCGATTAAAAAACATAAAAGACAACATTACAAATGCACAAAACACATAAAGCACAACACTACATATACACATTTTAATATGTGCAATAGATACAATAATGTACTTACAGCGCCAGCTGTAGCGGCCCTGTAGTTATGGTTAAGTTGCTCAACTCATAGGAAGAGCGCTTTTTGGGCAGTTTATAACTTCCCTCCCCCCAGACGAATCCTTACCAAACTTTGCACAGAAGGTATATGGCCCCGTCTGAATCTTTTTGCCAAGTTTGGTGAGGTTTCATCAAGGGTGCAAAGTCATAAGGGGGATCCCACATTTTTGTTTTTTTCCATAGACGCAATGGAAAAGAAAATGTGCTCACGCCTACAGCCCAAACCACTGGACGGATTGCCTCCAAATTTGTGGCAGGAGTGGCGGCTTGGTCCTGAAAGCATGCTTTTGTAAATTTGGTGTAAATATCTCCAGTAGTTTTCTCTAAAACAGGCTAAAAGTAGGTAAAAACATATTAGTGATATCTGGGTTCAGTACGCAGACCCACTTCCTTGTTCACTCCACCGGCAGGCTCCTGATTGGTCCAGAGGGCTGCGTGATGTCTGCAGAACCCCGGCATGCCCGCTGATTGGTTGGTGAAAAGCATGAGGTGCGTCATATTTTTCCGAAACGCCCGCGGACAGGGTCTTGGTTGGGCAACTTATTTGGTGACTGCAAGCAGGCTTTGTTAGGGTATGGGAGTGGAATGTAGATGATATGGGGATGTTTGCATAGGTGAAATATTGGCTATGCACCCAAGAATCTAGGGACTGATATAACATAACCACCACAGCATAATACGGCCATGCAACCAAGAATCTGGCCACAATCACTGTAATAATAAGTCTTCGGCGGTCAGTTGGAGAAAAACGTTTGGGTTTATTTGATGACTACAAGAGAGCTTATTAGAGTATGGAAGAGGAATCTAGATGATATGTGGACAATGGCATAGGTGAAAAAAAGGGTTGGCGGTCTATTTTGATGTCTGCCAATGTCATTTGAATTGAGAAGTTATGGGCAAGTTGTGGTATGGTGGTTGTGGCCAGTGTCCAGATTCTTGGGTGCATGGCCATAGGCCGTAGACCATAGGCCATGCACTCAAGAATCTAGGCACTAGCCACAACCACCACAACATAATATGGCCATGCACCCAAGAATCCGGCCATTGGCCACAAGCATTGTAATAATATTTGTGCAAAAATGGAATTCGGCCATTGGAAACAATCATTATAATAATATGTTTATAGTAATTATACATAGTGTGTGGGCAGTGTATAGTGTTTCTAACATGGTGACACAATACTACTGCAGTGTGATTGATGTACCATTGGGTGTACAGGTTGACTTTGTTATACATGGTAATGCAGGAGAAATCTTTGCTTCTTTTTCTGTGAAAAAAAAGTAGCATCATTTGTTTGGTAGGGTGGTTCACAATGTCTCATTACATACAATCTCACATATTCATGTACTTTTTAGACGCTCATAATTAGTAAGTTCCCAGTACAATATTTCAATCAACATTACTGTGCGTTTTGCACGGTTGCTGTTTTTTTGTATAATCATTGGGTCGTTGGGAAAAAGAATCCATATAGGATAAAAAAACAACTAGTACATTTATTTGATGTAACGTGTCACACTATGTTTGTTTCAAGTGTGCAGTACTTAAAGAAATGTCTAAGGTGCACAAATAAATGTATTTGTTCCTACAAGCAGTGTTACAGTAGAAAGAACTGTAATGCTGTAAGTGTTTTGCTTTTCGAAAGTGCTGGTGGACTCTTTTTTTAAAGGACTTTTTGAAGTATTTAGATAAATGCAGACACATTGAAAATGTTTTTTATTGAAAAGGAGCATTGCAGTACTATATATGTAGTTAGATACCAGTTGGCATATTCTAAACGTTGATACTTTTGTAGTTCTGAAGGGTATTTTTTGAAGCAGTTTGATACTTGTTGGTGTAGTGCAACTATTTTGCTATTCAAAAGGAGCATTGAAGTAGTATGGCTACAGTTAGATTCTAGTAGGCCTATTCTAACTATTGATCGTTTTTCAGTTTTGAATGGTATGTTTTGAAGCAGTTTGATTCCTGTTGGTGAATTCTAACTATTTTACTATTGGAAAGTAACATTGCAGTATTATGGGTGCAGTTAGATTCCAGTTTGCGTATTCTAACTGTTGATAGTTTTACAGTTTTGAAGGGTATGTTATGAAGCACTTTGATTCTTGTTGGTGTATTCTAGCTATGTTACTATTCAAAAGTAGTATTGGAGTATTATGGGTGTAGTTAGATAGTAGTTGGCATATTCTAACTGTTGATAGTTTTACAGTTTTGAAGTGTATGTTTTGAAGCACTTTGATTCCTGTTGGTGTATACTAGCTGTTTTGCTATTCAAAAGTAGTATTGGAGTAGTAAGGCTGCAGTTAGATACCTGCTGGTGTATTCTAACTGTTGATAGTTCTACAGGTTAGTGACTAAACTTTGTAGACCCTCATAGTCAGTACATTCTAAGTACTATGGTTGAAACAACATTAGTGTGTGTTTTGCACAGTTATTTCTGTTTGCATAATCATTTGGTCGTTGGGAAAAAAAAATCTATATAGCATTATCACAAATGATATCTGTTGGAAAATTGAAACTGTTTTCCGTTTCAAAAACAGCATTGCAGCACTGTGGATGTACTTAGATACCAGTTGGCGTATTCTAACTGTTCATACTTTTACAGTTCTGAAGAGTATTTTTGAAGCAGTGATATACCTTGTGGTGTATTCCAGCTATTTTGCTATTCAAAAGTAGCATTGGAGTAGTATGGCTGCAGTTAGATACCAGGTGGCATACTCTAACCGTTGATAGTTCTACAGGTTAGTGACTAAACTTTGTAGACCCTCATAATCAGTAGGTTATAAGTACTATGGTTGAAACAACATTCCTGCGTGTTTTTCAGAGTTCTTGTTTCTGTTTGCATAATGATTGGGTCATTGGGAAAAAAAAACTATAGAGCATTACAAAGCATGTAGTTCATTTATGAGAATATAACATTCACACTATGTTTGATTGAATTGTGCAGTACTTAAGGGAATATCCGAAGTGCACTAACTCATGGTAGTTTTACAGGTCAGTGACTAAATGTAGGTTTAAGGAATATTAAGTAGGCATTTGTTACATTTGTTGGTGATCTGTTTTTTAGAGTAATGGAAGTGTCATTGCAATCAACCCAACCACATCTTTTTTAATGCATGAAGTATAGTGACCTGCACTGGTTGTGGCACCAGTGTGGTATATCATGCCTACTGTTGTGAAGGTTTTCTTGCCAAGAGATACCTGCCCATGTTTGACGCTAGTAAGCTTGCAGTTATTTTTGGTACCATCTATATTGTACCTTAAAAGCATTACTATTACATATTGGCTATGTGAGTTTATGTGTAAGGTGGAAGGATTGTCTGAATTGCAAACAGTGCATAATATGCCATGTTTACATTTTGCACCAGCTGATGAAATGGAATGGATTCCCAATTAGGTATAGATACATACACAAATAGTTCATTAGGGATATGCTCTTGTGCAACATGGTTGCAGAGAGTGCATGTATGCTTCTACGTGTATGAAATCCGGAAGATTTCATTTATAGGTATATTTTTGCTTTGCAGTACTTGCAGTAAGTACATTAGACATTTTTGTGGATCTTCCTGTGTGTTTATGGTGAATTTTACCATTCATGCACAGTAGTCCAATTCTTGCCTGATTCCTGAGACACTGTAAGTGTTGTCAGGATTATTTGTAGCATGTTTTGAACAATTTATGGCAATTGTAACAGAATATTTATTGCCACACTTGCATAGCAATTTACACTAGTTGTGTTTACAAATTTAAATGTACCGGAGAGTTCTGTCTCTGTGTCATTTGCTGGACCTCCACTTGTTTTTTTAGAAGACATATTTCTCTTTGTTTGGGCTGATTGATGCACTTGCGTTTGCACTAGATAGTTTTGTGGTTGTATTACTTGATGGAGTAGCAGTTGTTTTTAGTTTCTTTGGTGGTATTGTTTCAAGATCTCGAAGTTCTATTTGCATCAATTTTCTTTTTAAAAGTTTACCTTTTTCAGGGACAGGGTACATATCGAGATGGGGGGTGTAGAGTGCGTGTAGTCTGTTGTACTCTACAATGTAAGGAATGTCAGCCTTGACTTTGCATCAAAATTGACTAGAAATAGTCCTTCGAGTGAACATAGACGTCACATTGCTACCTAATTCATACCTTCTTTAAAGATTGTGCTGCCAATGTCAACTAATGCCTGATCTAGGGTTAGACCGTGTGATTTGTGAATAGTGACTACATATGCAAGAGACAGAGAGAATAGCTCTTTATGCACATACATGTCTTTGAAAAGAAGGAATCGTGCTGTTGAGCATCCTATCCTTTTAACTTCTGAAAGTTTGTCAAAGTGGATGGCAGATTCTCCTCGGTCGTTGACGACCTCCACTTTCTCCAACGGGACAAAGCGGTTGACGAAGATGGCAAGGGAGTCCTTCGTTTCAATGTTCTTAGGCAAAAGGTGGAGCGTTGAGGCTCCGGCCATCAAGCAGCACGGCATCAAGCTGTCCCCCCTTTGGGCAATGCGACTCGACTGGCTTCCAGCAGTTCCGGAATTCCTCGGAACCCCGTTCGACGGCAATGGACTTCGACACCCTTGATGTGCGGGTGCTTCACTTCGAGATTCCCACGGCGGACCCCATCTCCGGTCGACAACCTTTCGGGACTGGCTTCTACGGTGGCTCGGCAAAAATCAGCTTCCTGCACGATGTACCCTCGTAGCTCAGGGAGAGGTCTCCTAGCCAGGCTCTCTCTCAGATCACTCCTCGACAAACTCGACAGCTTTCAGATCGGGTCGAAGGAAAGCAGCAGCAATTCTTCCTCTCCCAGCTGGGCTTCAAGGATAAGCAGCTTCAAGATTCAACTTCAGTTTCTGTACAATTCTGGTAAGTGAGAGGTCCCCAGATATACAGTTTTGTCTCTCATTCACACTGCTGAGCCAAGCTCAGGCAGCCAATCAGGCTCACATTCGGGCTATTCCCTTCCACTCAGACACCCATAACAAGGAATGCAGATTGGGGCAAGCACCCAGCCTATCAGCACACCACACTGCATTCATGTCAGTTTCGGGCAGGGCTGTCTCATTCTTTGTGTCACACACACAGATACTAGACACCCATAACATGTTTATGTTTATGTTTATGTTTATTGAGTTTATATAGCGCTTTACTCCAAAGCGCTTTACAGAGTAACAAGATACAGTAATGAAGGAAGCATATTTACAAACTTGAAACAAAGCAGAAGCACAGTAAGTGGAACAATTTGCTCAAAAGGAGGGGAAGATGGAGGGAGAGGAGAGGAGGTAGGTGAAGGGGTATCAATGTCAGGTTTGAGGTCAGTGGGAGTGGGAGGAAGTGGGAGGAGGGAGGGGAAGGGGGGACTCCCCGGTTGGCCTCCTACGCCTCCTCGTAGCAGTATCCAGTATGAGGTCAGCGGGGGGAGGAGGAAGTAGGGAGGCGAGGGGAGGGGGCAGGGAGTTTGAGGGGGGAAAGAGGTAGGTTAGGAGAGTCAGGGGGGGAGTGGAGAAGAGGGCTTTCAAGGACGAGCGGAAGGATGGGTAGGTGGGGGAGGAGCGGATAGAGAGAGGTAGGGAGTTCCAGTGGAAGGGGGCCAAGAGTTGGAAGGAGCGGAAGCGTGAGGCGGCACAAGGGGCAGGGGGTACAGTGAGAATGTAGAGATCAGCAGATCGCAGAGAGCAGGAGGGAGAGTAAAATGAGAGGAGGGAAGAGAGATAGGGGGGGCGAGGTCATGGAGAGATTTATAGACAAGACAGAGGAATTGAAATTTCAATTGTGAGAGGAAGGGAAGCCAGCCGAGTTGAGAGAGTGAGGTAGAAATAGAGTCACGAGGGCTGAGAAGACATAGAGTACGGATGGAGGAGTGGTAGATGGATTTTAGGGGAGTCAGGTGTGTGACGGGGAAACCAAAGAGAAGAGAGGAGCAGTAGAAGAGGCAGGAGAAAATAAAGGAGGAAATTAGGAGTTTAGAAGTGTGGAAGGTGAGGGAGGAGCAGATCTTGCGGATGTTGAAGAGGTGGTGCCGACAGGCGCGAGAGGCTAGGGAGATGTGGTTGGAGAAGGAGAGAGAGGAGTCAAGATGGAGGCCAAGATTGTGGGCGTGGGGGAAGATGGGGAGATTGGAAGGAGGAAAGTGGATGAAAGGAGGGGGGAAGGGGAGAGAGTGTTAGGAGGGAAGAAAAGCACTTCAGTCTTGTCAGTATTGAGGGAAAGAAAATGGGAAGACATCCAGTTTTTTATGGCCATGAGGCAAGAATAAAGAGTGTGGTGGAGGTCAGATGTGAAGGAAGAGAAGGAAAGAAAGAGTTGGGTGTCATCAGCGTAGAAGTGGTGGGAGATGCCGAAAGAAGAGATGACTGGGGCAAAAAGGGAGGTATAGAGAGAGAAAAGAAAGGGTCCAAGTACGGAACCCTGAGGGACTCCATAGTTCAGGGGGAGGCTGGAGGAAGTACGGCCGCCCCAGAAGACAGTGAAGGATCGATTGGAGAGGTAAGAGGAAGGCCAGGAGAGGACAGGGCCTTTGAAGCCAAAGGGGGACAGAGTGCTAACAAGTAAGGGGTGATCTACAGTGCCAAAGGCTGCAGAGAGGGCGAGAAGGATGAGAATTGGGGATTGCTTAGCGTAGCGAGAAGTGAGGAGAGAATGAAGTACATAAGTGAGGGCAGTCTCAGTGGAGTGTATAGGGCGGAAACCAGACTGAGAGGGGGGATGAGAGAGTGAGAGGAGACGAAAGTTGAGAGTTGAGAGTATGCCAGGCGCTCAAGCAGCTTTTGAGATGAAGGGGAGAAGGGAGATTGGTCTGAAGTTGGCAGCGAGAAGAGGGCTAGCAGAAGGCTTCTTCAGGATAGGGATAATGCTATTCGTCACATACTCCATTAACCCAGGTTCCACCCCATGGGAGTACCCACAACATACAGTCATTGGGAAAGCTCCAGCCAGTCTGGCCTGGGCTTCCCCATAATACCATATATGGAATTTCCACCCAACAGCCAGTCAGGGGGAGGGTACAGAGTCAGGGCTCCCTGGGACTTCTGGAAAATAAGGTAACATGCGATAGAAAGCAAGAGGCCACAGGGGCCATCTTGTTTCCTATCAGGAATCAACTGATTCCAGTGGCAAGGCCTGGGTATCCAAAATGGAGGATACTCAGAGCACGTGTCAAATTCAGCATGGAGCTGCCACCAGCCCATACCCTGCTCTGTGGCCCACACACAGGTGCCCAAAAACATACAATAGGGGAACAGGGTTGTACCCCTAGCCAAGGGTGCCATAAGGGTATCCCAAGGGTCTGTTCACCACAACCAAAAAGAGGAAGAGCCGCACCGCCAGGAGTCCCACATGAACTCCTGCGCGGAAAACAAGGCAGAACATACATGATAAAGCAATAAAGGTCAAGGATATGGAGGCCCTGTCCCTCCAATGCATTTCCAGCATCACACCCCCCCTGCCCCCCAGACTGAGGTTTGGGCATCTAATCTCCCACAAGATTGACACCCTCATCCAGACGGTCAACATACCTTCTGGAAGGCCATCTGCATTATCATGACTCTTCCCTGGTCTATGCTCAATGGTGAGGTCTAGCCCTTACAGGCTAATGGATCACCTGAGCAGTTTTGGGGTTTCACCCTTCATCTACATAAGCCACTTTAAGGGCTTATGATTTGTTTGAACCTTGAAGGTAAACCCTGTAAGGTAGGGCCTAAAACGCCTAAGGTTTCAAACTATACTGAAACATTCCTTTTCAACAGTAGCCCACCTAAGTTCTCTATCCTTGAGTTGTCTACTGATGAATGTGATCGTATGTTCCCTTCCTTTGTCATCTAACTGGGACAAGACTGCTCCAATTCCGGTGTCGCAGGCACCCGTCTGGACGATAAAGGGCTCGCTGTAATCAGGCTCACACAACACAGGTGCCCTACAGAGACTTTCTTTCAAGGAAAGAAAGGTCCTCTGACAGTCTTCTGTCCAATTAACCTTCCTCGGTTGTTTGGGCGAAGTCAGAGCTGTCAGAGGGGCAGCTATGGTTCCATAGTCTGCCATGAAGTTGTGATAATACCCAATGGGGCCTAAAAAGGCTCTCACCTGGGTTTGAGTAGTGGGAGTCTCCCAGTCATAAACATCCAGTACCTTACAGGGGAGAGGTTGGATTCAACCCCCTCCTACTTCATGACCAAGGTATGTGAATTTCGCTTGAGCTATCTGGCACTTGGTGGCCTTGATAGTGAGGTAAGCCTTTTCAAGGCCTGCAACACCTTATTCAAATGAACCAAAATGCTCATCCCAGGTGTAACTGTAGACAGCAATGTCGTCTAAGTAGGCCACACAAAAGGCCTCAAGCCCACTGAGCGCATGGGTGACTAATCTTTGGAAGGTGGCAGGTGCATTCTTCAACCCAAAAGGCATGTGTCTAAACTGGCAGATCCCCTCAGGTGTTGAGAACGCTGTTTTTTCCTTGGCCTGGTCCTTCAGAGCCATTTGCCAATAGCGTGAGGTAAGGTCAAGGGTGCTTACAAATTTGGCAGCACCTATGGTGTTCAAACTGATGCCTGCAACACCAGAATTGGAGCTGTCTTGCCCCAGTTAGATGACCAAGGGAGGGAACATACTATCATATTCATCATTAGTACCCGGCACGTGCGGCTGAACAGGAATACTGTGTGGTGATTGGCTCATTTGCGAGCCATACCACACGGTATTCCCGTCCATGCCGTGCGTGCCGGCTACTCTGTTCCCGGCGGGGGGTGTGGCAGCCCCTCAGCCAATGAGGAGGCTCGAAACGGGGCAATCCCCGCTCCGAGCCTCCCCATGGCAGGAGGCTTCCTTCGTCCCCCGCCGGGGACTCAGGTAAGAATTTTTTTTCCCTCCCTCCTCCCACCACTCACCCCACCCGACTTACCTTCTATCCTGCGATCTCCGGCGGGGATGATGGAAGGGTCCAGCCGTGTGGACACTCGGAGCGGGGCCATCCCCGCTCCAAGTCTCCACATGGCTGGAGGCTTCCATCCTCCCCCGCCGGAGACCGCGGTACGTTTTTTTTTTTTTTTCTGTTCCGAAACGTTCGGAACAGAAAAAAAAGCAATGAATACCCCTGTCTAACGGGCCGGGGTACTAATGGCAATAAGCCCCTCGGTGGTGGGCCAATACCGCCCGAGGTAATGCCCCCGGGGCACCGGGCCCCGGGGGCATTACCTGGGGCGGTATTGTCCCGCCACCTCGTGGCTTATTGCCACAGTAGGCAACTGAAAAGCAGAGAACTTAGGTGGGCTACTGTAGAAAAGGAATGTTTCAGTATAGTTTGGAGCCTTTAGCGTTTTAGGCCCTACCTTATGGGGTCTACCTTCAAGGTCCAAACAGACCATAAGCCCCTAAAATGGCTTATGCAGATAAAGGGTGAAAATCCAAAACTGCTCAGGTGTTCCATTAGCCTGCAAGGGCTAGACTTCACTATTGAGCATAGACCAGGGAAGAGTCATGATAATGCAGATGACCTATCCAGAAGGTATGTTGACCGTATGGATGAGGGTGTCAATCTCATGGGAGATTAGACCACCCTAACCTCAGTCTGGGGCGGGGGCAACTGTGATGCTGGAAATGCATTGGAGGGACTCCATGGGCCTCATTATAACTATTGCGAAATTGGTTTAACGGCGCCGGTAATGGTGCCGGCGCCGTTAAACCCACTCCAATATTACGAGGTTCCCTCGTGGGACCCGCTGTGGACATCTGGTTTATCCAGACGTCCATAGCGGGTTCCTCGAGGGAACCAGGGAGCTAACAACGGGCCCATTATGACTGGGCCCGTTGTTAGCTCCCTCCCCATTCCCATTGAGCCCTATGGGGGCTCAAATGGGAATGGGGAAGGACCGGGCCCGGGTTCCCTGAAGGGGAATTACCAGGCCCTCCAAACTCAGAATCGCCCGGTAATTCCCCATTCAGGGAACCCGGACATGGTTTTGGAGGCAGCCATGGCGCCAATAGCACCATGGCTACCTCCAAAGTCGTAATGAGGCCCCATGTCCTTGTCCTGTACTCCCTTATCATGTGTGTTCTGTATTGTTTTCTGCACAGGAGTCCAGTTGGGACTCCTGGTAGTGCAGCTCTTCCTCTTTTTGGTTGTGGTGAACAGAGACCCTTGGGATACCCTTATGGCACCCATGGGTGGGGGTACAACCCTGTACCACTAGTGTATGTTTTTGGGCACCTGTGCGCCCATACCCTGGCCCACAGAGCAGGGTATGGGCTGGTGGCCGCTCCATGCTGAATTTGACATTTTGGGATACCCAGGCCCTGCCATAGGAATCAGTGGATTCCTGATAAGAGACAAGATGGCCCCTGTGGCCTCTCGGTTTCTATTACCTGTTACCTTGTTTTCCCAAAGTCCTGGGAAGGCCTGACTCTGTCCCTTCTCTGACTGGCTGTTGGGTGGAAGAACCATAAATGGTATTGTGGGGAAGTCCAGACCAGACTGGCTGGAGCCAATCCAGTGACTGTATGTTGGGGGTACACCCTTGGGGTGCGACCTGGGTAAATGGAGTGTGTGACCAATATGCATTCCATGTTATTGGTGTCTGATATCTGTGTGTGTGACACAAAGAATGAGACAGCCCTGCCTGAAACCGACATGAATGCAGTGTGCTGTGCTGAAAGGCTGGGTGCTTGCCCCAATCCACATTCCTTGTTATGGGTGTCTGGGTAGAAGGAAATGGCCTGAATGCACTGTGAGCCTGATTGGCTGTCTGCCTGCATGAATGCCCTTCTGACTTATTGGCTGCCTGAGATTGGCTCAGCAGTGTGAATGAGAGACAAAACTGTATATGTGGGGACCTCTCACCAGAATTGTTCAGAAGCTGAAGTTGAAACTTGAAGCTGCATATCCTTGAAGCTCAGCTGGAAGAAGACGAATTGCTGCTGCTTTCCTTTGACCCAATCTGAAAGCTGTTGATTGTGTCGAGGACTGATCTGAGAGAGGACCTGGCTAGGAGACCTCTCACCGAGCTATAAGGGAACATTATACAGAAAACGTATTTCCACTGACGCACCCTCGAAGCCAGTCCTGAAAGGCTGTCGACTGGAGACGGGGTACGCCGAGGAATCTCCAAGTGAAGCACCCGGACATCAAGACTGTCAAAGTCCATTGCCCTCGACCGGGGTTGGGAGGATTTCCATAACCGCTGGAAACCAGTCGAGTTGTGTTGCCCAGTAGCAGGGACAGCTTGACGCTGTGCTGCTCGACGACCGGACCCCCAGCGCTACACCTTTTGCCTAAGAACATTGAAACAAAGGACTCCCTTGCCATCATCGTCAACCGCTGTGTCCTGCTGGAGAAAGTCGAGGTCTTCGACGACCGAGGAGATTCTGCCTGTAGGTTTCCCGCCACCCAAAGTCCACAAAGATGCCGACATCGAAAGTCCAGCCTTTGTCGAGTCCCGATCGCCGATGCCGACATCCGATGCCGACACTCAACGCCTGCTGCTAGGCCAACGTTCTTCATCGAGTCACCTTTGCAGCACCTAACTCTTTTCATCAAGGTCTCTCAACTACAGGGTTCACATTTCTCCGAGGACTCCCAACGCACTGTGGTTCCTGTTTTAAAGGGAGTTCACCCTTGAGGGATCTGTCGAAGAAACTCTGCTAAACTCAGGTACATTGGGGTAGTAGAACATTTTAGCAGGAAACAAGACTATTTTAAACATATATGGACTGGGCTTGTTGATACACTTTATTTAAAGATTGCCCAGGAGGGGGTATCCTCACACAGAACTGTGTCTTGGTAGATAGACAAAGTATTCTGCCATTGTTCAACCTAACTTGTCTTCCTTCCTATGTCTTATGTTGATGCCGATTACTATTTGATTTGTATGCCATTGGAACTGTCAGCAGTTGGTGCATTTTAAAGGAGTCAAGAGTGAACTGTTGTACCACATAGACATTGTACATATTTACGTTATTAGATTTGCCAAAGCACAAAGTGTGTTATTGATTGTTTATATATATTTGAGCCCTATTTATATAAAGAACTATGTTATCACATAACATAGTGTGTGGACATTCCTTTGTGGGGGGGTTGAGACTACACTGTATTTAGGAACCAGCCTGCATCACTTCCTGAGAGCTTAAGCCTTGGTTTCTCGTCCATTCTACCATATAGAGAATGTTGGCTGGGTTGTTCTGTGCTTCTACTCTGCCATATAGAGGGCAGGAATACAGATACCCCCCTCCATTCTTTATAGACATCAGGAGCAGATGTGTTATGCCCAAATAGCTCTACTATTTAAGATAGATTGTGAATATTTAGAAAGAAGGCCAGTCCTAATGCTTTTTAAAATGTTAGCATAGGTGAGGTATGCAGATTGACACATGTTTTGAGTTAGTTCCCTGTATTGGAAATGTTGCCAGAGATTTACATTTCCTATGCTGCCAAGTGTGTTGCGGCACTGTTTGTGTACTAAGGTTTTAAAAATAGGTTCACCTTTCACTGGTGTTCATTGTAGGAGATCTCCAAAAACAATAACTTGTATTCCTCCAAAGAGTTCTTCGTAGTCTTTTTTAAGGACTTCTTGAAATCTGAGGTGAATTAAAGCCCACATTACCTCATCTATTAGGAGCATTTACATTTGTTTCAGAATTCTCTGTACTTCAGTAGCCGCTTCTGTTGATAGTGTGTAGTGCTCTAATTTGTTTTGGTGTTATACTGGAAGGAGCAGTAGTCAGTGTAAAGTAACACCTCCTATGTTGTAGGCAGCTAAACCTGTGGGGGCTGTTACAACAGCTGAAAGGTTTTTGTTTGTTAACTTTTGTAGGAAGTTTCTGATGACTTTTATTAAGAATTTCTTTCTCGAACCAGCTTCACCACTTACATAGAAGAGTACAGGTTTTTAATTTTGACAGGTACAAATTTTGCTTTCATGCTGCAAACCATGTTACATTTCTTTAGTCACGTCTAAAAAAATGCTAAATTGTTAATCATTTAGTTGCGATGTCAGCACAGCCACGTTTTCTTCTGATTGCTCATTTTGATACATGGTGTTCTCTATTTCAGTCATGGCTAAATCTGCTTCATTTACTATGGGTGCCACTCAAAGTGGTTCTTGGCTTCCTGTAACAGAAGGTTGACTGACCTCAGGAGTGTCCACATTTAGTTGTGCTTGATCCTCTTCTTCTTGTTGGCGTTCATTGTCCAACATGTTTTTGTTTTGCTCAAAATTAACATTTGTTATACTGCTTTCTTTTGCTTTGAATGCAGCTTCAAATGAGTCACGAGTGCCCAATAAATCTTCTTCTTTTCTCCATGGTTTAAAAAGTTGCAGTAGGGTCATGTAGTAAAGTTCTGTATGTTGAGGAGTTCTAAATGATAACTTCATATGATTAATTAGTAATAAGTAAGTCTGATGAGGCTCCCTTCACAAGCCGAGACCACGTATTTTCTACTTTTTTCATCTTGTTTAACATTTTTCTTGTAGGAGAAATTTTGGGCTATGTGGTACAGGCACATGTTTTCCAAAACAGTACTTCTGTTTGTGTAGTATGTGTCTAATACAATGTTTTTCTAAATGTCCTGGCTGTTGGAAACATTTTTGGATATCGTTTCTATGTCTTGGTACGATTTCAGAACTCTTTTTCTGGATGCAGCTGGACCAAGGCTTAGCCAGACTTTCAGGCCGATTCATGGAATAATTAGCGCGGCGCAAGTGGGCAAAAACGTGCGATTCGCAGTGGAATAGCGAAAATCGCAGTGCAAGTGCGAAAATCACACGAAAAGCAGCGCACGTCGATTCATGGAAGGGCGTGCGCGAGAAAACCAGCGGATGTGCGATAAAAAAGTGCGCGGCGCACGTTGGCGCACAGGCCATCTAACAGCGTGCGCCAAGTCACAGCGAAAATCGCACAGGCCACAGCGAAATTCGCACATAGCGCGGCGCACGCAACAAAAGTAGGCGGAACACGGGCGTAACACTCGGAATGGGGAACAACTTGCCAAAACGTGGGCGTCACGGGGGAAGTACAGGGAACAAGTGCGCGGAACGCCCACACGCTCGCCTACAACACGTATTCATGGAATAGAATAGGGCAAAAAAGCGCACGCTCAAACCAGCGCACAGGCACAAACACGACCGCCACAAGAAAGCAGGCGGTAGCGTCTCTGCGGCTGTAAGAAATGTGCGCCAAAAGGTGCGCCAACAAATAGCACCTATATACTGCCATGATGAATGTCCCATACTGTGGCCCTCCAGGAAAAATGACGTGCAAAGGGGTACCCACAAACACGGACACCCGCTGACAAAAAATATGTGTGCGTGTATACCGGGGTGCGCGGGAAGTCTCACACGCGATTTCAGCAGGGTACGTGCATCACAGGGGTTCGCGTGAAGTCATTCACGCGATCGGGCCTGGGGGAGCGGGCTACGTGTATTTCAGGGGTTCGCGTGAAGTTTCTCACGCGATCGGGCCTGGGTGAGCGTGCTACGTGTATTTCAGGGGTTCGCGTGAACTTTCACACGCGATCGGGCCTGGGGGAGCGGGCTACGTGCATTTCAGGGGTGCGCGGGAAGTTTTACACGCGAATACCCTGAGCGCGTGTATTTCAGGGGTGCGCGGGAAGTTCCACACGCGAATAGCCTGGGCGCCTGTATTTGAGGGGTGCGCGGGAAGTTCCACACGCGAATAGCCTGGGCGCGTGTATTTGAGGGGTGCGCGGGAAGTTCCACACGCGAATAGCCTGGGCGCGTGTATTTCAGGGGTGCGTGGGAAGTTCCACACGCGAATAGCCTGGGCGCCTGTATTTGAGGGGTGCGCGGGAAGTTCCACACGCAAATAGCCTGGGCGCGTGTATTTCAGGGGTGCGCGGGAAGTTCCACACGCAAATAGCCTGGGCGCGTGTATTTCAGGGGTGCGCGGGAAGTTCCACACGCGAATAGCCTGGGCGCGTGTATTTCAGGGGTGCGCGGGAAGTTCCACACGCGAATAGCCTGGGCGCCTGTATTTCAGGGGTGCGCGGGAAGTTCCACACGCAAATAGCCTGGGCGCGTGTATTTCAGGGGTGCGCGGGAAGTTCCACACGCGAATAGCCTGGGCGCGTGTATTTCAGGGGTGCGCGGGAAGTTTTACACGCGAATAGCCTGGGCGCGTGTATTTCAGGGGTGCGCGGGAAGTTCCACACGCGAATAGCCTGTGCGCGTGTATTTCAGGGGTGCGCAGGAAGTTTTACACGCGATTTCCGCACGGTACGTGTATTTCAGGTTGCCGGGGAGTCCCACATGTGATTTGACAGTGTGGGTCCTCCCAGGTGTACCCTGTACACCCTCCACGGCCCCTGCAGGCAGCCCACACCACAGGGGACTACCCTGCATCCCTGGTCATGTCCCGCAGGCAGCCCACCCAACATGGGCATGCCCCCCCAGCAAAGGCACATGTCTCCTTGAACTAATAAACACCAACTCATGTCCCCTTGCACCCCCACCCCCCAGCACTGTGGGGCACCTGCCAGCAGGCCCCCACCCATGTCCAACTCATGTCCCCCACCACCCCCACCCCCCAGCACTGTGGGGCACCTGCCAGCAGGCCCCCACCCATGTCCAACTCATGTCCCCCACCACCCCCACCCCCCAGCACTGTGGGGCACCTGCCAGCAGGCCCCCACCCATGTCCAACTCATGTCTCCCACCACCCCCACCCACCAGCAGTGCAGGGGCAGCCTCCACCAGGCCCCCACTCATGTCACCCACCACCCCCACCCCCCAGCCACCAGGGTCACCCTCCACCAGGCCCCCACCCATGTCTCCCACCACCCCCACCCCCCAGCCACCAGGGTCCCCCTCCACCAGGCCCCCACTCATGTCTCCCACCACCCCCCACCCCCCAGCAGTGCAGGGGCACCCTCCACCAGGCCCCCACTCATGTCACCCACCACCCCCACCCCCAGCCACCAGGGTTACCCTCCACCAGGCCCCCACTCATGTCTCCCACCACCCCCCACCCCCCAGCAGTGCAGGGGCACCCTCCACCAGGCCCCCACTCATGTCACCCACCACCCCCACCCCCCAGCCACCAGGGTCACCCTCCACTAGGCCCCCACCCATGTCTCCCACCACCCCCCACCCCCCAGCAGTGCAGGGTCACCCTCCACCAGGCCCCCACTCATGTCCCCCACCACCCCCACCCCCCAGCACTGTGGGGCACCTGCCAGCAGGCCCCCACCCATGTCCAACTCATGTCTCCCACCACCCCCACCCACCAGCAGTGCAGGGGCAGCCTCCACCAGGCCCCCACTCATGTCACCCACCACCCCTACCCCCCAGCCACCAGGGTCACCCTCCACCAGGCCCCCACCCATGTCTCCCACCACCCCCACCCCCCAGCCACCAGGGTCACCCTCCACCAGGCCCCCACTCATGTCTCCCACCACCCCCCACCCCCCAGCAGTGCAGGGGCACCCTCCACCAGGCCCCCACTCATGTCACCCACCACCCCCACCCCCCAGCCACCAGGGTCACCCTCCACCAGGCCTCCACTCATGTCTCCCACCACCCCCCACCCCCCAGCAGTGCAGGGGCACCCTCCACCAGGCCCCCACTCATGTCACCCACCACCCCCACCCCCCAGCCACCAGGGTCACCCTCCACCAGGCCCCCACCCATGTCTCCCACCACCCCCCACCCCGCAGCAGTGCAGGGTCACCCTCCACCAGGCCCCCACTCATGTCCCCCACCACCACCCCCCAGCACTGTGGGGCACCTGCCAGCAGGCCCCCACCCATGTCCAACTCATGTCTCCCACCACCCCACCCACCAGCAGTGCAGGGGCAGCCTCCACCAGGCCCCCACTCATGTCACCCACCACCCCCTCCACCCAGCCACCAGGGTCACCCTCCACCAGGCCCCCACCCATGTCTCCCACCACCCCCACCCCCCAGCCACCAGGGTCAACCTCCACCAGGCCCCCACTCATGTCTCCCACCACCCCCCACCCCCCAGCAGTGCAGGGGCACCCTCCACCAGGCCCCCACTCATGTCACCCACCACCCCCACCCCCCAGCCACCAGGGTCACCCTCCACCAGGCCCCCACTCATGTCTCCCACCACCCCCCACCCCCCAGCAGTGCAGGGGCACCCTCCACCAGGCCCCCACTCATGTCACCCACCACCCCCACCCCCCAGCCACCAGGGTCACCCTCCACCAGGCCCCCACCCATGTCTCCCACCACCCCCCACCCCCCAGCAGTGCAGGGTCACCCTCCACCAGGCCCCCACTCATGTCCCTCACCACCCCCACCCCCCAGCACTGTGGGGCACCTGCCAGCAGGCCCCCACCCATGTCCAACTTATGTCTCCCACCACCCCTACCCACCAGCAGTGCAGGGGCAGCCTCCACCAGGCCCCCACTCATGTCACCCACCACCCCCACCCCCCAGCCACCAGGGTCACCCTCCACCAGGCCCCCACCCATGTCTCCCACCACCCCCACCCCCCAGCCACCAGGGTCACCCTCCACCAGGCCCCCACTCATGTCTCCCACCACCCCCCACTCCCCAGCAGTGCAGGGGCACCCTCCACCAGGCCCCCACTCATGTCACCCACCACCCCCACCCCCCAGCCACCAGGGTCACCCTCCACCAGGCCCCCACTCATGTCTCCCACCACCCCCCACCCCCCAGCAGTGCAGGGGCACCCTCCACCAAGCCCCCACTCATGTCACCCACCACCCCCACCCCCCAGCCACCAGGGTCACCCTCCACCAGGCCCCCACCCATGTCTCCCACCACCCCCCACCCCCCAGCAGTGCAGGGTCACCCTCCACCAGGCCCCCACTCATGTCCCCCACCACCCCCACCCCCCAGCACTGTGGGGCACCTGCCAGCAGGCCCCCACCCATGTCCAACTCATGTCTCCCACCACCCCCACCCACCAGCAGTGCAGGGGCAGCCTCCACCAGGCCCCCACTCATGTCACCCACCACCCCCACCCCCCAGCCACCAGGGTCACCCTCCACCAGGCCCCCACTCATGTCTCCCACCACCCCCCACACCCCAGCAGTGCAGGGGCACCCTCCACCAGGCCCCCGCTCATGTCTCCCACCACCCCCCACCCCCCAGCAGTGCAGGGGCACCCTCCACCAGGCACCCACACATGTCCCCCTGCCCCCAGGTCCTGAAGATACTCAATCATGGCAGTAATGGCCAGCATACCCAGCACAAACACCCAGGCAAGGATTGCATCCACCCACATAGTGAATGCAATTACATGATACAACCCCAATGGCAAGTCTGTAAATGAACACATGTCCGTCACACACACATACACAACGGGTGCAAGTGAATGTCAAAACCCATATCCTGACATGTATGAAACCAATGAGAAAATACCACAAGTGAAAGTTAAAAAAACATGTATTAAAGATGAAAAATAAGTAAAAAAATCAAACATACAACAATGGGGATAACAAAATAAATGGTCCATGTCCGAGAACAAATGTAAAAATAAAAAAAACAAAGTAATCCAAAAACAAATGTTGTCCAAAGCAAAATCATGTGGAAGTAAAATAAAGAAAAACCATTTCCTCATGCTGAACACAATAATTAATAAAAAAAAAATTTTTTCAAAAAGCTAACTATATACACGAAAATTCCAGGGTCCATGAGCCCAACACCATAAATGAAACCTACTACTACCTAATGAAAATAATATATACAAAAAAGTGGCCATTGTCCGAGCGGTCCAAAAATACAAAAATTAATAAAGGAAACCTAACACTAACTAACTAAATAACTATATACAAAGGCAGCGGGCAAGTCCTGCGGCTCACTCGGTGATGTTGCTGGCCAGGGCATCATCGAACTCCATGTCGATGTCCTGGAGGCGGGACTCTGTCCTGGCCCCGAGGTCTCGCAGGGATAACCCCATGTCCAGCTCAAACCCCCTGCGAGCTTCCTCGAGGCACTCAGCCCGCCTCAACGCCCGATGAATGGAGAACTCCGCCCTGACCATGGTGAGCCGCTCCTCTTCCGCCCGCTGCCGCTCCGCACCTATCCGCTGGACCAACTGCTCCCACACGGAAGACACCACCATCCCAGGGTTGCCCTGCCCTCCGGCCGATGCCTGCCCCTCTGATCTTGAAGGCCCCGAGCCATGATGCCTCCCACGTCGAGCCTGCTGCTGCCTCCGACGCCACTGCCTCTGCCAGCACGACGGCATCCAGGCTGATGGAAACCACCGACGCCGTCGTGCACGTGCCCTGCCCGATGATGCTGTCACATCTTCCATCTGCTGGGGTCCAGTTGCTGTGTTGTCCACCCCTGCTGGACGTCTGACTCCCAACTGTGGCAGGGATGGGATCCCCACCGAGCTGGCTGCATTGGTGGGGGCAGGTCCACAGGGGGCCCTGGTGGCATCTGGGCCGGAAGACGGCAAGGAGAACGACTGGTGTATAGCCTGCACAGAGGAGGAGAGGGCCGCCAGATTGGACAACACATGCAGGAAACCCCCGAACATGGCCGATCCCAATTGGGCCATGTCGGCACGGTGCACTTCGTGATGACGTGCGTCCTCCTCCCGGGAAGCACGCACGGCATCACGAATCACAGCCGTGCGCATCGCGACCCCAATCAGGACCTTCTCCACACGGCCAGGGGTTCCCACGTCCGCAGGTGGAGTGGAGTCAGGTGACATGGACATCCCCTCTACCTGCGGACGGGCCTGGGACGGGGCATCCCTGCTGGTGCATGGTGGTGCACTCACAGGGTCAGGGACAGCGACATGCACAGGCCCCTCCACGGTGACCTGTGCTGCCTCCTGCCCCTGGCCCTGGACTGCACCACTTGCACCAGCAGGGATGCCCCCACCAGGCCCCATGTGTACCCCAGTGGCGGCCTCCTCCTCCTCTGTGCAAACCACCAACCTGGATGGCTCCTCACCGTCTCCCACCGTAGCAGGCCCCTGTGGGGGCTCACCCACCCCTTCCGCTGCAGCCGTGGGGGCATCCCCGCTGCCTTGCTCCACAGCGCCGTCTCCGCCCTCTTCTTCACTAGCCGCTGCGTAGAGGGAGACAAAGAACACAAGCATCAGGGCACTGTACAATGGTCCCCTAGACAGGAAGCAATAGCAGATGAGCACCACTGTCAAAGTACACTTCCATCATGTCCCTCCACAACACATGGGTCAGTCCAGGCAAAACACACACAGTAACAGGCATGGTGCATGCCATGGACATTTCCATGCATGTCCAATGGACTCTTGAAACATTCAATGATATGTAACTCACATGCATCATGGCTCATGCCTATCACATGCACACACTTCACCTCAGTCACATCCATCTGGCCCCAAACACACCAAACACAGCGGATACAAGGGTAATTTGGCTGCTTCACTGAATCTGTGCATTGTCACACACATGTGTCATGCATCCATGGCATGCACAAGTCACAGACACGCAGGTCAGGCACACAGACATGGATACCATATATGTACCTGGCATCAGCACCCATCCCTCACCCCCACCCATGTCCAGGTACAGAGACTGGCATGCTGTCATGTTCAAAATCTGCATAGGGCTCCCCATGCGGCATTTGAACACATGCAACAACCATGTGGGTCACACATCACTGGTCGCACATGCATTACCATGATGTCCCTGCACACATACATGCATACATGGCCTATGGCACACATACAGGCAAGTATCATAGAACCAGCACACCGCAACATGCCCTGTCTCACACAGTAATGCTTGGACACTTACCGCTCAACTCCAGACGGGCCTCCCTCTCAAGGATCTGGGCGTGGAGCGCTGGGCGTACGCGTTCCAGGACCCTCATCTGGATGGAACTCATGCGGCCCCGGCCCCCCTCCACGAGGCGCCGGGCCTTCACAAGGGTCCTGGACCTCAAGTCCTCCCAGCGCTTCTTGATCTTCAGGACGTTGCGGGTTGCCACCCCCTCCGCGTTGATGGCAACCACACAGTCGGCCCAGATCCTCTCCCGTCCTTCCTTGCTGGCGCGGGACGATCCAAAGAGGGCATCATACTGCCCCAGGACATGCTCCACCAGGACACCAACTTCGTTGTCAGTGAAGCTGGTGCCCCTCTGCCCCTCTGGCCTGGGGTTGCCACTGGTGCCAGATGTGGAAGTGCCCGACATGGCAACCCCAGAGGCAGGTGTGGGTGGGCAACTGGGTCCTGGGGCTGGGCTGTGGAGCGATGTAATCCCAGTCGGGAGTCTTCAGTTCCAGCAGGGGTGGACACAGCAACTGGACCCCTGCAGATGGCTGATGTGCAGGCACCAAATGGCAGGGCACGGTGGCAGCAGGCAGGCAGGCAGCAGCAGATGGCACGTGGGAGGCTGCTCGGGGCACTGGGGGGCAGTAACTGGGCCTTCTGGGCAGGAGCGTGGTCTTCCGTGTGTTTTTGCGTGGCCAGCTTGATACGGAGTGATTTGGCACGTGAAAATCCTGCACGTCAGCGTGAAATCCGAGGAAAGGCCCTTAGCGCGTAAGCGCGTCAGCACGCATACGTGATTCTATTGGACCAGAGTCCCTCAGCGCGTAAGCGCGTCTGTGACGTGACCCGCACGGGTGTTCCCCACTCAGCACGTGATGACGGAGCACACGTGGAAATACTGCACGTCAGAGTGTCATCGCGTGTAATTGGACAAAAGTGCGCGTACACGCGATTGGCCTATGTACGTGTATTTCATGGGTGCGCGGCCACTTACACACGCAAGTACGTCAGCGAACCTGTATCCCGTGGTGCGTGTGAATTTCCACACGCCATTGGACTGTGAACTGGATTCCAGGGGTGCGCGGGTCACACGCTCGGCTAGAACACGCGCAAAGCATAAATTTGCGGACTTTAACAATAACAAGCTCAGACGCCAGGATGAACATACCGTTCCTAGCAGCAGTGGCAGTGGGCTACCAAAGGAGGAGGAGGAGGATAGTCAGGGCCAGAATATTCACACCCAGAACCAGCCTTTTCGGGATGCCTGATGACCAGGTGTATGGGAGGTACAGGTTTCCACCACACATTATACTGGACCTGGTGAGTGAGTGGGAGGATGACCTCACATCACCCACCCTGTGCTCCCAAGCACTCAGCCCCCTGGAGAAGGTCCTCAATGTACTGCACTTCTTAGCCACTGGATCATTTCAGCGGACAAGTGCCATAGTGGGTGGGGTGTCACAGGCCACCCAGTCACGCTGCCTACACCAGGTCTTGAACATCATCACTGCACGCCCATCAGTCCGCAGGCACATATACCTGCCCAGAACACCTGCAGAAAGGCATGCTGCCGCCCTGGATTTTTACGCTGTGGCACGATTCCCCAAAGTGCTAGGTGCCATCGACTGCACCCATGTGGCTCTACGTCCCCCCAGGGCATCTGAGCACATCTATAGGAACCGCAAGCACTGGCATTCCATCAACGTGCAGGTAGCATGTAATGCCAAGGGAATCATCACCTCAGTATATGCCAACTATCCCGGCTCCACCCACGACAGCTTCATTTACCGAATGTCCACCCTAAGCCGGGACCTAGAAGCTGGGCGGCATGGCGATACATGGCTGCTTGGTGAGTATGTATGCCACTGCACATGCATGCATGTTGGATACTGAGCAAGGTCACAACCCCACCAATGATACCAATCACCACCTCCACAGGGGACAGTGCCTACCCTCTCAGCCCCCACATGATGACGCCAATTCGGAACCCCACCACGCCACCCCAGGTAAGATATAACACAGCCCACATTACAACCAGGGGCATAGTGGAGCGCACATTCGGAGTGCTAAAGTCACGCTTTCGCTCCCTTGACCGTTCTGGCGGGCAGCTGTTATACGCTCCCCCAGTAGTGTGCAGGATCATAGTGGCAGCATGTGTCCTGCACAACGTTGCAACACGCCGGGGCCTGGCCGTGGACATGGTGGTGGCCCCACATCCCCAACCACATGCACAGCCGCTGCGCATGGGAGGGAAAAGGGCACGGGGGGAGGCAGCCCGTACACAGCTAGTGGCTAATTACTTCACATAGAAATCACACCCCTGTGGAGTGCACACTGCCCTGGCACATTCCATCTGACAATCAATGATGACTCAACCTGACACTGATCCTGAATGTCTGGAGAATGAACCGTGAATACCATATCAGCCTGAGATTGTTCACCTGGAAGTGTCACAATGTGTGCATCCCTACCCACACAGACACCACCAATGCAGTTTTGTGAAGTTACACATTGAAGCAGCTAAAATGAATACCCACTTGCAAAATGCAACAAGAGGACAGTGCCATGTCAGCCAACCCAACCCCAGCACCGCCACACGACACACCGTGCCTTGTCATGCTAATTGCAGGTAAACAAAGTAATCCCCACAACATGACATCAGTCTCACTATGTACAGTGTCCCTATTAGAAACCTGCAACACCTGAAATGCTCACAGCAATGCCGGACCAACAACATACTTGAGCACGTACTACCATTAACATGACATCACAAATGTTACATATTAGTAGTCTCACCACCTGGAAATGCCTGCACTCCCACCACTACCAACTGTGCAGTGTTGGCGCCATGTAGAGTTGTAGGTGCACTGCTGCCAACATGGACCCCATCTCCAGACTAGAGGTCCTTGTGTAGACATGAGGAAGGGACCTGCAAATTGGGAGGTAGACACAGAAGAAGAGTTACACATCAATGCAACATGCAGTGTACAACACAACAGCAATATGCACTAGGAATGTATACACAGTATTGACTACAGACTGCCCACACAGCTCATCGGAGTCCAACGTCACTGTGTAATTCACTGTCACTTGGGCACACCCTTTGCAAGCCCATGGAAACGGGAAGCAGGAGGGGTGTGTGTGACTCAAACCCAAGCATCTGAACCAAATACATTACAAGCCTGCATGTGCCCAGCCACAATGCAGCGTATGCCCACAGGAACCACGGAAGCCAACAAATCGTCCCAAAAAAATTGGGAATAAAAGAAATCAAAATAAAAATAAAAATAAGAAACAATCAAAAATGGCCATTGATGGGCCCGGGCGGGTTGGGGAGGCCACCCAGGAGGTCCGAGGACAGGATGCACACCAGAACCCACCTACGTGGATCCTGGGAAGATAAAACACCTCCATGGGCTCATGGCCCACACGGCTACCCTATTGTGGGAGTATCACTGCTGTCGCTATTATCACCCTGTGCAGCTGCATCCGGAGGTGGTTGCACTATGGGAGGCAGCTCACGCAAGGCCCTAGTCTGCTCCTCCATGGCTGCAAGCATGCGGGTGTGGTAGGTCTGGTTCTGGAGGATGAGTGTGCGGAGGTCCCCATGCAACAACTCACGGGATGCCCGGACCTCCGCCCTCGTTGCCTGCATCTCAGCTGAGAGCGTACGGGTGAGACGCTCCAGCTGCTGTTCTGTCCTTTGGTGTGTTGAAGCCTCAAGCTCAACAAGAGTCGTCCTGAGGTGAAGGAGCTCCTGCCTCAGGGCTTCCCTGTGGCCCTGGGACTCAATGGAGATGGCCTCCTGCAGAGTAGCCAGTGCCGCCCGCCTGTCCCTGTTGGACCCCAACATGTCCTCCCTGTGTGACTGGCAGATGGAGTCGGTTGCCTGCTCTAGTCGCTCCATCAGCCTTTCTGGGGGGACAATGGAAGTGGCCACCCTATCCATGGCCTGAGCCATCATCTCGGATGATGCAGCCTGTTGGGTTGCCATACCGTAAATGGATTGCTCCCATGCGGTATTGCTGGGTGGCGTACGGCCACCACGTCGGCGGGCACCACACCTGTCTGGGGCAAGGCGAACTGCGCCTTGCTGTGCCGGCACTGCCTGAGGCTGCAGGACTGCATTCCCCCTCTGATCTGCTGGCCCAGGAACAGGATCAGATGTCGCGGAGTGTGACCCTGCATCCGTAACCACCGAAGGCGTAGCTGCCAACACTGACATCCCCATGGAGGGTTCTGACCCTGGTGCAGGTGGGTGAGACAGAACAGAATCCCTCCCTGGAACACTCACCTGCGACGGCACGTAGGTCTCATCCGAATCAACACCTGAGTACAGCTCGGGGGAGGTGCAGCCAGAGACACCCCTTGAGAGCACGACCTGCAGCACTTGTGGGTTCTCCCCCACCACCACACCACGTCCCTCACTGGTGGTTGGTCGGCCCTCGGACCCCTCCTGGGTCTGCACCATCTCCACAACCCCAGCAGTATCAGGTGCGTCTTCCCCTGCAAAGACATGAAAACAAAGAAATGGAAACAGGCATTAGCACCATGGCACACAATGAGGGCTGAGAAGCAAGAGAACCAGTACTTGATTGACACATGTCCCACATGACTAAAACCCTCCCATGCATGCACCCTCACTGCGTATGAAGTGCAGGCAAATGGCACACACTGATGACACCAAGATGGAAGATGAACACATTTTCTGCATGCTGCCTGGCAGTGGCATCAAACATTGGCCTGTGATTGCCAGGTGAAACACACATGCCATCACACAGATGGCATGTACCATTGCTATTGAGTGAAGATGGAGAGGAGGGCAGCACCTATTCATTCAGACCAGTTCCCGCATGTAATCGCTTTTCTAATTCTAACAGGTCAGATTTTTCACCTGGAGCTGCCAGTCTGAAATGGTCCAATTGCACAGGGACATGTGTGTACAAATGATATCCAGGTAACAAAGTCACTCCACTTTACCATACCCATGTCAGACATGTGACTAGTGGACAGCGACATGCCTAGTGAAAGTGGTGGAATGCAAACAAACTGACTGAATGAACAGTGAAAAATGAGCAAATATGTTGTGGCAAGGTGACACTTCAAGGGCAACTGGCGTGCAGTTGGGCTAGATGTCTACTGTTGGCAGAAGGGATACTGCTATGGCCAAATGCAGTTGCGCAGGAAGGATTGCATGTAGCACATGGCTGACCCATACGACTCAGGCGCGCACACACTCTCACCTGGCACACAAACAGAAGCCCTCACACACACACCATGCACATGGATGACACACACATGCATGTGCACTCACCGGACAATGCCTCGTAATCAGCCAGATCTCCCACGCCTTGGATTTGTTCCTCCGTGACATAGGTCCCAGCGACTGACTCATGTGGAGTGAGTTCCATGTCTACTACTGGAGACCCACCTCCAGTCACTAGAGTTGCGGCATGACTTGAGGCCAGCTTACTCTTTGCCCTGCGCTTTAGGTCATTCCAGCGCTTATAGCAATCATTGGCTGTGCGCCTCACGATTCCAAGGGCACTTACGATGTCCGCAACGGTCTGCCAGTGTGCCTGGCGTTGTGCAGGTGTGGTCTTGGATCCTGCAACAATGACCATCTCGTTGTCATGTCCGGACACATACTCGACAAGTGCATTCAGTTCGTCATCCGTGAAGCTGGGCTTCCTGGATGGGCCGGACTGTGTAGCCGTGTCTGGGGCATCAGCCAGTGCCGGACGAGCACTCTTCCTCTTCCGCTTGGAAGGTGGTGGTGATCCTGAGTGTCCTGCACCGCTCTGGACACTAGGGGCAGGAGCCCTGGTGGACTCTGTATCAGGAGTGTGGGATTGCACACTCAGCATGGGAGTTGGTGCAGGCATTGGCTCTAGTGTGTGTCAGGCTCCAACCTTCAAGCGCAGGAGTGGCACGAACCAACCACCCCCTCCGCGGTCCGAGTGCCTGCAAGTCACAGCTTACACAGACCTCCGAGACCCCGGCGGGGAAAGAGGGTTAGGGAATCGATGGTTGGACAGGAACTGTTTTTTCAGGATAACCGGAACAAGGGTTAGGAGAGGGAAGGTGGACAGGACTGGGGGTGATAGGGTAAATACAAACTAACAATTAAACATGCATTCCAACCTTACAGATACATTACATGCCCACATTACAGACTGTCATCAATGAGGCAATTAGAGCAAAAGGACTTATCTCTGTTTTTGAGTGCTGGCCTCCTGCCTGCGCACTCTCAGGTCCGGACTCCGGAGCAGATAAATGCTGCAAAGAGAGTTATGAGTTACTACCTTGTGAGTGTTTCTTCACACACACAACAGATGCATCAGTGGGTCAACGACATTCCTTCATGCACCCCCACGTTCTAACTCATATGCCCCCGTGAGTGGGTTTCACCCAAATATGCGGTTAAGCCGCACGTGGCCCCGCAATGCTGATCCACGTGTTATTATTCACACGAAGATTAAATAATAAACATGCCGCTAGCCGCATGTGGCGCAGTGCGACTTCAGTACAAGCCACGCCGCTGTGCTCCCAATAGCGATTCCCTTAGCTAATGCACATGGCTAATTATGCATGCAAATAATATGCACTGCTCGTGGGATCGCTGCGCTTCGGTGCCAGTCTTGCGCGAGTCTCAGCTTGGGTTTTGCACGGGACTTATCTTTTGCAGATCAAGGGGACTAAGGAGTCTGGGCGATGCCCCCTTGCGTGTGCCCTGCTGCGCGTGAGAGAATCCTGACTGTTCGCCCCTGATCGCGGCTTTGCTGCCCCAGCGCGTCTTTCCCAGCTCTTGCTGTAGCTGCTCCCCTGCGCTTGCTGCACTTATCTCAGGCGTGTGAGGGGCCCAAGTGATGGCTGGCTGGGGCGTGGCCCCTCGCGTGTATCCCCTTCCTCGGAGCTGCAGTGAACACGTCCTCTTCGTTCGGGAGTTCGAGCACAAGCCCCGTGCTAACGTGCACGCGCGCATGCGCGGATGTGCTCCACCCGACGTGGGTGGGGTTTTGTAGTTTCTGGCCCAGAGCCTGCTGGGAGTTGAAGTCTGTAGGCCTTTGTTCCTGCAGAGAGGGCACAGAAGCCTTCGATAAGGCAATATCCCTTTGCGCTGGAGTTTTTCGTGTTTGTCCACGTGTGGACCACGTCCACAACTCACTCCAGACTCCCTTTTAAATGATCCCAAGGCCTGCACCTTGACAGTACTCCCCCCCGCACAGAAGGCTCTGGGTTTAGGTTTTCCTGGATAATCACGATGAAACGCTCTAATCAACCTAGGCGCATGCACATTGCAGGCTGGCTCCCAAGACCGGTCCTCCGGGCCATATCCCACCCAATCAACAAAGTAGTACAAACCATTCTTTCGATGCTGAGAATTCAGAATTGCTTGAACCTCATATTCAGGATGTCCCTGGACTAATATGGGAGGTGGTTTCATAGTAGGGACAGTGGAGGGTGCAGGTTTTAACAAGGATACGTGAAAGGTGGGGTGGATCTTCATTTGTTTTGGCAAGGCCAGCTTTACTGCCACCGGATTAATTACTGCTGAGATGGTGAAGGGACCCAAATATCGTGGTTGCAACTTTCGTGGGCCGGACATTTTAATATTGCGTGTGGATAGCCAAACGCGGTCCCCTTGTTTATATGGAGGGCTTTGTCTCCTCTTCAAATCGGCGTAATGTTTGTATGATTGTTTTGCAGCTTCTAAATTTTTTTGTATACTGGACCAGGTTTGTTGTGCATAAACATGATGCCCTCTGAGTGTGGGTAAATCCTCTAGGGATGGGCTGGGAACTGTGGGCAAAACCCTAGGGTGGAAACCATAAACCCCGAAGAATGGGGTATGCTTTGTGGAACTATGGAGTGTATTGTTGTACGCAATTTCTGCCAACCATACATACTGAACCCACGAAGTTTCAGTGTCTGCCGTATAGCAGCGTAAGTACTGTTCCAGGCCCTGATTTAATCTCTCAGTTTGTCCATCGGTTTCTGGGTGATATCCCGAGGACAAACTTACTTCCATTCCGATTAATTGGCAAAAGGCGCGCCAGAAGCGGGAGGTGAACTGTGGACCGCGATCAGTAATTACACGTGTTGGGAGTCCATGCAGTCGCACTATATTTTGTAAGAATAGTTCCGCCAATTCTCCAGCTGTGGGTACCCCGTTACATGGAATAAAATGACCCATTTTTGAGAGTGAATCAACCACTACCAGAATGGAAGTGTATTTTTTGACAGGTGGCAAGTCCACAATTAAATCCATGGTAACAGTGTGCCATGGGGTGGGGGGAGTTGGCAAGGGTTGTAGTAATCCCGCCGGTTTTTGATGGCTGGACTTCTGTCTTCCACAAACGCCGCATTCTGTCACATATTTGCGCACATCCCGTAGCAGTGTAGGCCACCAAAAATGCCTAGCAACATTCCGCTGGGTTTTGGCTATACCTGGATGACCTGCGGTAGTGGCATCATGGCACCATTGCATAACCTCCTTTCTGAGCTCTTCTGTGGGCAGGTACAATGCCTTTGCATAGTAGGGAAGTCCATTCACCAGAGAGTGATGTGAACCCTTTCCACACCAGTCTTGTAACTCTTGTGTAGTCATGGCTGTTTGCACATCTTCAAATATGTTGGGCCGACCGACTACCCCGATAATTCGCGGAGGAGGCACAATAGGCCGATTTTCCATACATTCCTTATCATCCGAATCAGGGTATCGTGATAAGATATCCGCTTTTTTGTTATCAGCTCCAGGCCGATAAGTAATCAGAAAATCATAATCTGCGAAGAATAATGCCCAACGTAGCTGGCGTGGACTAAGTGTCTTAGCTGTTTTAATGAACTGTAGGTTCCGATGATCAGTAATCACTGTCACGGTATGATGAGCCCCCATGAGGTAATGTCTCCATTCCTCAAAGGCCGCTTTTACCGCTAGCAATTCCCGATCAGCTATGGTATAATTAGCTTCGGCAGGGAGTAATTTGCGAGAATAGTAGGCAACAGGATGGAGCATTCCCGTCTGCACCTCGCGTTGCGAAAGAACTGCACCAATGGCGTAGCTGGAGGCATCTGTCTCAACCACGAAGGGATGAGCTAGATCGGGATGCCTTAGCACCGGGGCAGACGTGAAAGCCTCTTTCAACTTTTGAAAGCCTAAGTCTGCGGCTTCGTTCCATACATAAGAACGTCCTTTTTTTAGCAAGGAGGTAATAGGGGTCACCAACTCCGAGAAATTCCGGATAAACCGTCGATAGAAGTTAGCGAAGCCCAGAAAGGATTGCACTTCCTTCACCGATTTCGGTGCTGGCCAGCCTAAGATCGCTTGCACTTTTCGTTGATCCATTTGCACCCCAGACGGGGTCAAAAAATACCCCAGAAATTCCACCCTAGAAGAGTGAAATTCACACTTTTCCAGCTTAGCGAACAAACCATGTTCTCGTAAACGCTGGAGTACTGCCTTGACATGTTTGACATGTTCGTCTTTATCTTGTGAGTAAATTAAGATATCATCGATGTATACCACCGCAAAGATATCCAAAAATTCACGTAGCACTTCATCTAGGAAATGCTGGAAGGCAGCTGGGGCGTTGCACAGACCAAACGGCATCACCTGATACTCGTACAGGCCAAACTTAGTCCGGAACGCTGTCTTCCATTCGTCCCCAGCCCGCACCCGTACCAGGTGATATGCCCCTCGAAGATCCAGCTTAGTGTATATGGTCGCCTTCCGCACTTGATCCAGTAAGACCGGAATTAATGGTAATGGATACCGATTTTTGATGGTGATACGATTTATTCCGCGATAATCAATGCATGTTCTTAAGTCTCCGGTCTTTTTCGGTATGAAGAACAAGGGCGAGGAAACTGGAGAATTGGAGTGTCTAATAAACCCACTTCGTAGGTTAGTGTCTATGTATTCTTTTAGATGTTTCGTCTCATCTTCCGTGAGCGCATACACCCTACTACAGGGTAAGACTGCTCCTGGCTCTAGATCGATTCGGCAATCAAATGACCGATGAGGTGGCAGGGTTTCAGCCGCTTGTTTGTTAAACACATCGGCATATTCCGCGTACTCGGCAGGTAAAGCACTTATGTCTGAGGGTTCCATTGTGGCTATACATGGTGTCTTTTCAGCTTGTAAGCACTGTGCGAGGCAGAATTCAGATGAAAAGCTCACCTTGTTTTCTGACCACAGTATCTGGGGATTGTGTTTGTAAAACCAAGGAAGGCCTAAAATAATCCCGAATTGTGGTGCTGCAATTAAATCAAATTGGATGTCTTCCAAATGATTTTGCTGACAACGTAGGGTTACCACTTGTGTGCTTTGGATGACAGGTCCAGAACATAATACAGTACCATCGACAGTCCTAACGGATTCCGGAGTAGATTTACTACACAAAGGTAGCCCCAGCTTGTTAGCATACGTGACATCAACGAAATTGCCGGTGGCTCCTGAATCCAAAAACAATGTAACCGTAACCTCCTGATGCAGGAAACCTAACACACCAGACAACGTGACATGCGGAGCATAATTGCTAAAACCAACTGCTGGGGCAATCTCCACGACCTGGCTCGACTGTACCACCCCTACTACTGCCGAGCCAAGGCGTTTCCCTGCGGCTTAGGTTTATTAGGGCACTCTTTTACGAAGTGCCCCGAGATACCACAGTACAGACATAGTCCTTCCTTGCGTCTACGCTCACTCTCCTGTTTAGTGAGAGGACCGCGAACAGCTCCTATCTGCATAGGCTCGTCTCCTGTCACTCTCTCCACAGAAGATGAGGGAGGACGGGAAGTCCCAAAACGGTCCAACCTAGCTATGGGACGTGGGTCCCCCCGCTTCTTGTCTCCGCGACGTTCAGCTTGCCTATGGTCCAGTCTTAACGCGAGGTCAATCATCGACGGACAATCCAGGGGCTGTGGATCTACCTGGGCTATGAGATCTTTTAACTCATCACGCAACCCTAGGTAAAAGAGGGACATTTGCTTTTCTCTTGGCCACTCAGCTTCAGCGACCAACCTATTAAACTGTGTGACATAAGTCACCAGTTCCTTGCTACCTTGACGTAAGGTAAGCAATTCCCTGTCCCTACACGTGGCAGCTGCCTTCCGGTTGAAGATCTTGCCGAATTCCAGCTGGAATTCATCCCAATCGTACAACACTCCATCATCCCTATGCACCAAAGGGTTTGCCCAAGCAGCCGCGTCCCCAGTTAGATAAGAAATTACGAAAGCAGTCCGGGCTTGGATGGTTCGAAAAGCTGCTGGTTTCGTAAGGAAGTGCAACTGGCATTGGGTCATAAAGGTCTGGTATTTCTGGGGATCTCCAGCATACCTCTCAGGTGGAGCTAAGGGTACTACCGGCTCAGGAGAGACCTGGACTTGTACGGGCGTAGGGCGCATAGGCTCTGTAGGGAGGGGGGCTGCTTGTGCTGCTAAACTGCGCACTTGCGTTGCTAACACAGCGTAATCCTGTCGGGTGGCAGCAAGCTCAGCCTGGAGGCCCTGCAAGACCTTGGTAAGCTCCTCCATGACAGGCTGGTTCGCACCACTCGGTCGCCTGTTACTCTTGGGCTTGTGCTTCTGTCAGGCTCCAACCTTCAAGCGCAGGAGTGGCACGAACCAACCACCCCCTCCGCGGTCCGAGTGCCTGCAAGTCACAGCTTACACAGACCTCCGAGACCCCGGCGGGGAAAGAGGGTTAGGGAATCGATGGTTGGACAGGAACTGTTTTTTCAGGATAACCGGAACAAGGGTTAGGAGAGGGAAGGTGGACAGGACTGGGGGTGATAGGGTAAATACAAACTAACAATTAAACATGCATTCCAACCTTACAGATACATTACATGCCCACATTACAGACTGTCATCAATGAGGCAATTAGAGCAAAAGGACTTATCTCTGTTTTTGAGTGCTGGCCTCCTGCCTGCGCACTCTCAGGTCCGGACTCCGGAGCAGATAAATGCTGCAAAGAGAGTTATGAGTTACTACCTTGTGAGTGTTTCTTCACACACACAACAGATGCATCAGTGGGTCAACGACATTCCTTCATGCACCCCCACGTTCTAACTCATATGCCCCCGTGAGTGGGTTTCACCCAAATATGCGGTTAAGCCGCACGTGGCCCCGCAATGCTGATCCACGTGTTATTATTCACACGAAGATTAAATAATAAACATGCCGCTAGCCGCATGTGGCGCAGTGCGACTTCAGTACAAGCCACGCCGCTGTGCTCCCAATAGCGATTCCCTTAGCTAATGCACATGGCTAATTATGCATGCAAATAATATGCACTGCTCGTGGGATCGCTGCGCTTCGGTGCCAGTCTTGCGCAAGTCTCAGCTTGGGTTTTGCACGGGACTTATCTTTTGCAGATCAAGGGGACTAAGGAGTCTGGGCGATGCCCCCTTGCGTGTGCCCTGCTGCGCGTGAGAGAATCCTGACTGTTCGCCCCTGATCGCGGCTTTGCTGCCCCAGCGCGTCTTTCCCAGCTCTTGCTGTAGCTGCTCCCCTGCGCTTGCTGCACTTATCTCAGGCGTGTGAGGGGCCCAAGTGATGGCTGGCTGGGGCGTGGCCCCTCGCGTGTATCCCCTTCCTCGGAGCTGCAGTGAACACGTCCTCTTCGTTCGGGAGTTCGAGCACAAGCCCCGTGCTAACGTGCACGCGCGCATGCGCGGATGTGCTCCACCCGACGTGGGTGGGGTTTTGTAGTTTCTGGCCCAGAGCCTGCTGGGAGTTGAAGTCTGTAGGCCTTTGTTCCTGCAGAGAGGGCACAGAAGCCTTCGATAAGGCAATATCCCTTTGCGCTGGAGTTTTTCATGTTTGTCCACGTGTGGACCACGTCCACAACTCACTCCAGACTCCCTTTTAAATGATCCCAAGGCCTGCACCTTGACAGTGTGATGGTGTCAGGGGGAATGTCAGCAGCATGGACTAGGACCGACACTGTCCTGGCTGGGTGTGTGAGGGCTGGGGTGGATGGAGCCGCAGCTGCCCCTGCAGCCTCTCCGCCCTGCCTCCTTGGTGCAGCAGATGACCTTGCTGGCCCAGATGCACGTGGCATGGTGACATCAACGTGCACCAGCGCACGTGTCATAGGCCTGCTGACCTGGAAGTCAGCCATGGAGTCAGCCAGATCTGGTGCCACAATGGGCTGGTCCAACAAGGGCTGAGCATGGATGGTGTCAGCCACATCAGCCTCAACGGGAGGGGGGGGGATTATGGGTGCCCTTGACTGGTCCTCCACACATGGGGGGACAGGCTCACCCTGCAAGTAACGACCACGTCCCCTACCGGATCCACCACGGCCACCACTTGTGGCTCTTCCACCTTTGCCACCCTTACGGAATCCTCGCCTCCCAGCCATGGCACTGATGTAAATGTGCGTATGGGAGTGGCTGGAAACTATTGTCCTGGGCAATAGGGGGTCAAAGGGGTTGGGTACCAGATGGTAATTGTACCCTAGTGCTCTTGCAAGGCTGATTGTAACCCCTGGGGAAAGATGACGGGTCACGCTACGCACAGGAGCCCCAAAAAAGGGAGATGACGTGCACGCAACCCCTCCTAGACCACGTGTGCAGAAAGAAAAACCTGCACTACGCTGTGGCACCCAGTAACACAAGAATGAACGTATGCGTGTCACACGCAGCCTAGAATGACCTCTGAAGGGGTAGGCTACACACGGGGCAAGCACAGATGTTAGATACGTGAGTGACTCACCGTCTGCCTGGTAAACGAGCGTGTAAAAGGAGCACGTTTGGTTGGCAACACCCCCGCCAAAAGAAGATTTGTACGCTGTCTGAGGAGACAGGACAACAGTAGAAGGGAACACTGTTTGAGGGAACAGGCCCAGGTAAACCAGTAAAAGCGAAAGAAGAGAAAAAGCTGTCAGAGGTAACAGGGAATACGAACTCGAAACGCCGTGAAGTAAATCGCGTGTGAAACGACAAGAAGTACAGAATTCACCCACTCGCTCTCCACGAAAAGCACGTACAAGGAAGTGGTGTTCTACGCGTACCTTTTATACAGGCCCACACGTCCAGCGTCACTTACGCGGCGTGTACGCGCTAGGGCCATTTCCACCAATTACACGCTTTGTCACTTCTGCATGTAGGGACATTTCCTCCAATTACACGCTTTGTCACTTCTGCGTGTAGGGCCATTTCCACCAATTACACGCTTTGTCACTTCTGCGTGTAGGGCCATTTCCACCAATTACACGCTTTGTCACTTCTGCGTGTAGGGCCATTTCCACCAATCACACGCGATGAGACTCTGACGTGCAGTCTTTCCACGTGTGCTCTGTCATCACGTGCTGTGTGGGAAACACCCGTGCGGGTCACGTCACAGACGCGCTTACGCGCTGAGGGCCTTTGGTCCAATAGAATCGCGTATGCGTGCTGACGCGCTTACGCGCTAAGGGCCTTTCCTCGATTTTCACGCTGACGTGCAGGATTTTCACGTGCCAAATCACTCCGTACCAAGCTGGCCACGCGTAAGCACACGGAAGACCACGCTCCTGCCCAGAAGGCCGAACTACTGCCCCCCAGAGCCCCGAGCACGCTCCCACCTACCATCTGCTGCTGCCTGACTGCCTGCTGCCCACGTGCACTGCCATTTGCTGCCTGCACATCAGCCAGGGGTGCTGTTGCTGTGACCACCCCTGCTGGAACCGAAGACTCCCGACTGGAATTCCATCGCTCCACAGCCCAGCCCCAGGACCCAGTTGCCCACCCACTCTTGCCTCTGGGGTTGTCATGTCGGGGCAAACACCATCTGTGACCACTGACAACCCCCGGCCAGAGAGGCAGAGGGGCACCAGCTTCAGTGCCACCGAAGTTGGTGTCCTGGTGGAGCAAGTCCTGGGGCAGTATGATGCCCTCTTCGGAAGTTCCCGCGCCGACAAGGAAGGATGGACTCGGATCTGGACTGACATCGTGACTGCCATCAACGCGGAGGGGGTGGCAGTCCGGGACTTACAACATGTCAGGAAGCGCTGGGAGGACTTCAGGTCCAGGACCCTGAACAAGGCCCGGCGCCTCTTGAAGGCAGCGGATGCCAAGGGGCGCCGGGGCCACTTGTCGGAAGAACAGATGGGGGTCCTGGAACGCATATCCCCAGCGCTCCACGTCCAGGTCCTGGAGAAGCAGACCCGTCTGGAGTCGAGCGGTGAGTGTACATGCATCCTGATTGTGAGCAGTGCGTGTGGTGATTATTCGGTATTGTGCAGGTTGCACATCTGTTTGTATGGGGTCGAGTATGGGTGGGGGTGTACATGGCCGTGGGGCTGACACATGCGAGGGCTGTAATGTGTGAGACATGGATGGTGCTTGTGTGTGTAGGCTTGCATGGCAAATGCAGTTGTGCGTGCACACATGTTTGTATGTATGTGTATGTAAGTAGACATGTCCGTGATGTCACGCATGTATGTTGTTTTGGGCTGCATGTATGAGCACTGTGTACATGTGCATGTGTGTGTATTTGACAAGGGTGCAACAGTGATGCAACATGGATGCATGTGACTGCGGTATGTGTAAGCCTGATTGGCAGATGTGACATGGATGCCCGTCTGAACAGTGCGACACTTGGCAGAGGTGTACACATGCATGCAAGTGTGGTGGTGTGTGTACATGTGTGGTGCACTTCCTGTGTTGAATGTGATGTCTGGGTCACCTTTGGCTGCTCATGCTGTTGTATGTGTATGGATGGTGGTGGCAATTGCGATATGGCTGTGGTATGGCTCATGTGTGCGAGTTGCAATGACATGTGTGTTGGGGATTGTGATGACATGTCTGAGGTTTGCCAATGACACTCATGTGCAACTGTCATGTGTGTATGTGTCCATTGTACAGTGCCCTGATGCCTGTGTTTTGTTTCTCCCTGTCTGCAGCGTCAACTGATGAAGAGGGCGGAGAAGGTGCTGTGGAGCACAGCGGCGGGGATCCGACCGCCAGCCGGAGACGCAAGGCCCGGCTCCCCTCCCGTGTTGTCATCTCGTCGGGGAGTGAGGAGTCCGGTGCCGCATCCCAGGCCGCAGCTGCCGGGGGGAGGTCCAAGAGGCGGAGGTTGGAGTTGGACTCCTCGGCAGCAGAAGGGGCAGCTGGGACCCCACAGGGCCCAACAGGGGAAGATGGCACGGAGTCATCCAGGTTGGTGGGGGGTCTGGTGGAGGAGGAGGCCGTGCAAGCACCAGAGACGGGGTCTGGAGGTGGGGATCCCACTGGTGCTAGTGGTGCAGTCCAGGACCAGGGACAGGAGGCAGCACAGGCCGCCGCGGAGGTGCCTGTGTGCAATCCTGTCCCCGATCCTGTCCCTGCATCATCTTGCACCAGCAGGGATGCCTACGTCCAGACCTGTTTCCAGGCAGGGGATGAGCTGACGTCAACTGGCCTTCCTCTGCCTGCGGACGTGGCTATCCAGGTCCGGGTTGAGCCTGTCCTGGCTGGTGTGGCGTTGCGTCAACGGGCCATGCGAGGTGACCTGCAGTCTTTTCATGGAGAGACTGCACGTCATCTCGAATGGCTCGTTGACCACGTCAGCCTGCTGGGACAGGTCACCCAGACCGGATTCCTCCGTCTGATGGGGCTTGTTCCGACCCCCTCCTCAACTGGACCCCCTACGCGCCAGTCGTCCTCTGTGCCATCTTCCCACCCATCAGTCACCTGGGTGCCCTGTGGAGCTGCCTCTGACAGTGCGGGCAGGCTGGTGGAGGAGGCATCCCTGCCACAGTCGGGAGTCGGACGTCCAGCAGGGGTGGCCACATCAACAACTGCACCCCAGCCGGCGGAGGATGTGCAGGCAGCAGGAGGCAGTGCACGGGCAGAGGCAGAGCAGCAGCAGCAACATGGTGGGAGCCATGAAGGCTCGGGGCCTTCGACATCGGAGGGGCAGGCATCGGCCGGAGGGCAGGAGGACCCAGGACAGAGAGTGTCTTCCGTGTGGCAGCGGTTGGGCCACGCCATAGGTGCGGAGCGGCGGCAGGCGGAAGAGGCGCGGCTCACAATGGTCAGGGCGGAGAACTCCATGCGGAGGGCCCTGAGGCGGGCCGAGTGCCTCGAGGCAATCCGCAGGGGGTTGGAGGAGGACACGGCGTCGTCCCTGCGGACCCTCGGGGCCATGGAACTGGACCGCCTCCGGGACATCGAACAGGAGTTCGATGATGCCCTGGCCCGGAACACCACGGAGTGAGCCGCTGGACTTGCCCGCCGCCTTTGTATATAGTTCTTTAGTTTTAGGTTTCCTATTGTTTTTTCTTATGATTTGGAGTCGACGAACACTGCTCCACTTTTTGTATATAGTTGATATTTAGGTAGGTTTTTTCGGAGGTTTCCTTAGTTCAGTTGTGATGATGGACCCTTGTTATTTTTGTACATAGTTCTTTGTTGCATGGAGAGTTTTTACATTTCACTTTGGACAAAATTTTTTGGATTTGATTTTCTACTTTTGTGTTTTTATGCGGACATGCAGCTTATTTTTTCACATTTACATTGTAGTTATTTTTCTTTCTTTACCATTCGTATTTTTGTCCAATACATTTTTTTTTCCATTTTTCACTGTGTGGTTTCATCTCATTGGTTTCATGCATGTCATGTTGTGTGTTTTCCCATTCAATTTGAAAATATGTGTGTGACGGACATGGGTTCATTTGCTTCATGAACATTGGGGGTGTAACATGTGTTTTAATTTCCATGTGGGTGAATGGGTTACTTGGTAGGGCTTTTTGGCTGTGGAGGCTGACCATTACGCACATGATTGGGGATTGTGAGGACCTGGTGGGGGCTGCACATGGTGGCAGGGGGGTGGGGGTGGTGGGAGACATGAGTGGGTGCCTGGTGGAGGGTGACCCTGCACTGCTGGGGGGTGGGGGTGGTGGGAGACATGGGTGGGTGCCTGGTGGAGGGTGACCCTGCACTGCTGGGGGGTGGGGGTGGTGGGAGACATGGGTGGGTGCCTGGTGGAGGGTGACCCTGCACTGCTGGGGGGTGGGGTGGTGGGAGACATGAGTGGGGGCCTGGTGGAGGGTGCCCCTGCACTGCTGGGGGGTGGGGGTGGTGGGAGACATGGGTGGGTGCCTGGTGGAGGGTGACCCTGCACTGCTGGGGGGTGGGGGTGGTGGGAGACATGAGTGGGGGCCTGGTGGGGGCTGCCCATGGTGGCAGGGGGGTGGGGGTGGTGGGAGACATGAGTGGGGGCCTGGTGGGGGCTGCCCATGGTGGCAGGGGGGTGGGGGTGGTGGGAGACATGAGTGGGGGCTTGGTGGAGGTTGACCCTGCACTTCTGGGGGGTGGGGGTGGTGGGAGACATGAGTGGGGGCCTGGTGGGGGGTGCCCCTGCACTGCTGGGGGGTGGGGGTGCAGGGGGACATGAGTGGGGGCCTGGTGGAGGTTGACCCTGCACTGCTGGGGGGTGGGGGTGCAGGGGGACATGAGTGGGGGCCTGGTGGAGGTTGACCCTGCACTGCTGGGGGGTGGGGGTGGTGGGAGACATGAGTGGGGGCCTGGTGGGGGCTGCCCATGGTGGCAGGGGGGTGGGGGTGGTGGGAGACATGAGTGGGGGCCTGGTGGAGGGTGCCCCTGCACTGCTGGGGGGTGCAGGGGGACATGAGTGGGGGCCTGGTGGAGGTTGACCCTGCACTGCTGGGGTGTGGGGGTGGTGGGAGACATGAGTGGGGGCCTGGTGGGGGCTGCCCATGGTGGCAGGGGGGTGGGGTTGGTGGGAGACATGAGTGGGGGCCTGGTGGAGGGTGACCCTGCACTGCTGGGGGGTGGGGGTGGTGGGAGACATGAGTGGGGGCCTGGTGGAGGGTGACCCTGCACTGCTGGGGGGTGGGGGTGGTGGGAGTCATGGGTGGGTGCATGGTGGAGGGTGCCCCTGCACTGCTGGGGCGTGGGGGTGCAGGGGGACATGAGTGGGGGCCTGGTGGAGGGTGCCCCTGCACTGCTGGGGTGTGGGGGTGGTGGGAGACATGAGTGGGGGCCTGGTGGGGGCTGCCCATGGTGGCAGGGGGGTGGGGGTGGTGGGAGACATGGGTGGGTGCCTGGTGGAGGGTGACCCTGCACTGCTGGGGGGTGGGGGTGGTGGGAGACATGGGTGGGTGCCTGGTGGAGGGTGACCCTGCACTGCTGGGGGGTGGGGGTTGTGGGAGACATGAGTGGGGGCCTGGTGGAGGGTGCCCCTGCACTGCTGGGGGGTGGGGGTGGTGGGAGACATGAGTGGGGGCCTGGTGGGGGCTGCCCATGGTGGCAGGGGGGTGGGGGTGGTGGGAGACATGAGTGGGGGCCTGGTGGAGGGTGCCCCTGCACTGCTGGGGGGTGGGGGTGCAGGGGGACATGAGTGGGGGCCTGGTGGAGGTTGACCCTGCACTGCTGGGGTGTGGGGGTGGTGGGAGACATGAGTGGGGGCCTGGTGGGGGCTGCCCATGGTGGCAGGGGGGTGGGGGTGGTGGGAGACATGAGTGGGGGCCTGGTGGAGGGTGACCCTGCACTGCTGGGGGGTGGGGGTGGTGGGAGACATGAGTGGGGGCCTGGTGGAGGGTGACCCTGCACTGCTGGGGGGTGGGGGTGGTGGGAGACATGGGTGGGTGCCTGGTGGAGGGTGCCCCTGCACTGCTGGGGGGTGGGGGTGCAGGGGGACATGAGTGGGGGCCTGGTGGAGGGTGCCCCTGCACTGCTGGGGGGTGGGGGTGGTGGGAGACATGAGTGGGGGCCTGGTGGGGGCTGCCCATGGTGGCAGGGGGGTGGGGGTGGTGGGAGACATGGGTGGGTGCCTCGTGGAGGGTGACCCTGCACTGCTGGGGGGTGGGGGTGCTGGGAGACATGGGTGGGTGCCTGGTGGAGGGTGACCCTGCACTGCTGGGGGGTGGGGGTGGTGGGAGACATGAGTGGGGGCCTGGTGGAGGGTGCCCCTGCACTGCTGGGGGGTGGGGGTGGTGGGAGACATGAGTGGGGGCCTGGTGGGGGCTGCCCATGGTGGCAGGGGGGTGGGGGTGGTGGGAGACATGAGTGGGGGCCTGGTGGAGGGTGCCCCTGCACTGCTGGGGGTTGGGGGTGCAGGGGGACATGAGTGGGGGCCTGGTGGAGGTTGACCCTGCACTGCTGGGGTGTGGGGGTGGTGGGAGACATGAGTGGGGGCCTGGTGGGGGCTGCCCATGGTGGCAGGGGGGTTGGGGTGGTGGGAGACATGAGTGGGGGCCTGGTGGAGGGTGACCCTGCACTGCTGGGGGGGGGGGGGTGGTGGGAGACATGAGTGGGGGCCTGGTGGAGGGTGACCCTGCACTGCTGGGGGGTGGGGGTGGTGGGAGACATGGGTGGGTGCCTGGTGGAGGGTGCCCCTGCACTGCTGGGGGGTGGGGGTGCAGGGGGACATGAGTGGGGGCCTGGTGGAGGGTGCCCCTGCACTGCTGGGGGGTGGGGGTGGTGGGAGACATGAGTGGGGGCCTGGTGGGGGCTGCCCATGGTGGCAGGGGGGTGGGGGTGGTGGGAGACATGGATGGGTGCCTGGTGGAGGGTGACCCTGCACTGCTGGGGGGTGGGGGTGGTGGGAGACATGGGTGGGTGCCTGGTGGAGGGTGACCCTGCACTGCTGGGGGGTGGGGGTGGTGGGAGACATGAGTGGGGGCCTGGTGGAGTGTGCCCCTGCACTGCTGGGGGGTGGGGGTGCAGGGGGACATGAGTGGGGGCCTGGTGGAGGTTGACCGTGCACTGCTGGGGGGTGGGGGTGCAGGGGGACATGAGTGGGGGCCTGGTGGAGGTTGACCCTGCACTGCTGGGGGGTGGGGGTGGTGGGAGACATGAGTGGGGGCCTGGTGGGGGCTGCCCATGGTGGCAGGGGGGTGGGGGTGGTGGGAGACATGAGTGGGGGCCTGGTGGAGGGTGACCCTGCACTGCTGGGGGGTGGGGGTGGTGGGAGACATGAGTGGTGGCCTGGTGGAGGGTGACCCTGCACTGCTGGGGGGTGGGGGTGGTGGGAGACATGGGTGGGTGCCTGGTGGAGGGTGCCCCTGCACTGCTGGGGGGTGGGGGTGCAGGGGGACATGAGTGGGGGCCTGGTGGAGGGTGCCCCTGCACTGCTGGGGGGTGGGGGTGGTGGGAGACATGAGTGGGGGCCTGGTGGGGGCTGCCCATGGTGGCAGGGGGGTGGGGGTGGTGGGAGACATGGGTGGGTGCCTGGTGGAGGGTGACCCTGCACTGCTGGGGGGTGGGGGTGGTGGGAGACATGGGTGGGTGCCTGGTGGAGGGTGACCCTGCACTGCTGGGGGGTGGGGGTGGTGGGAGACATGAGTGGGGGCCTGGTGGGGGCTGCCCATGGTGGCAGGGGGGTGGGGGTGGTGGGAGGCATGAGTGGGGGCCTGCTGGAGGGTGCCCCTGCACTGCTGGGGGGTGGGGGTGCAGGGGGACATGAGTGGGGGCCTGGTGGAGGTTGACCCTGCACTGCTGGGGGGTGGGGGTGCAGGGGGACATGAGTGGGGGCCTGGTGGAGGTTGACCCTGCACTGCTGGGGGGTGGGGGTGGTGGGAGACATGAGTGGGGGCCTGGTGGGGGCTGCCCATGGTGGCAGGGGGGTGGGGGTGGTGGGAGACATGAGTGGGGGCCTGGTGGAGGGTGCCCCTGCACTGCTGGGGGGTGGGGGTGCAGGGGGACATGAGTGGGGGCCTGGTGGAGGTTGACCCTGCACTGCTGGGGTGTGGGGGTGGTGGGAGACATGAGTGGGGGCCTGGTGGGGGCTGCCCATGGTGGCAGGGGGGTGGGGGTGGTGGGAGACATGAGTGGGGGCCTGGTGGAGGGTGACCCTGCACTGCTGGGGGGTGGGGGTGGTGGGAGACATGAGTGGGGGCCTGGTGGAGGGTGACCCTGCACTGCTGGGGGGTGGGGGGTGGTGGGAGACATGGGTGGGGGCCTGGTGGGGGCTGCCCATGGTGGCAGGGGGGTGGGGGTGCAGGGGGACATGAGCAGGTGTGCAGGGTAGTCCCCTGTTTTGTGGGCTGCCTGCATGGGCCGTGGAGGGTGTACAGGGAACACCTGTGAGGACCCACCCAGCCTAATTGCGTGTGATTATTCCCGCACACCCCTGTAATACACGTACCTGGCCAAATCGCATGTGAGAATTCCCGCGCACCCCTGTAATACACGTACCTGGCCAAATCGCATGTGAGAATTCCCGCGCACCCCTGTAATACACGTACCCAGCCGAATCGCGTGTAGAACTTCCCGTGTACCCCTGTAATACACGTACCCAGCCAAATCGCGTGTGATAATTCCCGCGCACCCCTGTAATACACGTACCTGGCCAAATCGCATGTGAGAATTCCCGCGCACCCCTGTAATACACGTACCCAGCCGCATCGCATGTAGAACTTCCCGTGTACCCCTGTAATACACGTACCCAGCCAAATCGCGTCTGATAATTCCAGCGCACCCCTGTAATACACGTACCTGGCCAAATCGCATGTGAGAATTCCTGCGCACCCCTGTAATACACGTACCCAGCCGAATCGCGAGTAGAACTTCCCGTGTACCCCTGTAATACACGTACCCAGCCAAATCGCGTGTGATAATTCCCACGTACCCCTGTAATACACGTACCCTGGCTAATCGCGTGTATTACTTCACGCGTACCCCTGATATGCACGTTACCCGCTTTGCGTTCCTTGTTTGGCAGCCCTGTGGACTGGTCCAGGGTTAGCGCTGCCCTTTGCGATGATTTAGCGATTTTGATGGCTTTTCCTTGCGCGAGGGCGTTCTTGGGGGCGTTACTGGCGCTGCTGCAGGGTCGCTGCGATACTCTGCGCCACGGCTGGTTTGGGAGCCTATAATCCATGAATACGCTGTGCGCGGAAATCGGTTTTAGCGCACGTGCCTGGCGCAGACAATCGCACGCGGACACTCTGCGCCAGCCGCTTGCGACACTTTTCTGCAAAATTCTATGAATTACCCTGTACGTGTTCAGATTTGCCATATAAGGCTGTGCCTGTTAAACTGTCTGCAGCTTCGGTGCATACATATTCTCTATAGGAGAGCATTTGTATGCCAAAGCTGCGCAATTATTGTGACAGAGTTTTGTCAGATGATATTTCTTCCAGAGGTCTTTAACTCTGTTTTATGAGCTTTGGTTAGGTAGGCTGTGACATATGTTGCAACAGCAGTGGAATTGTCTGCAATATATTGTACATCTATGTTTGCATTGCACAAGAGGGCAATGATTGCATTGAAATCATTGATGTACGTTGAAGCTTCGTTTCTTTTAATGCAGTATGTTTTTTTAGGGAATTTGCCTTTCACTCTGTGTCTAACAGAAGACATGAAGCTGTTTACTTGTCCTTTTGCTGAAACCGGTCTAGGGAAAACAAAGCAGCATTTGGTATAGTATTTACCTTTGTTTTTATATCTGCGTCTGCAGTATTTGCCACACTTATGTTTTTGGAAGCGTAAAATGTGTGTATGTAGCTCATTATGTGTGGTTTCTGAAGAGATGTCGCAGGTTATGTATTTGTGAATAAACTGCAAAACAGTGGCATCACTGTCATGACCACATTTTGGAGCATCTTTATCCACAAAAGCATGTGGATGTGTGGTGTTCCTCTGGAAGGATATTGTTTTATCTAAAAGAAGTGTTCCACTTTTCTGAGGGGAGGAGTATTTTTATTACAAATGAAGTGCAGCATGGCAATAAAGCAGTGGTGAAAGTATCTTGATACATTTACAGGGTCAAGGGATTAGAGTTCTCCTGGTGTTTTTATGTCTATCCCTTCTTTGTTTTGGATTGCTATGCCTAGGAAGCCTTGCAAGTCCCCCATGCATATTCTGCACAACTTAAAGTGACAAACCATGTGGGTGGCCCAAGGTTCCTTAGCATGCACCGTACATCCGTGTGACATTGGAACCAGTATTCTTTTGTACCACACATGTTTGCCAAGAGATTGACTGCAAAACGTCCTCTTTTATCTTTTGAAGTAGTTGGGTAGCAGACATGTTTAAAATTGGAGCCTGTTTTCAATGTGTGTGCAACTCCGTAACATAGAGTTGCTTGTTCACTTTCGAACAGGAGGTGGAATATGTATTAAACATTTTGTCTGAATCTGGGGTCTTCAGAATACATTCGTAAAGAGTGGTATTCTGATACTGTTATTTGTGTGCATCTTTCAACATATCTTCCAGCTTTTCCTGTAGGAAAGAGGAGAGGATAGACTCATTTTTCTACACTTTTCTCCCATATGCTAATTGGAGATTCTTTGGCTTGACGCATTTGATTTGTTTCTAATGCATCATCTATGGTGTCTTTGGAGTGTAGTGGGTGAATTGTATACTGGTCTAAAATATTGGATGCTGTAAGAGGATCCACAAGTTCAAATTGGCCAGTTGGAGAGGAATCCTGAATTATTTGGGTGGTTTCCTTTAAATTCTATTCAATGTTTATATCTTTGTAGTAGTCTGTTTTCTTTAGATATTGTAGGGCTTTTCCAACTTTGTTTAAGTCTACTAGTTGTTGCCAAATATGTTTGTCTTTCAGTGATCTATTGGCTGTTGTACTCCTAGAGTTTCTACATTTTCCTTAAGATCTAATGGCAAATATCTACTTTGCCACGAATGCCTTATAGTAATTCAGAAGCAGGCAATTTGGCTGTTTTGGGTTGATGGCATATTATCGCTTGAAATGGGTGTACTGTATAGATTATAATGCTCGCATACAAATTAAGCTGCTGGAGAGGTTTGGGAAGTGGGAATATTTCCAAGTTATTAGTGATAGCCTGTGAAGGCATTTGGTTATTATCAAGCTTTGTATTGGAGTATGTGCAAAGTACTCAGGGGTCAGTTATTTTGTATGTGTTTTCTGTTATAAGACATAGAGCTAATTGGAACCATTGGAATTCCTCATAGTCTTCTATTTTGTAAGTCATATCTACAGTTTTTTGTTCTTTTTATAAAAAGTTCTGCGACAACAGACACATACTTAGTTTGGTACTTCAGCAGATGTGCTTTTAAACTTTGCTATTTCTTTTTTGTACGTGTTTATTAGAAGATTGGCATTTATAAGGTTTTCGCTAATGTTCTCTACAGTTACTGAATTTTCTAAGCGATCTTCACTTCCAAAATATTTACTTTGGAGATGGTCTATTTGCTGAAGGAGTTCTTTGGCTGACCCATGTAGGGTAATGTTATTAAAATGTTGCAGTTATAAAGCAGGACCTTTTGCATAGTACAGTCTCTGGAGAAGATTCAGTATCGTGGAATGGTGTGTTACCAACATTTTGATGTGGTGGAAGGTGATTTTGCAAGCAGGTCCAAAAATGCATGCTAATGAATGTCCTTGCAGTTAAGTGTAATTGCGCACTGGACTGGAATCCACAGTTTGTAAAGATTTTATTCTAATTTTGTCTTTTACTTTCATATAGTGATTGAGGAATTGTCGTAAAGATTTGAAGGATTGTTTCTGTATGTTACACATTGAGCTGCATGGCCATTTGTAGACTGGAGGGATTGGTTGAGTGGAAGGAACAGTTGATTGCAAGTTGGTTGGGGATGTTTTTTTCAATAAGGGTTTCTTGTCCCATAATGGTGTTGTCTAGCATTTCATAGCCTCGGGCACTACTTTGTATGGCAATTGGGTTTTTCTGTTCTTGTTTAAAAGGCTCTTTTTTTAAATATAGTTCTGTGCTGCTTGTGCAAATCCATTCACCTGCATAGAAGTTCACAAAGGTGTCTATGTTGCCATTGGGCATGTTTAGAAATACTGTTTGTAGCTTTCTGAGGAATTTTTTTTATTGGTTTCATTCTGGTTAAAATTAATATAAACAATTTTCTTTTGAGGAGCATGACTTTTCTGCTGTTCTTATAAGATTTGGAAGTACTCTACGGTGGAAAATATTTTGTACAATGAATTTTTGGGAATGCTTAACTGTGGCTATGTTAACATTGGTGGACATAGTGGTAGCATTATTTGCAGTTTTATTCTTTATACATTTGTTTTTATGTTTACTTTTTGGAAGAGGGTCCCTAGTTTTTTTTGTGCTAGCTGGTTCAGTTTTGTTGACTGACTGTATTCGCAGTTTTGTTTGTACATCTGCTATCAATTCTGCTCAAGGTGGATGAGTATTTTGCATGCTTTTATTTTTATCTGCTCTGTATTTTTTATTTTCTAGGGAGTTGCTTTTTAGTAGGCATTCTGTTCTGTCTGTTGGAGAAAAATGTATGGGTTTGAACGTTGTGGAATATATCTGTGTGCATTGTGAATGAGTGTGTGAATATGTGGGCAGACGTAAATAGAGGGCTGGGTTATTGTGCAATGGGCTGCTAGTTCTGGTTGGGAAGGTTGTAAAAGTAGCTGTGTGTGTAGATGTGTGAAAGTCTGGGTTAGTGCATAAGAGAGTGCTAGTGTACATGAATAAGTAAGGATATTACAATGTTTTCACGATAATAGTGGGTATTACGCTAATGGTGTTCAGATGAGAATACAAAGAGTGTACCTGCTGAGGTGCACTGAATAAGAGTAAAGTAAATGTTGGTTTGAATGGAATTTTGTAGGCTAGTATGTGGCTACACTGTACTGTATGAGTAACAGAAAGAATACTACTACACTAGTACACTTACTTTGTAGGATGAGGACGTAGTTTTCTTCAGTTTGTTGTCTTCTAGGTGTAGGTTGTTGTCTTCCAGGAGGTTGTTCTTCACTGCAATTGGGAAAGAAGAAAAATAGTGGGTGTGTATGGTAATGGCGAAGTAATTTTAGAAAAAGAAGACATTATTTTGCAATGTAGGAGGAGTGGTTGGGAAGAGTTTGTAACATTGGACGTGATTACGTGTCTGTTGGTAACCCTGCCGTTGCTGCAGAAGGGTTGCCACCAGATACCTAATAATTGTTCGGCAGCTAGCTTCCCAGAGGCACTGGGACATTGCAGGTCGTGTTGGCCTGGAAAGTTAGGTGGTTGAAAATGTTAGTCCCTATTTCTGTGGAGTAGCACAGCACTGTATAGGAATGGGGATACAGGAGCACCGGAAGAGTTGCGAATGGGGCTGGTGGTTTCCTGATAAGTATGCCCCATAGGGCCATAGCAAGAAAGTGTGACATATTTATACAATGGAAAATGCTCAGTGTTAAAGCAGCTTTCATTTTTGGAAGGCTGGACATAAAAGGTAAAAAATGTTTTTGTGGATTTATAGCAGCACTGTGCGTATCTTCTTTCCCCCAAAAAATAAATGGATATTGACAATATTTGTAGAACACTTTTAAGTGGTACTTGTGTGAACGTTTGTTATGCTGTCAGTACATGCATACTTGCGAATGGGATGTATTGTAATGTGTACTTGCTAATTAAATGATGGGTTTTTTGTTTGCACTGTGGGAGTTGTGGTTGCACTATTTGCATTAGAAAAGGTGCACTGGAAGTCCGAGAATGCAGAGACAAATCGAGAAGGCCATAAGCATGTACAGATTAGAAAGGAGATTGTTAGCAAGTATGCATGTGTGGGAAAGTTAAGGAAATTGGACACACTGAGTGGTATTGCAACATGCTGGAGAAACTGAGAAATTGTTACCATTTTCTATCATTTATTTATTATAATGTACACACAGCGCTGTTGTAAATGTATACATGCATTAATTTGTTTTACTTGAAATGGTGCTGAAATAAATAGTTTAAATGCATTGCATTTTGCCATTTCATGTATATGCCATGCTTTAGTAACATAAATGCAGTTTTTGGTTTGAGTTTGCATTATGGGAGTTTTAGTGTAACTTTGCTAGTGGGAGAAGTGGTGTTAAAAGTGACAGAATGAAAGAAGAAAATAACAGTTTGTACATTATAATGTGTGATATGGGCAAGTATGCATATCCTGGTGATATATTGAACTTTCACACAGGACCTGGCACTTAGACATGCTGTGGAATTGTTTTAAATGTGGTTTTCTTTTCTTTCACAAAAGACATAAACTGCTGCTGATATCGGAAACATGTGTTTTGAAACTGTTATGAAAATGCTCATTAAAAGAAAACTTTCCAAGCACACAACATTGTAAGAATCTGCCACTTGATGTTAGGAGATGGGACAAATGAGAGTATGATTATTGAGTCGGTTATGCAGGGTAAGTGGCAGGAACCCTGTTTACATGCATTTGTAAAAGAGTTGGAAATGTACTTTTCAAAATATATGCATACCTGTACTTTGTGTTGATGGATGAATATGGGGTTGAATCTGCAAATAGAAATCTTGGAGATTTTTATAGTAGTTTTTCATGCAGGTACTTGGGAATAACAGGAGACATATACTCTGAGTGTTCAACAATACATCTGAAGTGTTGAACTGAGATGAAATAGTTAGATGTAGAGTTTTTGGATGTGATTGGTGGATAGGTGTGTGACTGCTTGACAGTAGCCAATGAGGAAGTACTGAAAAGATTGGATTGGAAAGGGAAGAAGAGCTGCCCTGGGTTATGGGGTCCGCAGACACCGCAGGAGTCCGCGGACAGGGCATACCACATCCGGGTCCTTTCAGGTTGTCTGGCATGGAAAGAGGATCAGCCAAGCCAATCAGATGTTCAGGTTGTTGTTTATAGGAAGAGAGGGTAATCATTTTTTATCATTGCTGTGTAGGGAAGATGGCTGTGGTTGCAGAGATGAAAAGGCTTAATGTGTGGATGGTGGGAGATTGTTACATGGTCAATTTGAAAAGGTACACAGAAATAGATGGCATTTCCGGTAACCTTGGATTGAAGGGAGTGGAGGCTTTGTGGTGTGGTGTTTCAAAAAAGGTGACAGGCGCTCTTCTCCAGAAAGAACATGGCATGATAACCTGTTCTGAGATGAGAGTTTGCAGCACATGCTTTTTGCTCACTGTACCTTTCACAGATGGGAAATTCCATTTGCATATCAGTCTTTTCCCACCCACATGGGGTTGCTGTTGCTACTCTTGTTCAGAAGAGAATTGCCATAGCATTTCGGTGCTGGACTGCCCATGTGGGTGGGACAAAGACTGATATGCAAATGGGTATTTCCCATCTGTGAAAGGTACAGTGAGCAAAAAGCAGATGGCTGCAAACTCTCAAAGTGTTTAATAACCACTGAACAGGTTATCATGCCGTGTTCTTTCGAGAGAGGGGCGCCTGCTATGTTTTTTGTATTTTTGGAAGGAACTTGGAGTTGGTCACCCTAAATTAACTGGGGGCAAGCAGACGTGGACTCCATGCTCATTGTGCTCAGAGAGGCACCGCTTCACCTCACTGATGAGGCCCAACAAGACTGAAACATGTGTATGGGGTTGCTGTTGGTACTCTTGTTCAGAAGAGAATTCCAATAGCATTTCGGTGCTGGACTGCCCATGTGGGTGGGACAAAGACTGATATGCAAATAGATATTTCCCATCTGTGAAAGGTACAGTGAGCAAAAAGCAGATGGCTGCAAACTCTCAAAGTGGTTGATAACCACTGAACCGGTTATCATGCCTTCTTCTTTCGAGAGAGGGGCACCTGCTTCCTTTTTTGTATTTGTGGTGTGGTGTGCCTGGGCAAAATAAGGTTTCCAAACTCCAGATGTCATTGTGGTGCATTATGGAGGGCAGAGTTTGGGGTATATCAGTTCAATAAGTTTGCAGAGTGCTTTGAAAGAATTTCTGAAGGCGCTTATGCAGCTGTTTCCATGTGGAAAGGTAATATTTTTACATATACCCCTTAGGGCACTATGGCAATGCCCTAAACTCTTTTATCCTCAACAAGACACATTGCAATCTTTCTTGCCAATATTCAGAATGCACTCACAAAGGTCATATGAAAATGATGTAGAGTGCATGTTAGTAGGTATAGCAAAAAAATCTGAAAAGCCCCCACAAAAAAAATCAAAATACTAACAAAAAAGGTAATTTTCAGAGCCACCACTAAAGAGTACATAACTCACCTTGCGTTTTTATTTCTCTCCCCCTCTTCTTGAAGTGGACAATCTGTCCGCGGACACCATGGTAGACCGCGGACAACACGTGCCACATCTGGGGCTTTTGAGGATGCTAGGCATGGAAATGGGACTGTGCAGTCCAGTGGATTAGCCAATCAGGTTTCCTGGGTGTGGTATGCAAGGAGAGAGTTTGGGAGAAGGTGTGTTTGCTGAGAGGAGTGCCGATGGCTATGGCTATGGCTGTATCTTTCAGGAGACAGAGTGTATGGATTTTGGGGGACTCGTGGATCCATTGGTTGCAGGTTTATGCAGCGCAGTGTGGAGTGGCTGACCATCTTAGAGTTCATCAGGTTCATGTGAAGTGGTATGGAGTGCGCTGCATGAAGTGGGTGGACTTGCTCCCATTTTGTGTCAATTTGCTGACATTGCAACATCCGGACATTATCATTGTTCATTGTGGAGGGAACAGTTTATGGTATGTAAATGGAATTTCATTGCAGTTTGCAATGAAGGAGACATTTGGCAAAATGAAGGAAATGTTCCTGAACTCTCGACTAATTTTTTCTCGCATTGCATAGAGACGGATGAACTCTAGTTCATTTGGTCCGCAAATGGAGAAAGTGAGGCGCAATGTCAACAAGACTATGAGTGCATTTTTTGGGAGATGTTGGCATGATGTCCTTCCATAATGAGAATATTAAATTTGACACTGCCAATATCTGTTAAAAACAAAAAATACAAAAAGGTTATTTTCAGAGCCACCACTTTCATGCAAAAGAGTTGAATGTTTTGGATGCCACCACCACCTACAATTTTTTAGATCACTGCGGACTACCGTGCTGTCTGCGGACTCCGCAGACTTTGCAAGGGCCTGTAAAAATGTTCTACCTCACTTCTGATCTCTCTTCATCTAAAGGAGGTAAGTTAAAAACAATATGCAAATCTAAATATACTAAGGAATAGAGAAGTTGTAATATATTCATAAAGTCTGCTTGGAACATCAATAGATCAAAGTTATCTCTTATTTGTTCATTTGCAATATTTAAATTTGTGCAATATTTTTGCAATACATTCTTTGGCATTCTAATTCTTTCATGTCTATTGAACTGCTTTGCTGCCATGCTCCTAAATATTAATACATATTTATGACAAGTCGTTAAAAGGTGATATGCCATTTACAATGAATATGCCATTCCCAAATGGATTATTATTTATAGTCACATAAGACACTAAGATATGGTAACCTACTCATTTTTCATAGAAAGGAGGAATAGTAATTTAACAAACACATTTGAACCTTTTTAAAATGCGGGCCCATGTGGGCTTAAGGTAGAGTCCAATTAAGTGGAGCCCAAACTTCAGACAGTTATCTGCTATGCAAGGGAAAATGCCATGTAATTTGTGGTCTACACCACTCTAACGTTACTAATAAATGTATCCAAAAAGGAAGGATATTATTTATCGATAGCTCAAGGGCAACATGCTCGTCGTGGAAGCAATAGGACGCTGATGCAGCACAGGTTCAATACCTGGGTCAGCGCTTAGAAACCTCTGGCTATTAAGCGAGTTATAAATAACCAATTATAATTATAATAATTATCCAAAGGAAAGAAAAAAGGTTTAAGCCGGATTACCAGGTAACGTGTCACAATTTTGTTAAAGACTTCATATAGAATAGAGCCATATACAGGGATCCTCTTAGTTCACCCATGCACCCTCAAACATGTGGGTATCTACGTTGGCCTTTCTTTCATAAGATGTCTTGAGCTGCCGCATGACATATGTAGCCTTGAATACTTGGGCTGACATCTTTACCCAGCTCTATGTCCAAATATCAATTTCAAGCAGCCTTCAACTGGCAGGAAATGTTGATTTTGGGGTGTCAATCCCCTGAACTAGACTTGCAGCCGTTACCCCATGTGAGGGGTCAGAAATGTGAGGTGGACAATTTTTGGATGTTTTCTCAAAAAATGTTTTTTTACTAAACGCCTCACTATCCCCACTGGGACGAGGATTTCCCTGATTATCAAAACTAAAGAAAACACTCTAACACAGGATATCTGGCCCTCACACTTAAACATCAAAATACATAAGGAAATATATGGCAATTCACAATAACATCTACACTGATATTCACAGTCTTCCCTGGTACCCTGGATGAACTCCTCTTCCCCAGGATTCAAGGTAAATGTACTTCCAATGTTCAACAAAAAGAAACAACAAAACCCTGGTTTGTTATACAGTCTTAATTCAGTTCTCAGCTTCTTCAATGTCAAAGCAAAGTTCTGTTAGCCAAAGTTCAAACAAAAGAAAAACTTCTCATCTTGATGGTATAAAGACTTTCCACTTCATCAAATAGCATCAATGGGGCTCATTACAAGCCGGCCTGTAACACCATTTCCACTGCCTGAGATCCCGGTTCCACCGGGACATTACAAGTCGTGGCGGCCCGGGATATCAGGCAGTGGAAAATGGTAGTCCCCATTCCCATGGAGTCCCATAGGAGTGCCATAGTTCTCCATGAGTATGGGGACACAGAAGCATCGGCACCATTAGTGACTGTGCTGGTGCTTCCATGACAACTGTGCATACCGAGGCCGCTGCGATCAGCAGGTCATACTTGCCGTGTGCAATGGCACTGGCAGGCACAGTTGTAGTCTGCAGGTCTGGAAAGGGTGCCCGTAAATTGCTACCGGCACCCTTAATTCCGGACTGGAAGACTTGGAATGAGCCCCAATGTAATTTCCATCCAAGATGCTTTGCCACAACTTCTAGTTACCCTAGAAGAAATAGCACAGTTCTTTGTTAGGTTAAGGTAAACACAACAGCTGATAAGGTTAATGAAACACAGTTCTTGGTAAACACTTAGTACGTCATTTTTTATAAGATTAGGAATCGCAGCTTGTATCTTTAGATTAGGAATCACAGTTTGCCTCTTTGTCAGGATGACTTCACAACACTTCTACTTTCATTTTAGCAACTGTCAACTTTGAGTAATTTCTGCAAGATTTTACCATGAGGGTCTACTCCTCTGCATCATAGTATTCTGCATTCAATTGTGCTACTGAAGTTTCAAATCTATTGGCAACTGAATACACCACCACAGCTTCAGTACTTTGTAACTTTCAACAGTTATTCACTTTATGGTAACTCAACACCATCAAGTAAGCAAGGCACTCATCCTCTGAATATTCCCTTTTCAGAGGGGCAGCCTCTTTGCCACTCTTGTATGTCTGCAACATTAACAACCCAAAATGACCTTTAGGACACACTTCTCTCTTCTTCCTATTGGCTTTGGCAAGGTAGGTTGTATTGTAGGATACTTCAACAACTCCAAGGTAGCAAGGCGCTCTTCCCCTGAATGTTCCTTTTCCAAAGGGACAGCCTCTTTGCCACTCTTGCCTTTCTGCAGCACTGACAACTCACAATTGCCTTTAGGCCACACTTCTCTATTCTTCCTATTGGCTTAGGCAATATAGGTTGTATCAGCATTAAAGTAGCATTATAAATCACAAGTTTCCCTTCCCCTATCTTGCCTTTAACTTCTGTATTCTGCTAGCCAGGATAATTACCCAAAAGCTTTGGTGGCACTCTCTTGACTTCAGGTAATGCGCGTGCACACTTGGTGTAAACAATGCTGGTGTTCTGTTTGGTTCACAGTAATGCTTACAGCATTCTTTGTCTCTGGGAAAGGCTGGTTTCAGTCTTAATTGGGGAAACACTTTGTTTGCTCTTGGCTTGGGCAATGCTTCCTCTTTAAAACGTGTAATGACAATGTTTAAACACTTAACTTCTCTTGTTATAATTGTTTAACATCTTTGACACAGATTCAGAGGTCCCTCTTCCTTCCTGAATCGTTATTAGACACACACGACCATTCCTTTAGGTGTTTTCACAAGATTAAAGTTCCACAATGAAGTTTCACTGCATGTTTGTCTTACGAAAGTGAATGAGAGAATGTTTGCTTTTAAGGGAGTACTACAATTCAAGTATTCCATTGTTAAATAATTTACAGTCAGTTTAGCTTCACTTTGCTCATATATGAGTGATTGTATTTCTGAATACTGTTGCCGGCAGTGCTTGCACAAGGAAACAGAACGTTTGGTTACACTCAGCGGCATCTGTATTCCTTCCTTTGCGTGTTGCAGTACTTCTGCGACTTCTGGACCCACACCCTTCCTCGCTGAAGGTATATCCGGTCCAGCCATGCAATTAAGGAGCCCCTCTAGCTTCTGAGACCCATGGCTTCATAGCAACTCCTGGCCACGGTCTCTGGCTCGCTTCCTGCTGCACAATCTCTGCAATTAGGGTAACATGGGGAAAAGCAGTTTTCCTTCATGCGTTCCACTGCACAACCTTTGTGCATCAGAGTTTGGGGGAACAGGACCCTCACAGGACAAGCAGTTGAAATGCCCTGGATCAGAGTCCCTACATCTTTTCGGTTCTCCCACTTCTGCCTGCATTGCCAACACTGTGCTTTTTTCTTGCTGCTTGTACTACTACTGGATACACTCCATCCACAGTTCCAGCTTCTTCTAATAGCTTGCCCCTGAGGGGGCTTTTTAAGCCTCCCAACTTCCCTCAGGTGTGGGCTATCAGGCTTAATTATCTGCCTGCTGCTGCAACATTGCTTTTCAGCCATCTTCCTCGTCCCAGTACTCATGGGATTATGGGCCATGTAGTCCCCAACAACGAAATTTGGTCTTTTTGGCAACTTTCTATTTTTAAGGGTGCATTTATTTCCCTTAAAGGTATTTAGGGATAAATCATCAGAGTTCACTGGTAAAGAGGAAGGCAGTTTATTTAAGGCAACATTTATAGATTGCCTTTCACTATACCTTTCAGAGTAAGGGGGATTTTCATCCTTAGGGGTCTCAAATGATTTTTCTTTCCTTGGAGTTTTTACAGATATTCTATTAACTGTGCCCATATCCAGATATTTAATATGTGGCTCTGATACATCATAATGACAATAGGCCATTACATGCTTTGGGCACTTTAAAAAGTTCTTCCCTTTTAAGGATAAATACTGTCTTGTCCCATGGAATCTCCTCACCACCCTGGGCCTTTTCTACTCCCAGGTGATCCTCCTGCAGTACACCACCCCCAAGGTCAGGATCAGGAAGCGTCTGCCTTTCCCTGGCCACGTTGGAGGAGACTTTAGGCAGGGTTTTAGTGAGGAGTCTGTAGGATTCATCACAGCCACCCACCTCACCCTGCCTTCTCCTGCGCTTGTGGTCATTTTTGCTCATTGCAGGGTTTTACCTACAAATCCCACTCTTGCTCCTCCAGCTACTCGCTCACCACCACACACATTGCACCCCCATTCCTCAGACACACATACACATACATACACACACACACTTACTTGCTCTCTGCGCCTACGTCTTCACTCTTTCATGCTGCTGCGGAAGGGCCCATCAGCTCCTGAGTGCATTTGTGTGCAGTGTGCAGAGGGGTTGGCCTCGGCAGTCATGCAGACAATAGTATGCAGTCTTTTTTTGCCCATGATTTGTATACCCTTTAATCACCATTTGAAAAGCAGGCCAGTCATTCGAAAGATTAATTTGAAAGGCACATTTAATAATTAGTTAATGATATTCTGCAAACATATTTTCTGGAGGAACCAACTAAAGAAAATATATTGTTGAATAGTGGATTCAGGACAATTATTTAGGATTGAAAGGTACATTTAATGTATAGATGTGCTGAATTTAGTAGATGATTTAACAGGTTCTTATTTGTATTCAATATATATTGCTTTTAAAGTATGTTGATTTACCATCATTGATGATTTGTGACACCTTTATGTTTGTAGTGCACATGTGCACACTTATATAAATTCAATTAAACAAACTGAATGTGCAGATATAGTAGTCGGGGGGCAATAGAATGAGTAGATCATTGTGCTTGATCTTAATCTTTAATACATTTACCCTGCTGCTGTTAATGGGGTACTATTGAGAAAGAGCCCTCTTTCTCCAAGCGTTTGGTTACGAATGGTGGATTGAACCCTGTTCATCCGAGCACTGGGTTGTTTGATAAATGATTGTTGTTTCAATAAAACAGGAGTGTAATTACTTGTTGGTGCTTTATTTATTATTAGAAGTCAGCCGGCAAGTGTTTCGACCCTCAAGGGTCCTTATCAAGGTGTGTACAATGTTGGCCAGTCATTGCTAGTGGGTCGTTGAGGCGTGACCGAGATGCACTTGTGGTTTCTTTCCCGGTGGTCAGTGGCCAGTTTTATCCTGATTGGGTGGCGGTCTGGGGTTCAGGTCAGGCACTCAATGCAGCGTTCTATGCAATTAGTTGCTTAATAGCACTAGCTGTGTGCCCGTTGAGGATTGTGTTGTGGCGTGCAGCAGTCCTGGCAGTCTGTCGATGGTAATTCAGGTAATGGGCTTATGTGCACATACAGTCTGTGCATATCTAATACCTTACATCTCAAGTCCTGTTCAAGGTTTCTGCGCCACACTTTGGTCAGTACAGTATCTATAATCCTCAACAGGATATCATCTTCTCAGTGATTGCCTTCAAAATAATGTTCAACCTAAACACTGCCGGGGTGCTTTTGCACCTGATTCGAGATCTACGTTCTGTAATATAATTATTGATAGTCCTGGTCATTTAGCCAATGTACCTCAGTCTACGCCTTCAATGCAATAAATGACAGATTAACTACTGCAAAATTCTCAGATTCCTTAATTGCAGTCCCAAATTGCATAATATTGTGACCTTACTCACTCGATTTCTGGAATGGACTAATTGATCTTAAACATGTTTGGATCTTTCAGAGTCAACCATGGAATCTCTGTGTCAGTTTGGTTAAATTGTATTAATGGCTAATGCTTTTTTTAGCACTCTAACATTCCATCTCTCGCCCCCTCAGCATAGCATAATCTATCTTTTCTTCGCTTCCCACTCCATATGCCTTTCTTTGTCTCTCTCTTTCTCACTTGCTTCTCCTCTCTTTCCATTCCTCTGACTGGGAAGTGTGTTGCCTGTCAGGGTGGAAATGGCAAAGTGAGAATGAATGGCTGCTTGGCGAGTTTGTAAGAGGGATGGATGCTGAAAGTATAGAATGCGCTGTAATAATATATCACATTCTCTCTCTGTTATGTTGAAACAACCCCCAAAGTCAGCATACAGATCTGTGAGTGGCAGTTCCGTATTTGAGAACTGCAAGGCTCCCTCGGTTGGAGGGTATCAGGCATATTATTAAGACTGGAACCTGCAGGCAGAGTTGAGTAGAGGAGCTGCCTTGGTTGTCCCAGAGGAATCTGGTATGGAATAAATACTGCAAATGTTTCTGAACCAGAAATGGACATCTGGCCTTCGCGCTATTGAACTTCCTTACATCAGTGGATAACAGGGATCGTTATATGAATGTTGATGTCCTCTTTCATGGGCACGAGCCGTGTTAAATTTGTGTTGGGTTTTAGTACAGCATAATATAATTTCATCATGCTACAAACAATAGCTATCAAGCAGTACATGTCCTTCTACACACAGTCTTGTGTCTGTATTCTAGTTCAAAGTGTTACAGTCAAACTTTTCTTTTTCACATTTTAATGTGAAAAAAACATTGTGAAAGAAAATTATACAACCTCACACTAAGTAGCCTTCCCAGACCTTCCCTATTATTTCCCCCTCCCTAACTTGCATAAGAACCACTCATGCAAACACATATCTCCACAGTTTCCTCCTTATTACATAATCATACATCAAACCATCATAGCTCTAAGTCTTGTGGGAGACATCAAGGACGGGCAATCAATCCTCTATAGCTTCTCATAGGGAAAGAGTCCGGATCTAATAGATCAGTGTTGCCAGGCCTGCAAAATAGAATTGTGCCGCTCCATCACTACCATATCCCACATTCTTTTTGCCAATATGGCATTTGGTGGGGGTGTAACTTACGCTTCAGCCTAGGGCTACCCCACTTTGCAGCCAGCAGCAGCTTCAATATCAGTAATAGGTCCATCAATACCCCAGTCTCATCATTCTCTGTCAGCATGCCCCAGAGTTAAATTAAGTTAATGGATTAGACCAAAACCTCTGCGTAGGCTCATAAGGTATATTCTGCGCAGGTCTTTAAGCAGGGGACAAAAAAGGATACAATATGCGAGAGATTCTACATTTGCACAGGGACAGAATAACATGCTCATATTTTGTGTCAGACCAGTTGCCAGTTACTGCCTTTACCTTCACAGTGTGCAGTCTGGCTCCGGACAAATGTGAAATATGGTAAGAGTGCATTATTAAATTATGGTACATGGCCATCCCGAAGTATAAAAGCAAGAGTATCTGTAATCAGTTATCTCACCATTGAAAGTATAGTAGGCCACACTTGATAACCTTGAGTCCCTCTGGGCCCGACAGGACTACCTCATTTGAATGTAATTCGTTTCTTCCCCAGACCCTTTCCAGCATTATTTGGATTGTGCCTCGTATATCTGATGTATCCAACACAGCAGCTAATACCATCTGCATAACAACTTGTATTGTGGGTCTAAGACTTGAACACTGGCACACACTCTTCCCATATTCCAAACACAAGCCAGCCATGTATCTTCAAATTCTTTACACATCTCATTCTCCCAAGCGAGCATACAGTAGTTTTTCTTGACCAGCAGCAATGATGTCAACTCCCTATAAAAAACCCAGATGAGGCATTTCATGGATGTTGTTCCCCCCAATATATGATAGCAGCCCTTCTTCCTGGATGATGCAAAAGCGAATGACAGGGTTGGAAATACCCCAGCTTCTCCCCTTTCAGCATTCTATATTCAGCCTCGCATTGTTTAGAGCTGTTAATATCCCCTTGGTATACAGGTTTCCCATTTTATTGTAATGAAGTCCTTTCCAATTCGAAAAGCTCCGATGCTGTTACCCCAGTGAAATGTCTGGGTTTTTTCAAAAAGTTGGGGGAAGGGTGAAGGAAATGAGGTAACCCCAGGAATCCACATCACCTCTTTCCAGATGGAGATAGTGAGGTGTGTAATTGGATTGATCAGCATGGATTTGGCTCTGTGATAGGTTGGGACCCATAGTTGTTTCCATATATGTGACTCAAAAGCTGCCTGCACCATGAATAACCAAGGCTGTCCCAGCTCATGCTGCATCCATTCCCCCAGTACCCATAACTGAGCCACCTTGTAATAAAGGTCTACGTTGGGGAACCCCAAGCCTCCCTGCGATCAAGCCGACCAGAGGATCCTTCTGTGAATTCTAGCTCTATGCCGCCTCGCAAATGAAGTTAATGCACATATTTTGAACCCGCTCCAGCTCAGCCCCATAACTGCTGGACCCATATGCATGCAGGCAACCTTACCTTAGTTGTGCTGGGGTGTGGGTGTGTGTCTGGTCGAACCCCTCCCTCACCATGAATTATTACACCACATTTGGTCAAGTGTTGGCAATAAAAAGGCCGTAGGTCTTTATTATCACAGATATGGTTATAGAAATAAACAATATTTGCATATCAGTAATCATATATTACTTTTGGGCCCCGGGTCCTGAGGATACCCCCTCAGGCCGGTGCCGCCAGACTCAGGTAGGTTATCGGCTGACTGAGTTCCCCCAAAGGTTCAGTTATTTGCAGCCTCTGGTAGCTAAAGTACTGGTGATAGTTCTATAAAAGTGTTCCATGCCATGCCCCGATAGGTGTGTGCCGTCTTTGTGAAACAGATCGGGGTCACCTAGTGTTATGGCTGGGTGCTTTATAAAGCCCAACCCTCTGGTTATACAAAATTTTTCCAGCCCTCTGTTTAACTTTCTCCTAGAGTTGTCGACTGATTTATAACATGTGGCCCCTTCCATTTTTTTCTAGGCAGGATTGCTGAAAAATAGATTTCCGTGTCCCTCCAGTTGTGCGCAATGCCTGATAGTGATGCACATATTTCTTCGTATAAGGTTTTTCTGCCCATGTTTACCAGGTCGTTGCCCCCCAAATGTATAATCAAGAATTAGGGCGTCTCTGTATGCAACTATATCGGCTAGTTTGTCATGGATGTCCGGCCAGTGGAGGCCTCTGTAGCCCCACCATGATGCCATAGTGTTACTGAAAGCTGGGCCGTCTTTAGTTTCCTCTGCCCAACGGTCCTGTCCTGAATACAAACGAGTGTCCGACTATCCATGCTGATCTTAGTGGTAGGTCCCGTTTGAGTGTTGTTTCTGGGGAGAAAAAAGTGAATGTAAGAATAAAAGAGATGGGAGGGGGGAAGGGCGGAACTATATCAGTTCCGGTCTGATGTATCTTTTGTAACAATCTGACTTCCACCCCCCTATGTTTTTCACTTGTTGGGAGCCCAATCCTCCTTGCCATGCTGAGGTTGCTGCCCCAATCCTAAATGAGTGGGTGCCAAAATCCTTTGGATTCCACCCGGCTTTTGTGATTGCTTTCATCAGTACCCCTTTAAATTGGAAGTGACGCTGCTGCGTCCCTGTGTATTAGGAATCCCCCCCCCCACTTTGGGCTGCTGTGCATAATATAGATTGGTGATGCACACAGGGCAGTTTGGTGCAGCGTCAATGCAGCAAATGTTGATGACCCTTTTTGCCCCCGTTTTGGATCATTGTACCTCTATGCTGATGCTGTCTTGTCTAACCCTTGTTTCCATCATGCCTAAACCATTGTTGGCTTTTGTGCTGGAGGCAATGAGTTCCCCCACCTGGAAAGCCCCAAAATAGGCTAGAAAAAATGCTGTTTTAAATAATAATGTTTCGTATGGGTGAGAGCATATGCTGTCTAACAAATTTGCTATTTTTACTAGTTTAACGAAATCCAAAGGGCGACGGGTATCTACCTGCGGTCTCTCTACTTTTCCCCAACCTTTCACTGCATATGAAATCAATGGACTTTGGGTGGGATCTGAGTCACCGTGTAAATTTGAAAAGTAAGATATTGCTACGAGGTGCCTTTTTGCCCAATCGTTTTTAAAACCCTGTTCGTGTGCCCATTTTAAAAAGATTTCAATGTCTTTTAGTGTAATTAATTCTGCATGGTTTAAACCGGTTGTTCTATGAACCGTTTGCAAACACTTACTGTATTGTGCTGTAGTGCTGCTTACCAAGGCTTTCTCAGCCATCTTTTCTAGGAACCCCGTTGCAGGGTTCGTGTTTTCTGTGGGCAGCAAGCTGCTGGCACCCGGTTTTAAGGTGCCTGTTTGTTGGTGTGCATCCCGGCCTTGGGCCACGGGTGCAGGCGTTGATGCAGATTTCTCTAACTTCCCATTATCGCCCAGCCTTCTGCTGGGAGTGATGTCATATTTTCTTGGGCATGAGGCACTAGCTCCCGGAATCTTGTCCACTGAAAGCAAGATAAAGCGTTGGCAATGTTATTATCTGCTCCAGCGATGTGCTTGGCTTTGACAACAATATTTTCATGCAGTGTGACAGTTCTGTTAGCTTTTAGAACTTTGAGCACCGAATGACATTTGGTGGTACTCCTGTCCCAAATTCCAACCACTGCCATGTTGTCACACCAGACCAGAAGTTCCGTGTTAGCCAGCTGCCTGCTCCATATATGTATGGTTAGCCAGATGGGGAATATTTCTAACAGAGTGATGTTTTTTTGTCCATCCTGCTGTGTGCCACGCCTCAGGCCAATGCCCAGCCACCCATTTGGTGCCTAGTATGGCCCTGAAACCTTTACTCCCTGCTGCATCCATAAACAAGACTCTTTTGTCCCCTGTGTTCAAAGGCATGCGCCAAAGTGTGGTCCCGTTGAAATTTTTGAGGAAATTACCCCATATTTTTAAGTCCTCCTTCACTTCACTGCCAAGCCTGATGTGTAGGTGGGGTTTGGTGCATGTTTTGGATTTGAGCTCCAGGCTCCTGGAAAATACCTTGCCCTGTGGGATGATCCAGGCTGCGAAATTGAGGCTGCCTGCCAATGATTGTAATTCCCTTACTGTGCCCTTGTTTTTTGCACTTAGCTCCTGTATTTTCCCTAACAGTTCAACTATTTTTGCTTTTGGGATTCTGCATAACCCATCTATTGTGTCGATCTCTATTCCTAAAAAGGTAATGTTTATGGGTGGCTTGGTTGTTTTTCAGGTGTCAACGGGATGCCCCATTGCACCGCCATTTTTTTCAGTTTGTTCAGTGCCCTATTGCAATCTTCAGAATTTGGTGGGCCCATCACCATGAAGTTGTCCAAGTAGTGGACTACCCTGGCCCCTGGTTATTGTTTTCAAAAGCCCATTACAATTCCCGGGCAAATTGGACCGTGACATATATTTACGTTTTAAACTAAATCAGTTTCCCACCCATGAAAAAATACAATATTGGTGCAAAGAACCTAAAGGGGTGAACCCTGGTGGATGCCGGTTCTCTGAAAACTTTGCGACAAAGGAAACATTAAAACACCTTACAGTATACTGCAAGTATTTCGAAACACATCGCAACTCCATATTTGGGGAGATCAATGTTAGTTCCACGCTGTGTGGTAGGCAATGGTTATGGACTCGCTGTATGTGGGGCATAAATGTAACGTTGATCCTGGCATTGGTAAGGTTATTGCGTATCATTGAGGCAGAATTACAGCAAAAGCTAGCTGTACTGTGCGGCTCATTGTGCTCAAATTCCTAAATTTGTCTCCATGAGCATCAATGAAAAAAGATAAGTGGTAAAATATTGCGAGAGATAAGTGAACAGAATACTGATGAGTGTACATGCCAAAGAAGAACGTAAATGGGCATGTTGAAGCTTGCGAGTGCATAGCAAGACTAGATCCTAGGTAAACAGATAAGCAGAGGATGATGAGCGTCTGCCAACATACACATAACAAACTAGTACAAACGCATAATTGTGCTCTCATGTTTTGAGGTTAACATCTGAATACACTGATTTACTTTAATTCATTTGATGTACATTGTTTGTTTATATGCTGGAACTACAACAAATTGTTTGTGACAATATGAGAATTACCAACATTAACTGCTTCTTTGAAATAATGGAATATGTCAAGAGAACCTTTTGCATATTAATTGTAAATATGATTTTTATTATTTTTAAACGGAACACATATATGAAAATGCAAATGAAAGACATTGTTGCAAGGAATGTATATGAAAGAAATTGTTATAAAAGTGTGTTAAACAAACGAAACACAATAAATAAATAAATAAATAAATAAATAAATAAATAAATAAATAAATAAAAAAGTAAAGCCCATTGAAAATTAACTAAATTGCTCGAATAGTGAGCTGGATATTGCACAACCCATGGGGAGGCATTTATCCATGTAGAATTTTTTATCAAAAGAAAAACCTAGCCACTGCTTTGAGCGTGGGTGGACTGGTAGTAACCTGACAGCGGAATCTATATCCAGTTTCACCATAAGGGCTTTCCTGACACAGTCCTGTATTAGCCTTAGGGCCTCCTGGAACTGTGTGTAGGTGACTGCTGATTTGGTGGGGGGGGTGCCGTCATTGAGGGAGTGTCCACTGGGATATGATAAATGGTGAATAAGCCTCATTTTACGGGGTTCTTTTCTGGGTACCAACCCTAGTGGGGTAGACCCGGAATGGCATCCTTTCCCAGGGGCCTCCAATTCTGCCCAACTGTAGTTCCTTCCCTATTTTTTCTCTTACTATCTTGGGGTTGTCCCTAGCTGAGACCAGGTTCCTGGGGATTTTCTGTGACCTTTTCCCTTTAAAAGGCATGGTGAAACGTTCTTTGAAACCCCGCCTGATTGCTGAGCTTATTACGTTGTCAGGGTAGCTTGCCAATGCATCACAAAAATGTTCTGGGTTGATGGGGATTCCGCCTGCTGTCAAATATGGGGAGATTGTGTTTTCATTGCTCTTCTTTTTTGGTATTTTTTGGAGGTAATCTGGTGCAGCTGCTTGCTGGGTGATCCCCATTGCAGTTGTTGCAGCTATGTTTATACCAGCACTCCTTCCCCATGAGCATTGGTTTCTCCCATAATTCCTGCATGGGATGGTGGATTTTGCAGCGTGGTGGGCTTTGATCTGGCCGTGGGATTTTGACCTAGCCCCCCATGGCTGATTTTTCCGAAAGGGCTATTCTTCCTTCTTATTCTTTTCATTTTCATTACTTCTGTTTCCCCCTTATGGGTTTTGTTTGTTCTGCCGGTTGCTTGGGCAACTTCCTCCTCTGATGGAGGTTCAGCATTCAATATATATAGATCATTTTAAACCTCTTCCCTTTCTATTGCTGGTCTTTCTGACATGTTTCTCCTGAGTCTTATGTCATATGCAAGCCACCCCTTCCCTTTGTGGGCCATTTTTACCTCTCTGATTTTATCCGCTTATGCCCATAACTTTATTCCATCCCCCGGGAATGTTTCCTGAAAAATTGTTGCTAGGATGGCAAAAGATTTTGACCAATTGTCCCAGTTCTGTTCTACTTGTGCATTCCTGGCTATGGCCTTGTCCTCGATCTTATTGGGATCCCGGAAAGCATCCGTCCCTTTGCGCTGTGCCTCAATAAGCGAGAATGTTTTGATGAATTATTTTGCCCAAATGACCTCTTTGATTGTTTTGTCTATGTTCCAGCCAAGGGATTTTTTATACCTATTAAGTATTTCAGTTTCGAAAGATTTTTAGCTTTGAATCTAACTGTGCGCTGCTAAATATAATATCTGTGGAGGAGCTGTTGTTAGTGTCTGTCAGGCCTGTGCTGTTTGGGGTGGGCGTGGCCCATGCGTTTAGGGGCCCTGCTGGTTCTGGCCCGTTGGTGTGGCCCCTGGTGCAGAAGAGGCTGTATGCGTTATGGGATCTATAACTATTGTGGGTTCTAATGGTATGTTTCGCCCTGTTGTCACTTCCGCTTCAATGGGAGCCTGTTGTTTGTCCCTGATTTCCAATATTATCTGTTGTATGTCTTTCATATTTTTAAACAATAATGACAGTTTTCTGTTCTTGTTACCTTTTTTAAGATTGTCTTGCTTGTTCTTCTTTGCAGGGGGAGGGCTGTCTTCTTCCCCTGTTGGTGATGCCACCCCTTCCTTTGTTATCCTGTATAAATGTTCTTTGACCCAGGCCCATCCATAATGCTCGGCTGCCTCAATTGCTGCCTGTAGGTGCAGTGATTTTTGTTTTCCTGTCACCGCTTTGGGCACCTGGGGCTTTCTTTTGGGTGCCATGCCCCCCCCCTGTTCAAAATAAACAAGAAAATGTTGTTATCCAAAGTGTAATTCCCTTGGGTGGCCTATCTTTGTGCTGTAAATATCATATTTGCTGAGAAAATATGTGTAGGGGCCTTGTGACAGGTGTGAAAGAAATGTACTACTTTTCGCTGTTCCCCGTACTGGGTAACTGCGTGTTGTGGCCTTAAAGAAGGGGGGTTGTGTGACTCCTAAACGTGTTCCCCTGCATCTTCTGGTTCCCTGTTCATATTCTTGTTCCCGTATTGCCCCCTAATTGGTCATAATACTGTTTCTGATTCAGGTTTTTGTGTCACGAAAACAAGAAGACCCCCTCCTTTCTTGGTCTGTATTTTCTGTTATTTAACAAAAAATGCCTCTTAAATCGTTTTAAAAGTAAGTAAAAAAACCCTGCAGCGCTAATCAAACATCCGCTAGCTTTTATCAAAACATTGTTCGCACAAGCGTCTATTATTGCATAAAGCTTGCTTCATGATTGTCTTATCTGTATAAACAAACGTTCGCTTGCGAGGTCAGTTTTGTTGCTCATGCGTTGGCTTGCTTCCAATTTCAATATGAGAAAAGATACATTTCTGGGCTCCAGCTTTCGCCATTGCCTTGTTGCTGGGCAACCGCGGTAACGCGGAGGGCTGACTTACTTTTGAACTTGTAAATCGGAAAAGCCGCTGCCTGCGCCGGGTTCCCTTTCACTTAGTGGCGCTGGATATTCATCCGCCTGTGCTCATGCGACATTCTTCTCCCGAGATCGCTTCTGTCTATGGTGAGTATGTTTCTCCGGGTCTCATCCGATTATCGCCTGGATATTCTTTCTCTGGTTGCGAAAAGATGCTTTGAACAGGACCATGTTCGTGGAACCGGAAAGAAAGCATAGAGGCCACACACACACTGCAAACTTTGCAGAGTTAGTTTGGTAGACACTGAGAGCACAGTGAACTACTAAAAGAGAGAGACGGAGAGTACACTGTGAACTCTCTTGCTGTTTGGGTACCTGTGCAGGGTCGACAAACAACTTGTATCTTACTGACCTGATTCAGCTCCTTATATAGGACCCAGGGGTGCCCCTGGGTCTTTGTAGTGTAACTGTGGTGGCTGAGAGCCAGCCCTCAGGCCGGCTTGTAGCCAACTGTCTTTGTTGTTCCCCTGCCTGGCTGACCTTGCTTCCCTTGGGTGCTTAGCACCCATATGTTATTGGGGAAGGGTGAGGTGTTCTTTCACACCTCACCCTTCCTGCACTTGCAGCGACGGAGACTGTGTGTCTCCTGTTTGTAGGGGGAGAGAGGCGCACAGTGCCAGAGGGGGCAGGGGGTGGTGCTGCCCCTCTCCTGGGCCTGCTGCCATGGGGCAGCAGTTACCCGGCCTCGCTTGGGGCTGCCCTTGCAACATTGTCCAGGATGGGGCTGGGAATCCCCAGAAGACTCGGCAACACAGTTTTACCATAGCAATTCGTACCATCCATGTACTGTACAATTTCCCCCATCTCAGAAAGTCTCTGAAAGTCTTACTTGATCGCCTTAAATAACTGTGGGTAGTTTCTGGTTTTTCATCAGAAAGTCTTCCATTGCTGCCGCTGTGTCACACTCGCGCCTCCACCAGCATGTAATTGTTGGCTGGAGCGGACTCCGTGCGGAAGGTGGGTAAGAGTACTCATGTTTGAGAGGTGTGTGAAGATTTTTGAGTCTAGGTTAATTAATTATATTGGCCTTTAAGAGGCACACAGCTGGCTGTCCCTCCTCTTCTTTGGAATCAGAGTTATATGAAATTCTATCATTGACGCTTATAGTCGACCATCTTGAGCACCCTGAGGCTTGCAGGCGTGTTGGCGCTATAAAAGAATTCTATAGAATAGAATAGAATTCTCCCGATTTTGATTATACTGCTGTGCTAATTGTGGGGGGAAATTACTGTGGACATTTTATTTTTAAATGGTCTGCAAATCCAGCCATCAGGCCCAGATTCTTATTGTTTTTCAGCCCCAAAACCATGGTCACCACTTCCTCCATTGAAACCGACACCTCTGTGCTGCTCCCTGGGCTTGTGACTGCTTTCACAAGGGATCACCTTGCAAGTATTGGTCTTTTTTTTGTTTTTACTTTATTTAGTGTGCCTGTTGCCATTACAATTACTCATACATTCAAATACTTCTTTGTACATTTAAAGTTCACAGTGGTGTCCTGCAAAGTATTGGTCTTGATGTTCTGTGGAATAGCTATCTTCAGAGTAGAAACAAGTGTGTTACATTTTTTAACAAAATAGGTGAAGGCTGGAAAGTTTAGAATTAATCTTAACCCTCCAAACCATCGTTCTTCGCCTGCCAAGCCCTTACAAAAGGGGAAGGACCATGTACAAATCAGGCTTGGTCCCACCCCAAAAGAGGCAGTCCTGCCTGAACTGCTCGGTCTCATCCCTCCTGCACAAGACCACAAGCATCCGCAGATATGTTTTGGCCTTGTTGGGCCCCATCAGCGAGGAGTAGCCCTGGTCTCTAGGCCCAGCAGGCATGGGGCCCACATATGGGCATACACGTCCCACTCATGGCAACTACAGCAAAACAAAGTAGGTGATGGCTGGAAGGTTTAGAAATTAATCTTAACCTCTGGCATTGCTCTGGGCAATCTTCCAGACCATTTTTCTTCGCATTCCAAGCCATTACAAAAGTGGAAAGACCATGTGCAAATCAGGCTTGGTCCCACTCCAAAAGAAGCAGTCCAGCACAAACTGCTTGGTCACATCCCTTCTGCGCACTGGTCGAATTTTAAAGGAAGGGGAGAGGGAAGGAGGAGGAGAAAAGGAAGGTCTGGAGAGGCTTCCTGAACTTAAGGAGATGCGGCTCAGGTCTAAGAGAGAGCGGGAGGCCATTCCAGAGCGAGGCTCCTTCTGAAGAAAGAGATCTACCCCCCACTCTCTGCTTAGAGAAACATCTGAGCTGCAGAGAGTTAAGCTAGAGGACCGAAGGATTCTAGCAGGGTGGTATTTAGGGAATGAAAGTTGGATGTAGCATTGTACCAGTCCCCAGAAGGCCTTGTGGATGATACAAATGGTCTTGAATGTGATCCTTGCAGCCACTGGGAGCCAGTAGAGAGATTGTAGGGCTAGGGAGATGTGGTCCCTGGGATCTAGGCCAAGGATAAGACTTGCAGTCTTATTCTGCATTAGTTGTATAGGGCAAAGGGAGGAAAGAGGAAGTTTGAGGAAGAGGCTGTTGAAGGAGTCCAGCCTGGAGAGAACCAGTGCTCTAAAGACATTGAGTTTCTGAGGAAAGGGAGAATGCCTCAGAGGAGCTGAAGCTGAACGTGAGCCTTTTTGGCAAGGTCAGCAATATGAGGTGAGAAGGAAAGAGTGGAGTCGAAGATGACACTCGGGTTGTTTGCCTCACAGGAGGGTAAAGGGGGGGGGCCCAAGGAGGGTGACCGGAGAGTAGGGGCGAAGGATGGGGGTTCCAATGAGAAGGATCTCTGTCTTACTGGTATTAAGACAGAGATAATTAGCAGCACACCATGCCTGATTAGCAGTCAGACAATCGAGAATTAGAGACGTAGGAGAGGAGGTAGAGAGGGATTCTTAAAGGAGAGCTGAGTGTGATCCGCATAACACTGGAAGTGAGGAGAGAAGGTGGATATCAGGTGGGCAAGAGGGGCAAGGTAAATGTTAAAATGCCACAGGGAGAGGATAGAGCCCTGAGGGACACCGCAGGTAGAGAGTGAGGTAGAGGAGAGAAAAGGGCCCATTTGAACCTGGAAAGGCCGATTTGAAAGGATAGAGGTCAGCCAAGCCAGTGCCCAATCCCAGATGCCCAGAGTATCACAGAGTCGATTTAAGAGGGTGACATGATTGACAGTGTTAGAGGAAGAGTAGAGATCAAAGAGGACAGACCTATAGTTGGAGTTGAGGTTTGAGAGCTAATCTTCACGGGTGTTCGGGAGAGTAGTTTCTGGGCCTCTGGCTGATGTGAAGCAGGACTTGTGGTCGTGGAGACAGCCAACAGATTCAGGGACTGATTCATGGAATTTCTTGCACAGTTCAAAGTGACTTTGCACTACTGAAAAGTGACTTTGCACTGCTGACACAAACCCTGATTCATGGAAATGTGCATAGTGTAGTTCTGCAGTGTAAAATCTGTTCAAAGTCATTTTGTACTGCAAAAATGACTATACACTGACTTTGCACAGACTTTGCACAGACTTTGCACTGCAAAAATACACTTTGCACTCTTCCATGAATCAAGGTTTGTGTTGGCAGTGCAAAGTCACTTTGAACCGTGCAAAAAATGCCAACATTTGACCCCTCAGTGTGGAGGATTAGTTGGGTGATGACCAACTTTGCCAGATGTTTGCCCAAGAAGGGGGTAGTGGAGATAAGGCGGTAGTTAGCCAGACAGGAAGGGTCCGCAGATGGCTTTTTTAGGAGAGGGTGCAAAAAGGAGTGCTTGAGACGTGATAGAAAGGAGCCAGTGGCAAAACAGTGATTGCAGAACTCAGTCAAAGAGGGAGTGAGGGTGGTAATACTGTCCTTGATAGTTCTAGAGGAGCAGGGAAGCACCTGTTTGGAGGAGACTTTCATAGAGCAAACATTCTTGGTGACCTCATCTGGTGCTATGGGTGAGAAGGAGGAGAGTAGGAGGCATGGTGAGAGAGGGGCCATGGGAGGCCTAAGTGCAGGTGGAGGGGGGAGGGGAGTAGAGGAGAGTAATGACAGGATGTCCTGAGTTTTGGTTGTGAAGTGGGAGGCCAAAGCCGTTGTGAGGGTCTGGTAAGGAAGAGGAGAAGTAGAGACTGTGGTAGGAATGGCAAGTTACAGATTTGGAAAAGTTCAGCCGTGTTGTTGCTGGCCCCAGAGATGATGGCTTGAATATGGGCCCACTTCTTGGACCGGATGGAGAGTCTGTGACAGGCCAGTTTGTCAGGTGACAGGCCAGATTGTCAGAGGATGTGCGAAAAGCCAACCACTTCCGTTCTGCAACTCTGCATTTGCTTTTCAGCGAGGGTAGGTCGGAATCATACCAACTGTTGCATTTGGAAGCAGGCTTCATGCAGATCCTCATGGCAGGGGCAAGGATGTCAAGAGTGTTGGAGATGGAGAGATGAAAGTTAGCAAGGACTGAATCAGAGTGAGAGTCAATAGCAGGGGCTGTATGGGGGAATAAAGGAGGTGGCAAATGCGGCTACAGACACTCACTTAATTGGTCGGATAACAGAGATGAGGCTGGTAGTGCGGGCAGAGGCTTAGCCAGGGAGCCCAGGAGCTCCAGATGAGAGGAGAAGAGAGAATGATCAGACCAAGAGAGAGGTGTACTGAGAGGGTTAGAGAGAGACAAGTCAGCTTATATGAGCTCATCTGGAGTGTGCCCGGCTGAATGAGTCAGACCAGAGGGAAGTATGGTGAGGGAGAAAGAGTCACAGAGGCTGCAGAAGGTTACAGATGCATCAGGAGAGCCAAGCTGGATATTGAAGTCTCTGAGGAGGAGGAGCTTGGAGGTGGAAGTCAGGAGAGAAGAGTTGAGGTTGGCCCACTATGAAAGGAAGAAGGCGACGGGCTCAGGGTTTCTGTAGATAGTAGCGAGAGTGAGCGACAGGGTAGGAGAGATGCAAAGCTTACAGACAAGACATTCAAAGGAAGAGTAGGATTGGATAGATATGATAGAGGCAGGGATCCATTCACGGAAGGCAATGGCCACTCCATCTCCTGGCTGGTTAGGCCTGGACCTGGTAAGGATCTTGTAGCCCTCAGGAAGAAGAGTGTCAAAAGCAGTGACAGAGCTGGCATTGCACCATGTCTCGGTGAGTGCGAGGACCTCAAGGTCAAAGTCTTCAAGGAGGTGACAGATGTCTGAAAAGTGTTTGACAGCAGACCGAGAATTGAGAGTAGCTAAGTGAAGGTGGTTGCCACCTTTAGAAGTTTTCCGAGGAGGGGTTCAGGGATGAGGTACTACCACCAGAGAGGGCAAAGTAAGGGGGGTGGAAGAAGGAGGAGTGGCAGGAGAAGGGAAGAAGTTGATGAGAGATGGTAGATGCTTGTCAAGAAGAAGGAGATTGGGCTGAGAGCCCTGGGCCATGATAGTGCCATTTAAGTAGACATTGATGATGCACCTGTATGATGGGAAGTGTGCCAAGAACATTTCCCACCTGGTTCCACCATTAATGGATGAGAAAGAGAAAGGGGCGAGGAGAGAAACCATATGGGGCAACCATAGGTCAGGAGAGGGAACGACAAAGAGAATGTCAGTAATAGTCTGCCTGGAGAGAGCATTGACATAGGTGTCGCTGATGAGCAGAATTCTGTCTAGCATATCTGGATGATATAGCAGTTTTATTTGCTACCTGGGAGGATCATATGAAACACCACTGAATTGTGTTGCAGGCCCTTCAGAAGGTCCACTTGACTTTAAAGTCCAGTAAGTGCCAAATTGGTCAAGGTTCAGTGGTCTACCTTGGGCATGAAGTAATAATAATAATTTCACATTTATATAGCGCTACGAACCCTCGGGTATCTGAGCGCTGCTTATTATTAGCCATGGTGTGTGGTGCTCATTTATCGACCTCGGAAGGATGCAAGGTTGAGTTTGGCCCTGCCAGGATTCAAACCTGCGTTAGCAGGCTCTGCACGGATGTCAAAGCGAGCACTCTACTCGCTGTGCCACTTGACCGGCTAAGTAGGTGGAGGGAGGATACAGCCTCTACCCAGTAATGCACAAGCAGTACAAGACTGGCCTACCCCCACTACACAAACCCAGGTGAGAGCCTTTTTAGGACTCACAGGGTACTACAGAAACTTTATGGCAGACTATGGCATCATAGCTGCCCCTCTGACTGCTCTCACAACTCCACAGAAACCCATGAAGGTCTCTTGGTCTGAGGATTGTGAGATGGCCTTCCATGCCTTAAAAGACTCCTTGTGCCAGGCCCCTGTTCTCAGGGCCCCTGATTACAAAAGACCTTTTATCGTGCAGACAAATGCCTCTGACACTGGGATAGGAGCTGGACTATCACAAGTAAATGAGAAACATAAGGAGTACACAACTGGTTTCATCAATCGCCAGTTTAAGGACAGAGAGCTCAGATGGTTCACAGTAGAGAAATAATGTTTCTCTGTTGTGTAGGCCCTAAGGAAGCTGAGGCCCTACCTCTATGGGACCCACTTCACTGTGCAAACTCACCATAAGCCCTTAAAGTGGCTGATGAACATGAAGGGAGAGAATCCTAAGTTGCTCAGGTGGTCCATAAGCCTGCAAGGGTTTGACTTCACCACTGAGCATAGGCCAAGTGTTCAACATAGCAATGCTAATGGGTTGTCCAGAATGTTTAACCGACCTGAACAAGAAGCTCATCCAGGGGTAGATTAGTTCCCCTTGTCATTGGTCTGGGAGGGCCGAGTGTTAGGAAAGATTTCTATTTATGTGTAATTTTGTCTCCAGTTGTGAACCCCCCATCTTTTTGCTGTTGTCTGACCATCCTAGCCTGACTTTTGCCAGCAGAGGACAGCCTTCTGTTGCACTCAGCTGGGTTTTCACTCACTTTGTTATGGGGCAACTCACATGCCCTTAAAGACAGTCAATACTGGGAGGCTTTGTTTCCCTTAGTCTTTCACTTTGTTGCTAGTTTTTAGCAACATGTTACGAGTGCACAAAGTACCTTACAGTACAGTGTTTTTTTAAGGCCCTATACACCCTCAAAGGATTTTTTGGTAGAAGTACAGATGTGCCTTGGACAGAGTTGGTGGCAGCTATTATTTTTCGTAGATTTGTAACCCTTTCTTTTGGTTCATAACGCGTTTACCATGTTTGGACCAGGACAGTGGCTTGGCCCCAAAATGGCCATTCCACGAGCTCCTTTGTTTTGTCCTTTGGCCATCTTGTCACTTTGCCTTCCCCAGGTCGAGCAGACCTGGGAATACCCTTATTTGGTCATGCAGATCCCAGCGCAAACCAAAGCTTTCGTGGGCTTCTGCATGCCTTGTGTGTGTGCCTCCAGATTGTGGGCTAGACTGTCTAGTTCCAATACACAACCTGGGTGCGAGAGAGTCTAGTGTTCTAGGAATGACTAGGACCAACGTGGTCCGTGATTGATACATGTCTGGAGTGGCTGTATGTGAGCAGATCTCTCATTGGATCCTCTTTGATTTGGCGCAAAGGAAATTCTGGATAAGAGAAGGGCCCAAACACCCACACCAGGTCGATCTCTTGAGTTCACCCCAAATTTAGGAAAGTATCCAAGGATCCTGAAACCAAGAAGCCGAGTCGAGGAACCAATGGTTACCCGCTGGAAGGTTTGGCACCCTGAACCTGCTGTTGTCCCGCTGGACCCCTCTGTTTATGATCGAACTTAGAAGATCTGCAAAGGCGCTTTGACGCATTAGAATAGTGGGACTAGCTATTCTTGGCACCTTCAACATACCCTGAAAGCGAGCCTTCTCAGAAGTGTTCCTGGGCCAACCAGTGAAATGACCAGCTTGCACAGGTCCTTTGCCCTGGAACCACTGCCATCTTGAGTTGACAATTGCGACTTTGGAGTTTTTAAGCACTGGGTATAAGGCACTCTCCAGCTGAGTTTCATACACCTAGGCACCCTAGTTCTGGAATTAGGAGAGTACGCCTGAACTCGAGTGCCCTTGGTCACTTTGTCGCCCAGCCGTGGTGACAAACTTCGAGAGTGCACTGGCCCTGTGCCCCCCTGTACCCTAAGATGAGCTGCAGTGAATTTGAGCTGATCCCTTCAACAGGAGAGGAGAAATCGCCACTGTCCTGCCACAGAATCATCCCTGGAATTGAGCCACTGAATGCCGCAGAACTGTACAATTGCAGCATTTGAACCTGCAACCAAAGCGGACTCCACTGCCAAAGTTTGGTCCAGAGTGCGCCTTGTGTTGGTGAGTACTTGCAAACCTTACCGGTGGCCCCTGGTGCATCCATCGATTTTTACACACAAGTGTCTCCTGAGGGCCACTCTTCTTTGACGAGGTAGCCTGCGCTACCGTTCTATTGCCAACTCTTGGACCCTGTTAAATCCTCTTGGGGAAACCCTCCTTGAATACTGGGAACTTCTTCACTGCCTCACCCACCTTCCTGAGTCACTACATCCCCTGCAAGAGACCCTGTTTTCGCTCTACCGCACCATCGCGTGTATCTGCACCGAAAGTGCTTTTGAGCGCAAGGTTCCACTCTTCTTAGGGATTGGACTACCTCTTAGTTAGGGATTGATAGGTGAAGGACTGCCTAAAGTATATTCATACTGTTTGCTGCTTTTTATTACAGGTTTTGGACCCTTACTGGGGCCATTCCTTTAGGCCATTGGTAATTGTATATATGTGTTATAGCAGTGTTGTATTGGTTTAGGATGTATTGCTATTATTTGCTTTGTATTTGATTTAAAAGGCATTTAATACATGTATATGTATTTTTGATATACACCTGACTGAGAGTAATTTGTATTGCTGTTTACTGTGTGTGCTCATTGTGGGCTTTTGATCATCCTCACCCCTCCTGAGACCTTGTCTTGAACACCCACCAATGCTACCTTGATTGGTCTGGCTTGTCCAGAAGGTTACCCTGTTCCAAGAAACTAGGCTGACCTCCTGAACCTCTGGCCACCAGGTCAGAGTTCAGAAATCCATCTTAAAAGTGAGTAATAAGGAGAGACAGTGGTGTTTGGGGACAGGTCAGGGCGACAGGGGGCAAGGAAGATTTGTACTGTGCTGTTTCTTTGTTGCTGATGTGGCAGGTCAGCTTGGCTTTCATTGAATAAGAGAGTGGTGGTGAGTTTGGGGTCTGGGGATATTGGGGAGTTTGGGGATATTGGAGCGGTAGCCGGGACACGATTGGTTAAATGATGGTTGGTTGAAGCCGAAGGATTTTTTTCACGGTAAGGAGGGTGGTTAGTGCTGTTTGGACAGACACGCTAGCCCATGGTTACAAGAGAGGGAAAGAGGTATGGAAGAAAGATGGGCGGTGGCTCCGGGAGAGGACATGGATAAAGTTTGGAAAGATGTGGGGGAGTTGAAGGTAGGGGAATATTTGAAGGGAGGGAATCGGGGGCGGAAGTGGGTTTACCTACATGTTTAACATTTTGTTTAGTCTGTAAGGCCGAGGGGCCAGGTTAGTGTAGTTTGAAAGCCGTGGCCTGTTACATTAAAGCATCCTTTTCCACTAATGTTTTTTTCAAAATTTATTTTTGTTTTTTAATAACAATATCACCACACCAAGTTATCATCATTGAAACATTGTTCAGCAGTCTCACATGTTAACCCCTTCCCCCTGCCCACTCCCTCCCAAGACCACAGTCTGTCCTTTAAGTCTACTGTTCTAGGGCTCTGATTACAAGCTGCCATCCATGGTAGTGTCTTCTTTCCTTGAATTGAATAAAGGCACCGTGAGCGCCACCCATTGTTGCAGATCATCACTGTTGTCTAGTTTCTGTTCCCGTAATGCTTTCTTCCAGGCCCCAGATTCCGCCTTTACCCATTTCTGGAGGTCTCCCCACCACAATACTGCACTTGGGCTTTTGATGTTTTTCCACCCCATGGCAATGCATCTTTTTACTAATATGTACATCAGATCTTTTAACTTGTTCAGTGGTTTGTTTTTTCCACTTCTCCTATATCCTCCCAGAATACATGATACCGAGGTTCGTATGTCCAAGTCTATGCCTGCCTCAGCCACCTTTGTAGCTATCTGTGTCCAAATAAGTTGTATTTTCCGGCACCCCCAAAACATCTGAGTCATTCCGGCACCTGTTTCTTTGCATTAAGGGCATTCGTTAGCTCCTGCCCCATGAACTTCGAGAGCACCTCTGGTGTGAGGTACGCTCTGTTGGTGATGTAAAACTGTATTAGCTGCAGTCGGGCGTTGCTGGAGACCTTTTTGTGGTAGTGGGTTATGTTTTCCCATGACTTGTCCTCGAATTCCATGCCCAGCTCGTTTTCCCATTTCGCCTTGCATCTAAGCTCTTCATTAGATGTACAGACCAGTAATGTTTCATAAAGCCTCGAGACTTCATGGCCCCCTTCGGTGACATTTAGTATGTTTTCTATGGTTTCATGTGCCTTCCCCCTTTGCTATAGGAATTGTCTACAGAGCTTGTCCAGGTCCCTGAAAAATAGTGGGGGGACGTTGAATGGAACGTTGCTAAAGCAGTGCAACACCATTTTGAGGAGACCGGCCCTCCCTGCAACCGAGAGTGGTAATTTACTCCAGAAGTCCATTGGTTTTTCTAGGCCCTCTCTAGCTCTCACTGTGTTCAATATGTTTTCTATTTTGGGGTTTCAGTGGATGGTGATTCCCATGTACCTGAATAAGGTGGTCTTCCACTGAAGGGCTATGGCAGGGAGATTCTCGATTCTTTCCTCACCCAATGCAGCCAGGGGGAAGAGGCATGACTTTTCTTTGTTTATATGGATCCCCGTATGCCTATGGAACCCGTCTAGTGTCTCTAATATGTATGGTAGTATGTGTTTGGGGTTATTCAGATATAGTAGCGTGCCATCCGCGTACATAGACACTAAATGTGGTACCCCGTCTATTACTATGCCCCCATTGCCATATTCCTGTCGTAGGTAGGCAGCTACTGGTTCGGAGGCAATGATTTATAACATGGGGGAAAGTGGGCATCCTTGTTGTGTGTCCCTGTGTAATTGCCACTTATCCGAGTATGTTTTACCTGTACGTACTCTCGCCATCGGGTCCGTGTATATGAGTTTGGTCCATTTTAAGAAGACAGGCCCAATCCCCATATTCGTCATGGTGGCATAGATCCAGTTCCATCTGACTGAATCGAAAGCCTTAGTGGCGTCCAGAGATGCCACTGCGCATTTTCCGGGTCTGCCATTGGTGCTGTGTATGACATGGTGCAGTCTGCGCAGGTTTCCGGAAATGGTCCGCCCGGGCACATATCCCGTCTGATCTTGATGGATCAGTAGGGGGATCACTTTCATAGCTTACCTGCCAGAAGTGCTGTCAGAATATTGTTGTCTTGATTTAACATTGACAAGGGCCTATATGAGCCACACTCTGCCCCATCTCTCCCAGGTTTTAATAGTGGGATAATTACAGATTCCCTCATGGAGTCGGGGAGGATGCCTTCGTTGAACGCAGTGTTAAATACTTTTGTAAGGAATGGTGCCAGGACTTCTTCGTATGCCTTTTAAAATTCTCCTCGAAGCCCGTCGGTCCCAGGAGCTTTACCAGATGGTAGGGACCTGATGGTGACCAGGACCTCCTTTGGGATAATGGGCTCATCTAAGGCTTCTGCCAAATGAGCATCTAATTTGGGTAGCTTAATGATGTCGAGGACATCCTCTATTTCGGTATCTGTGGCCTAAGGGGTTCTGGCGTAGAGGTCTTGGTAAAATGCAGAAAAGACTGAGTTTATTTCAGTTTGTGTGTGCATGGTCTTACCCTCCGAGGTGAGGACATGACATATAGGTGCCCTGGGGGCTTCACGCTTGTATAACCAAGCTAATAGTTTCCCTGGTGTGTCGCCTAGGGTGAGGCTCCTTTCCATATGTTTCGTGTAGCTAAGTTTCCCCAATGTTTCCCAGTGCTTTAAACAAGCCTGCCCGAGCTCCACCTCTTTTTTCAAGTGTTCAGGGTCTGTTTCAGCCCTCGCTTCAAGTTATTTCAGTTCCTCTTCGGTGTGTGCTAATGTGTTTTCGATGGACCTTAGGGCTCCCCCGGTGGCAGCAATCATTTCCCCCATATAACTACCTTGTAAGCTTCCCAAACTGTCCCGACATATCGTACACTGTGCTCATTTATCCGCATAAATTCCCGCGTGCTTTCTCTGATCTGTTCGCGGAAGGTGACTTCTAGCAAGGCCTCACTTCTAAGCCTCCATGCGGGTATGCGGGGTCTGGTTGCAAACACCATCCAGGTGACCAGGAGTGGGGCGTGGTCTGATTGTACTCTAGCTAAGTATTGTGTGCACTGAACATGGCCTGTTGCTCTTAGCTTACGAATATATAGTCTATCCTGGTATGGACGGCATGTGGGGGAGAGTAGTATGAGTATTCTTTGCCCTCAGGATGCTGCTCTCTCCACAGATCTTTTAGCTTGAACTGTTGTGTCAGCGCAGCTAATATTTTAGTGGGTGGGGATGGACGGTTATGTTTGTTGTCTGATGTATATTTGCGGAGATCCATAGTGCAATTGTGGTCTCCAACCCATATCAGGGTACTATCTCTGAATGGACTCAGCCTTTTGTATAGTGAGCGGAAGAAGACTGTGGCATCGTTATTGGAGGCGTAAGTGTTAATTAGACAGACCTCCTTACCCTCTATTGTTCCATGTAATAAGGCCATCCTTCTCTCAACGTCAGTTTTATTGGTGATGGTTTTAAGAGGGATGTTTGGATCAACACAGATCAGGACCCCCCTGGTGTAAGTGGAGTGAGTGGAGCCTATCACTGTACCTTCCCAGGTTCTAGCTACTGCTGCTTGCTTGCGTGCGTCCAGGTGGGTCTCTTGCAGCAGGGCGACTCCAATCTTATTTTGTTTGATGTGTGCATAGATCCAGCGTTGGTTGAAGTAATTGTTCATTCCTCTGACGTTCCACGTCATGACCCTGATCTTGTCAGCCATATTGTTTGGAAACCCAAGTGTTCTTGTGGGTGGCATACCTGGTGGCATCCCTTCTCGATCTGGCAGTCTTCAAAGCCCTGGGTGGTCTTATCTCCTTCCCTTTTGTTCCTCCAACCTTTTTACTAACTCCCGTTTGCCCTCCCTTCCCCAACTTTAAAATCCCCTTTAACAAAAATTGGCCAGCGGGGTTCCCCCCTTTTGGACTAACCCGTTTCCGCTCCATTTGACCCTGTAATAGTCGCCTGGTGCCCTACGGCAGGTTAACAATACCCAAACTGGTTCTGGGGGCGGAAGAGGTCCGCTGTTGTCTACTCTCTGATTAGGAGCAGTCCTCCTCAAGCGTGGCTCCTATATATGATCGATCTTGCTGTGTATAGCGTATGGGTTTCATCTCATTCTTCTGTGAGCGTGATCTGATCATTGCGGTTAGCATGCTTGTCTTGCCTGAGACATCGCCAGGCAGTCCTTAGCGAGTGCTGCGTTCTTTTACTTCGAGGTCCTGGATCTGTTCGTTGTCCATCCATTCACGGGCCTCAGCTGGTGACTCAAAGAGAAGCGCACGGTCTTTGTATAGCACTTTTAATCTAGCTGGGTACAGGAGCATATATCGTAGTCCGGTCTTTTTCAATCTTGCTTTCGTGTAGATATATTGCGCTCTCTTCATTAGGACTTGGAAGGTGCAATCGGATATATAGCAATTTTCGCTGAGTCTCTTTGGATCTGGCCTCCCGTTCTCGAAAAGGCCAAAATTGTTTCTCTATCTTTATAATTGAGTACTTTTGCTATCACTGGTCTTGGCGGAGCTCCAGGTGGCAGTCGTTTCGTAAGAGATCGCTGGGCCCTTTCAATAGTAAATCCTTGTGAGAGTTTCTGCACTCCGATCTCCTGGATCAGCAGGTTCTCTATATAATTAGTGGGGTCAGTTCCCTCGATTCCCTCGGGCAGGCCTAAGATCCTTATGTTATTTCGGCGTGCTCGCCCTTCGGCTTCTTCAGCCCTGTCTTCTAGTTGCTTCACCTTTTGTGCAAGTTCACCAACGTCCTTCCTCATCTGTGTTTTAGCCTCCGTTTTTTCTCGGACCTGGGCTTCAAGTGTGTCTGTCCTTCCAGCGATAGTACGGACATCTTGTCTCAGTAGGCCCAGATCTATGGGCACTGCGTCTATTTTGTTCTCTAAAGTTGTCTGGAGCGTCTTGATGGCCTCCAGGATCTGTAAGTTGCCCGGCTCCGCCATGGTCCCGGGAGACCCTGGCAGTTCAACTGCAGTGCTTTTACTGATAGCTTCAGGTGTTGTTGGCCCACTGGCCGCGAAGGGCTCCATAGTGGTCTGCTTCTGTTTGGCTTTCCCTCCGTTTGAGGACATTACGCCGCGGTCAAGGGGTCCTTCGGTTCTCAATGGATGGGCAGTCCGACCACTGTAGTTGCTGCGCCTCCGGAGGGCAGCGTCTTTCCCCCTGGCACTCTGTGGGTATTGTTGTAGTAGGGGGGCTGAGCGGTGTCGCCCCGATCACATTAGGGAACTGGGTGTCATCCGTCTATCCCTTGTGCCTCCACTAGCTTACGCTATGTTCTCCTGTGGGTATCAGGTGCAAGCTTATAAGCTCACTGTTATGCCATTATGAGAGCGGCCTCTCCTACAGGGCGACACCCCGCAAGGGCGTTGGGCGCCGATACGCGTTGTGTTCAATGTAATGAGCAGACCAAGAGCTGGTGGGCCGTATTATTGATTCCGTCAGCATCAGTTCGGCCCTGCGAGGGGCTGGCTGCTCTGTTCACATGTTTCAGTATTTTTGATGGGGCTGATGCAGCTTGTAGCTCATAATGTGTGTTTGTTTTTTTAATGGGTGGTTGCTCCAGGCGTGTGTGCCCTCTGCTCAGCCGGGGCTAGGTTAGTCTGTGTGTGTCCGGGCACCCCCTACGTGTGCTATGAGCGTTGAACAAACAAAGTGTTCTGAGTAAAGTGGAGGCTTGGCTCTGATGGGCCGCGTCTACTACTCGTGAGGTGGGCCACGCAGGTAGCGGCTCCGGTCCAACCGCTATCTTCTTGCACCCCACTGCTCAAAGCCAGCAATACCGTGCTGTTGTGGCTGATGTGTGCGTTGTTCCAACCCGCTGTAAAGTGGCCCCTTCTAGGGATTGTTAGGACTTCCGCAATGCGTGTGTCACAGTCACCGTGCCCTCCTCATTATACAGGGGCTGGTAGGGGAGAGCCTGCTGCACTGTTAGGGTGATGTAGTTTATCGATCCAGCTGAGTCTCCCCTCCCGCCAGCTCTTCACCTTGTCCTTGCTGTTCAGTCAGATACCCTCCGCCTGCGCCAGTGCTGTTCTCTCTTCGCCCACTCCCGCGGGCCCTCTGCCTTTCAGGATCCTTCCCTGCGGCATTGCCGGAGCTCCTCTTCAGGTCCCAGCATCCACGCTCCGTTCACATGACTCTTCTGCTTCGCAGCCCCTTCACGCCGTTGCGGATCACGCTCACGGCAGTAGGACCGCAGTGCATCTTCCGCTGGTCTAACTCCCGTGCTCTTGATAGACCCCGGCCTCCTCTCATGGATCTTGGGTCTTAGGTGTTGCGTGGCACGGCCAGGCGCTCCTGCTCCCGCCGCGCTTAAATTACGATTGCGCAACGGGATCCCAATCCAACTCGGGGCCTGTCCGGCCTTGCTGGCTTCTGTCTCAGCTGACCCAGTCGGTCACTGCAGCCCCGCTCCGGTCCGCCGCCCCGCTGCCGCCATTTTAGCTTGGCACCCCGGCTCAGTCTCCCACGGTGTTATGCACCAACTCGGGCGCTCTGGACAGTGTAACTTCAGACAGAGCCGCACGAAACCTTCTATAACGATATCACCGTTTGTCAGACTTTTTATTATATCCTGGGCACATCACACGGAGCTCGCAGATAGTGCGTCCTTCCTACATGGCAGTTACCAACGCCCCATTCCTTTTCCACTAAAAGTGAGTCTGGGTATTTTGTGCAGTTCAGCCCAAAAGAGTCCAGTTTCATCACTGGTGTCCGCCCCTTCCTGCTCTTTTTGGCTGGCATAGAAGTTTGTAACTGTAGCTCCCACTGGACTGCAAATGGCTGCTAACCAACAGCATGGGGTGCTCTGCTCCTGGACTCCACTAACTGTTGTCATTGCATTACCCCCCTCACCCCAACTCCTTGCACAGTCCTGCCAGTTCCAGGTGCTGTGGGTTCGGAGTTCTGGAAGAACGCTCCTCTCACAGCAGCATGTTGGTTAGGCCACAGTCTGAATTTGTTGACCTTTTAGTAAGTTGATGGTTTGTGGTTATATCATTTTGTTGGACATTATTTACAGCCCTGGGTAATTGGGCCTTGAAGGTGTGTTTTACCAGTATTGATGGTGTCACGGTGGCTGTTACAGAGCCAGCAAGCATTTCATAGACCTCCCTAGCAGGCAGTGTAAGCGGCAGGCGTCATGCCTCAGCTGCTGATGTAAAGTATTAGAAGTACTGAATAGGCCTGCAGGGGGCAACAGCTCTCGTAATAAAAGACACGTAATGACTAGCCCTTCAGTTTATATGTATTTTGAGTAGATTCCATTCTTTGTGGAGCTGATGCAAATTCAGGCCTATGAATGGAAAATGCAATGTAAGCAAAAACTATTGACTTTGCCAAAGCTTGTTTAATTTTTTCCATTTTTAAAACTCATCTAATCTCTGGACAACAGTGTCCAATAGTCACCTGCTAATTAGACACCTTGAGCCTCCTATGAGATGACGAACACCTTTCAAAGATCACGTGTTTTCGTCAGCACCTACAGCACGAACTTAGTGTTTCATTTCAGAGATGCAGCCAATGCTGAGTCTTTACAACTCCATCCCCTCTGTGCTGTGAGCCTCAGGGGTTGAGTGTCAACAGCGCTTTGTGCTTTAACACACGGTGATGTACCCTGTAAAAATGACATAAATAAACTGCCACATTGTTCAAGGCATCAGGCGGAAGTGAAGCGAACTCAAGACCACCATTTCTTAGGGGGGTCAATAAAACTTTTACTATGTTTGTTTATTTTATGTATTTATTGTTCACTTGTTAGGTGCTTATACAGCAATCCAATACTGTTTCAAAGCGCCCACAGGGCAACAGGGAGGGGATATGGGATTATAGAAAATGTAATTAGAACAATTATAAATAAGTTAATTAAAAACTAAGAAGATAAGAGGGGAGGGGAAGACAAACCTACTATGCCTTGTGAGTGTTCAAAACGTGCAAGTGCAAGAGGGGAGAGGGAAATGGGATAGGTGCTGTGGTGCTCATGGTGAGCAGCAGGTGAAGTGCTATGAAGAAAAGGTAAGTGCAGCCTCCAAGGGGAGGGTGAGCCGAAGCAAGTGCAGAGGATGGACAGCAGCTAAGATGATAAGAAGTGGCAGGTCAGGGCCCCGAGAATGCATAAGGGACCTGCACTTCAGTCAAGCTGCTGTACGATTAGCAGGGAAGAGAGGGAGTGAAGGAAGAGGTGAAGAGGAAGGTCTTGAGGCTTTTCGGAAACTTAAGGAGGTCCTGCTCAAGATGAAGAGGGAGGGGGAGGTTGTTCAAATGAAGGGAGCCCGTTGAAGAAAGCGATCGACCACCTGCTCTGTGTTTAACAAATCGCTTCACACGCAAGGAGTTGAAGCCAGAGGAACGCAGGTGTCTAGAGGGGGAGTATTTGATCAGAAAGAGTTGCAGATAGCGTGGTCCCCGGCCCCACACAGCCTTGCGGGTGATGCAGAGGGATTTGAATTTAATCCGCGCTGCGAACTGGAGCCAGTGGAGACTTTGTAGGGCAGGAGAGATGTGGTCCCTGGGCTTGAGGCCAAGGATAAGTCGTGCTGCTCTATTCTGGATTAGCTGAAGGGTTAGCAGAGTGGACAAAGGTAGATTAAGGAGGAGGCTGTTGCAATATTCAATCCTAGAGAGAACCAGAGCCCAGGTAACATTGAGTCTCTGGGGGAAGGTGAAGAAAGGTAGAATTCCTTTCAGAAGGAAGGGCTGAAAGTGGGACTTCTTGACCATGTCCTGAGTATGAGGGAGGAAGGAGAGAGAGGAGTCGAAGATGACTCAGAGATTCCTGGCTTCCGAGGAGGGAACAGGCAGAGGACCCATGGTGGAAGGCCAGAGAGAAGTGAAAATGTAGGGTGTTGGGGTCCCAATAGGGAGGATCTCAGTTTTGCTAGCATTGAGGCAGAGATCATTAGATGTGCACCAGGCCTGGATGGCAGATAGGCAGTTGGGGATGACGTAGGGTGCAAGAGCATCTATAGGAAGTTTGAAGAACAGTTGTGTGTTGTCAGCATAGTACTGGAAGTTAGGGGAGAAGGAGGAAATAAGACATGCAAGCAGTGTCAGGTAGATGTTAAAGAGTCACAGTGAAAGAATGGAGCCCTGGGGTATGCCATGGTTGTAAGAGGAGGAAGCAGAGGACAAGGAGCCCAGTATGACTTTTTTGTAAGAGCGATCGGTTAGGAAGGCGGTAAGCCAGTCCAGTGCCCGCTATGAGATACCAAGGGTGTCATGGAGTCTCTTTATGAGGATGGAGTGGTTCACTGTGTCAAATGCAGAAGTGAGATCAAGGAGGATGAGGACAGACAGGGAGTTGGAGTTAAAGGATACAAGCAGTTCTTCATGGGTGTTCAGGAGAGCTGTTTTTGAACCTCTGGATGCTCGGAATCCAGACTGATGGCTGTGAAGACCGTCAACATGTTCAGTGTGGAAGTTAAGTTGGGGGAGGGCCAACTTCTAAAGCAGTTTCCCAAGGAAGGGGGTGATGGAGATGGGGCGATAGTTGGCTGGGCAGGAAGGATCTGCTGATAGTTTTTTAAGGAGTAAGCCTGCAAGGGAGTGCTTGAGGGAGGATGGAAAAGCAGTGGCAAAGGAGTGGTTACAGAAATCCGCAAGAGCAGGGGCGAGAGAGGAAATGTTATCCTTGATCGTTCTGGATGAGCAGCGGGCCACCTGTTTGGAAGAGACATTCATGGGGTTGACTGCTCTGGTGACTTCTTCTGGAGAGATAGAAACAATGGAGGAGAAGGTGGAAGGAGGGGGTGAGTGATCAGGGGAAGCGGGGGGATGGGGTGGGAGAGTGCGTGACAAGGCTGATCAGTATGTCCTGGGTTTTGGAAGTGAAGTGAGTGGCGAGTGCATTGCTAAGGGCCTGGGATGGAGTAGGGGCAAGGATACTGCTGATGGATTGGCAAGTTCCCTACAGATTTTGAAAAGTTCAGCCGTGTTGTTGGAAGCACCAGATACTTGTGCCTGAATTTGCACAGATAGAGAGTCTGTAGTGCCTTTGCAGCAGGCGGCAGGCCAGTTTGTTAGAGGGTGAACCTGAGGTTGGCCATTTCTATTCTGCAGCCCTGCACTTACATTTTTGGTCTGCAGGTTTGGAGTCATACCAGGTGTTACGCTTGGAGGCAGGTTTCAGGCAGATCCTCATGACTGGGGCATGGATGTCATGGGGGTTGCTAATAGGCAGCTAGAGGTTGCTGAAGGCAGAATCAGCGGTACAGTCTCTGTTGGGTGGGCAAGGGAGAATGAAGTTGGAAGGGAAAGCAGCAGCTGACACTCGTTTCAAAGGACGGATGTTCATGAATGAGGTTGGTAGAGCTTTCTGAGGAGTTGTCACAAGGCTATGTCTCATTGGAAGGTGAGGAGAGAGTGGTCAGACCAGGAGAGAGGGGTGACCAGGGGAGCAGAGAGAGGGAAGTTGGAATGGATGATGGCGTCTAGCGTGCATCCAGCAGAATGGGTTCGTCCACAGGGAAGAATGGAGAGGGATAGGGAGGAGCAGAGGTCAATGAAGAGGGTGGATGCTGTGCATGGGGAGTCTAAGTGGATGTTGAAGTCAACTAGTAGTAGCAGCTTGCAGGAGGTAGAGAGTAGGGAAGAACAAAAGTCTGCCCAGTCAGCGAGGAACAGAGTGGAAGCGCCTGGGGGCCAGTAGATGGTAGCAATGGTCAGGGTGGAGGAAAGAGAGATGACCAATTTGCATACTAGGCTCTGAAAGGACAAATAGGGCTGAGTGGGTAGGATGGACGAAGGAATCCACTTGGGGAAGATTAAGGCAACCCCATCGCCAGCACGGTGGGGTCGAGGCTTTGAGGTGATCTTAAAGCCGTCGGGTAGGAGTGAGTCAAAGGAAATTACTAAGCTGTCATTGACCCAAGTTTCATTGAGTGCAATTATGTCCAGGTCAGTGTCTTCAAGGAGAAGGCAGATGTCAGCAGAATGTTTGATGGGCTGAGCGTGCGTTGAGGGTTGCCAGATGGAGACGATCTCTGCCTTTGAAGGTTTTTTGAGCGGGAATGTAGCAGCATGGGGCATCAGTCAGAAGTGGGAGAGCGGGGGGGGAGTGAGGAGAGCAGAAGAAGGAAGGAAGTTGATGAGAGATGGCAGGATCCGGTCAAAGAGAAGAAGGTTGGCCTGATGGCCTTGAACTAGGATTGTGCCAGTGAGGTAGACATTAATGCAACAGCAAGTAGAGTAGAAGCCTGTGAGGAGGACTTCCCACTTGATGCCGCCATTAGTGGATAAGGAAGAACAAGGGGGAGAGTGGCGATGAGGAGAGGGTCCATAGATCAGGAAATGGGACAGAGAAAAGGATGTCAGTAAAGATTTCTCTGGAGGATGCACTGACATAGGTGTCAGCAATTGGGAGGCCAGGGTTTGCAGCAAGGATGTCTTTTTTATGCTTTTTTTGTCCCAATTCTGATGTGAGAGGGAGGATAGATGATGGTGTAACAGTTGGAGTAGATTGGGGAGATGCAGAGTGCCATCTTGGAGTGAGAGGAGGGGTGCTGCAATTCCCTGTTCTCAACTAGTCCCACAGTCGGCCAAATGGGTGTTAAGAGTACAAATGATAGAAGAGTATAGGATGAAGGCACACCTAAATTTGAATTTTACACTAGCAGTCACAAACAGTGCAGGATTAATTTTACACTAGCAGTCACAAACAATGCAGGATGAAGGCACACCTACATTAAAAGTTTACACTAGCAGCCACAAACAGTGCAGGATGAAGGCACACCTACATTCGAATGTCACACTAGCAGCCACAAACAGTGCAGGAGGAAGGCACACCTAAGTTCGAATTTTACACTAGCATTCACAAACAGTGCAGGATGAAGGCACACCAACATTTGAATTTTACACTAGCAGTCACAAACAGTGCAGGAGGAAGGCACACCTACATTAAAAGTTTACACTAGCAGCCACAAACAGTGCAGGATGAAGACACACCTACATTCTAATGTTACACTAGCAGTCACAAACAGTGCAGGAGGAAAGCACACCTAAGTTCGAATTTTACACTAGCATTCACAAACAGTACAGGAGGAAAGCACACCTAAGTTTGAATGTTACACTAACAGTCACAAACAGTGCAGGATGAATGCACACCTAAATTCGAATTTTATAGGAAAAGTGCTAAGAAAAGTGGCGGTAATTGCGTCACTGCCACTTTTCCCACACTGTGAAAGTACAACTTTGCTGGTGGGGGACACCAATTTACCTCCAGCCAAGAACTGGAGGTAAATCAGGCCCCACACCGCAAAAACAGCTGATATTTCGGGTGCCGGAAATACGGGCAACCCCCTGCATGGAGCCCTATGGCACGCTATGGAATGGGGATGTCTGCCCTTTCTGGCACCTCTAATATCACAGAAATTCCAGGATGTCTGGTGGGGGAAACGGTATGTCAGTTTACTGGCAAACTTATAGTGAACCCCCAGTCCCACAATTTAGTTTTAACCTTGTATTCTTCTGCTGCTGGTAAACTTAAGACCTAAAAGCATTGACGGCTGCAACCTGACACCAAATCTAGGACCGAGGAATGGTTTGACGACTATTGACTGTCCCTTTTACTACTAGGTCATCACTAGGACCACAGTTTGACGATAGCCCGCTCCAGACGTGACAGGTAATCTTCAGAACATGGCCTCTATCGAAACAAAACTATCTGTTATAGTATATTGCCAAGTAGATGGGTTCTGCTGGACTTAAAATCATGGTCAAGACTGAATTACTTTTCAGGAGTTTGAGCAGAGTGCCCAAAGATTAGGCACGTTCATAGTTTGTTCTTCCTGGCATGACCCTGCAGCAGGTGCCCCCTCCTCTCCTCCAGATGAGGCCTCTCAATGCAGCACACACACACACAGATGATTTCACTCCCCATTTTTCCTAAGCCATCACCTTTTAAAGCAGCTAAAACCTTGGAAAACGTTGCAAACAGCAGGGCGCCTGACGCAATCTCTATGAATGCAGCATGAGCGTTCCAAATTCATATTATTTTTTAAATAAAGAAATGCCTTGTGAATATGTTTCTTCCTTTAGTTCTAGTCACAGTGATGTGGCATTGATTGCAACCCTTTCCGTTTTCTAATGTAATTTCTAATGTATGGCATGACCATATATCCGTATGCAAAGATCAGGAAAAGTATAGCCAAGCAGAACTGCTCCGTGACTAACAAACAGACCCAGTGAAGCAGAGTAAAAATGTCGGAGTTCTGGCGGTGCCAACGAAAACATTTCCGCTTCTGTGGAGGAGCCTGAACAAGGATCCAGATGGCTGCGGAAAAATGAAACCTACGCCTCCGAAAAGTTGGGTCCCGGCGCATAGCTCCAATAAAATAGGTGCGTAAAACATGTCAGGGGCTCGTGAAGGCAATTACATTTACAGGCAATCCAATAAAGGGCTCAGAGCAAATAGCCTAGCGACCCTTAATTCGCAAGCCGTGCCGTATCGACGGCAACTCAAGTCTAAGAGGAGATGGCCGGGAGAAAGCACGCGAGTCCCATGAGCACTGAGCCAGCATACGCAACGGTAATGCGCCTAAGCAGCCAAGGCAAGCAGAGTGCGCAGTTCTGGGTTCGCGCAGAGCCAGGGGAAGGAGGGCACTCGCAAATAAAATGGCAGCAAAAACCAGCTGCAATAAACCACAAGGGAGATTTGGCCCGCGTTTTTCGCCATAAAATAACTCGACTACAATTCATGAAGTTCAAAATATGCTGGTCAAAATTGTGTCAAATTGCTAAAAGGAGTAGGAGACAAATGGGTGTGGACGAACTATTTGCTGAAGGGCGCGTAATACCGTTCAGAAAATATGTGGTTTGTCTGCTTTGAGGTTTTGAATAAAAGGTACCCATGATATATCCATTTTTATTTATGTGATTATTTGCGTGTTTTTGAAGTGTTGAGATGCATGCAAGTAAATATTTGAATTCTGAAACACATTTTTACACGTCTAAAAATAGTCTAAATGGGTATCTAACGCCTGACACAAAATCCACAGCATGTTTTTCAAATAGTTGTACAAAACAGTACATCTGAACGGGAATTATTTGCTCACAAAGTCGAACTTTGAGACGCACTCACTGTCTTTCTATTAACTTTGGAAGTGGTGAGTTGTTAGTATTGATGATGTGATAGGTTTTGTCATCATGAGTGTACTTTACAAAGTTTGCTCATTCAAGTTTTATAACTGTGCAATACCTGTGAACAACATTTGCAATATTAGCTGAAATGCGATGCAATGTTTGTCACGATTCGAGATCCTGTGTCTTGGTGAGTAGCGCCAATTTATTGATCTATTTTTTCCCAACTACTAATAAGCCTACAGACAAACTAACTGCACCTCTCCACTTTCTGCATGGTGTGGCACTAGTCACAAACTGCACTGCTTTATCGATATACAGCATGTCACATTATCCACTGTCCTACAGATTAGGCACATAGTTGGTACTCAATACCATCAGCAAAAATGGCGCTGAATGGATATTGATGTACAATGCAAAGGTTACGCTTATACACACCTGTGCAATTTTTTTTTTTAAATAGGGCATTGATAGTGTAGAGGTTTGTACACTCAACTTGAAAAAAAGGAAGGAGCTTTGGGATTGCGCTTTAAAACTCTTTCATTTCAATTCATGGTCCTATAGTTAATAATAAGATACATTATATAGCTAGATACAAAATGTCACATTATCCACTATGTGCCTACAGGGCAGGCATTGTACACAATACCATCACCAAAGATGGCGCTGAATGGATACTGACGTACCATGCTAAGATTAAGCTTATGTGCACCTGTGCACTTTTCTTAAATTGGGCATTGATAGTGTAGAGGTTTTTAGACTCAACTTGAAAAAAAGGACGAAGCCTTGGGAGTGCGCATTAAACCTCTTTTGTTCAATACATGGTCCTATAGTTAAAAAATAATAATAATTATAATAATTAATGAATTAATGTATTTATTTATTACACATTCAGCAATACGCTTTGTGCATACAACAATTACAAAACAACACAATTGTAACAATTTCCATTAAATTACTACATATTAGATCATAAACATTTCCATTTAAAGAAACTTAAAAACACAGTAGTGAGCAGATTAAAAGCAATTCAAGTTAATATTTCCATAATTTCCGTCCATTTCCAGTAAAAGTTTACAATATAAAAATCAAGTTAAAATCATGTCCGTTTAGATAATAAAAACGATGGGCTATACATATTATCATTTTTCAAATTGAACAAAGAGGTGTTCGACTACAGACTGGGAAGACAGGAAGGTACATCAGAGAAAATAATCATTTGATCAGGCAACTGCTGGTGGACATGGGAGGGTCAGCAATCTTCTTTATATATATATTTAATGATTTTTTAGAAGCAAACAGCCTTGTGGCACTGGTACACAACATCTTCCGCTACTGGATTCTTGTGGATAGAGCAATGTCATGAATGACTATCATTGCACATCTGCTCACCCTCTCCAGCAGTCCTACGCCACCAGTAAGGCAAGTCGCTGTCTAATGTGCTGCTGGGAAACACACTACATGGCCCAAACCTTCAACAACTCTCCTTGAAACAGAATACAACAGCACACCCTGACAGAACACCCCATTATCAATCAATATTCATGTCAAGCCATTGTATGTACATAAGCTAAAAGGCAAAGAATAACAACGCTGTGTATGTTCTGTCTGTAATTATGAGTGCTGGAGGTCAGGCCAGTGGAAAATCAAAAAAAGATACGGTCACTTGACATTACTAAACATCCAGGGTAGGCAGGCCTGTGGTCAAAATGATCAACTCTTGATAGTGGGAGTTCACAGTCCCCTCCACTACTCCACCTATTTCCCCTGAGCAACACTGCTAGGGTTTGCCTTAAATCTTTCCTCACTTCGCAAACAAGGGAGATTAGGGAAATCAAACACCCTGTATCCAGAATATGCCAGTTCATGGTGTTTTCGGGAAGCTATTTTGTATATAAACAGATGAGTGAAGCTGTTTGGGGCTTTTGTGCTGCCTGGAGGTGAAATCACAGCTGGCGTAAGCCATGCAGCGTAAGCACACAGATGAAGGGTGCAAGCTGTTTGGAGCTGTTGTGTTGCCTGCATGTCTTTGCTTGGTCCTGCACCCCCTGGTCCTGCACCTGTCCGCCCCCCTGCTTAGATAGTCTAACACAGGCATCCCGAAGGGAAGCCTGACAGGAAAGGAACCCAAACAACCAGGGTGCTAAGGGGCGGGAGGCACGGGTACCCGGGCAGTAGTATTCTATCCACCTTTGCTTCAAAGCGGTGAGCCACGCACCAATGTCCAATGTTACTGTCGGCATATGCCGGCTTGCCTGGTGCCCATGAACATGTGATGGCCTCAGGCTATATTTGCCCTATAAAGACAGGACTGCTGGAACAGCCCTGCTGAAGAAACACTCTGGCCCGAGTGTACTGCACTCTTCGTTCGCAGACCCAGCTTCTTGTTTGCCCGCATCCGACCCACCCCGGAAGAAGCTACATTTGGGCAAGCACTAGACAACGGTCGTTTTCAGGAAGTCATGGAACAGAAAAACAGGAAGGCGGCATGGGCCTAGAAGGAAGCTGCCAGAGGCACATGAGTGCTCACCAGACAATGTACAGGTCCTAAACACACGGACCTAGGAGCCCACACTGGGGGGCACCGGTGTGCAAAGAAGGGCAACTTCCAGTTCCCTGCCCAAGTGCCCAAAAGTACAGAACTAGGATAACATTGCACACCTATTTGTTGGGAAATAAACACAATACTCCTGTTTTGGGTCATTAGTATTATGTTTAATAAAAAGCCACAGTCTTTTTATTGCCAACATAAACAAGAATCCGCCTTTTGTTTATTGTATATAATGTATGATGTCCATGTTACATATGGTTAGTGGTTCCACAGCTTAACAGCGTGGGTTGTTCCGGAGTTAGTGGTCGTGGCTGGATCTACCATGTTACTTGTCTTTTATGCATTATCAGGTTACTCCATACCGTTATGCAATGTTCATACGCCCAAGGAACCGAATGCACTGATGATGTTAATGAAAAATGAAGCAATTGCCTTGTGACTCCGAACCCATGAGATTACGCTAAACGCTAGGTATGGTCTATTGACCTGGTTGCCTTCTTTTGCCAGTGCTGTTCTTACACTGAGTTCTTTAATCTACGGGAAAACTGAGGATGAAGGTGCAGGTGCTCCCTCTTCTGTACCTTGTGGGATGTTTGAACCCACTCATCCAAGCCCTGCTACATCTTTATGCATTACTGGCAGCGGAAACATCATAATGGCCGCCAGAAAGCATGCTGCTCGCCAGAAATCATCCAAAGATGCACAGTAAAAATCTGAAAAATAGGCTGCCACCCACTTTTGCCTATATTAGTGAGCACAGGAGGTCACTGCCTAAAACAACCATTGGGCTACACACACAGTAGCCTGAAACCATTTGGGAATAGCAATACTGATTGCCAAAAGCAATCCAGAGCTGTTGGGAATTAATTTTCTAGATCGTCAAAATTGTTAAAATCAAGGCTCACAAAACAATTAAAAAGATCCCACCTCCTTGTTGGGGGGTCAACATCATTCTCCCGCAAGAATCTACATGAATCTAAGGTCCACAGAAGTGCATCCATATTTGAACAAAGTATATTTTGAGGATTGCTTACTGGTAAAGCAGCTATCAAAAATGGGTGCAATACCGGTGCTTGACACTGACTGGCGCTAGCGATCTAAATTCTGACAGGAGACCTGTATTTCTGAAGCTAAACAGGAACCTGAGTTAGCTGAGACTTCAAAAAGCTGGCTGTTCATGGGAAGCCTTCACACCTAGCCTTCTCAGCAACAGCACAGGAAACCACATGGTCCTGTTGATTAAGAGGGAGGAGAATGTCCCTGCAGCCTGGAGAAACAAGACAAAGGATTCTTTCCGCTGAATAGGATATGCTGATTTGGGTGTGCCTGAACAACACTGCCATGGGGGAAGGCAAGACATCTGATCTCTGATTCAAGCCAAATTTCTAGGGACGGGGACAAACGACTGTGGATTCAGAGAGTCAACAAATATATGTTTTATGAGAATACTGATAACTAGTTATACCAAGCGGACAAAAATGTACAATTTGGAGATGATATGAAAAATTCACTCACAATTTGAGACTAAGCTGGACGCTGTGGGATGTTCTGAGGCCAAGCCCCGTAATTATTAATATTGTGGGTGCAGTGTTTATGATAGAAACCTAAGAACTTCCAGTAATATGCTCAGAGAGGGTGTGTACCTCAGTGTAAGATTTGATGCAAAATTAATATTGCGAAACGCATCAAAAGTACAAAATGTCATTTCTGAACCCAAGCTCGTAGAAACATGTGACTTGAACCGAACTGTACCTTAAGCAATCTGTCATGCAATTTAGGTAATATTCACAAGTGGGGTATATTGTATAATATGTGTTTTATGAAAAAGAAGATATACTGTATGGACACAAAGGGGAGTGTCCTTTCCTTGAGCCATAAAGAGGATATCTGATGACTCATTCTGACTCACAACTCTGTTCTGCAGTCAGAGGACATAAAATCCTTTTACCTATCAGGATCCTCAGTGGGTTGGGCATAGCAAGTCAGCCTCCACACCCCCTTTGAGAACACATAAAAAGAGACTGCTGAGACCCAGATGGACACACTCATTCGTTTTCCACTCTTCAATCGATTTCTGCGCAGCACTTTGCCGGACGACTTCAAACCCAGATAGATCCAGAGACCAGACTCTAGAACCCAGCTCTAGAACCTTAAGCAGGGGCCTAACCCAAAAGCTGAACTCTTCTCAGCAGGCCTCAGAATCCAGCAACCTAACCAAACTATTCAACAGCCGGGCGAGCTGTTTGATTCTGGCTAGAACCCTGTGCCAGAACCATATCCAGACCCAGAAAGCAGAGCTGTGTCCTGAACCCGTCAGACCCAGACCAGACCACTGTGCAATGCCGAAAGCAGACCAGAGGCCCCGCTGTGAGCAGAACCAGTGCCAGAGACCATCCTGTGACGAGAGAACCGCAGCCCAAACCTGACCAGATCTATGACGAGGTCCATTCCCTTCCAAAACTAGGAGTGAGTATCTAGAACTATCCAGAACCCGTCTCTTAGTTTAAAGTAATCTTATTCAAACCATTTCAACCTGCCCAGAACTGCATAGATCTCCTGTGTCCATTCTGTGATTTCAAAGCTGCAAAAGTGTCATCTGTCTGAAATCTTGACTTCATTTCTGAAAATCTACCTCCACAAAAACGTCCGTATCTTTTGAACCACATGTCCTAGAAGCGAGATTTAACTGTCATTTTAAAGCTAAGATCCTCAGAGCTTTAGCCAAAATGACCTTCCTACTCATTATAGTTTTTCCGTAATCGCGGTTTACGCACTCGGAAAAAGTGCAGCGAATTGCAATTTAACTCAATTTCACCACTTGTAAAAATAGATTCTTCTTGCTTTCCACTGCTGAAATTCATTTTCACTCTGATAATCATTCATGAATCATTGCTAGTGTTGACCTGAACTAATTCAAAGTAGCTGTCACATACCCCGAATCTCCTATAGGGTTGACCTGACCTAATTCAAAGTAGCTGTTACCTACCCTGAATCTACTATAGGGAATTAAAATCATTTTTAGCATATTTTTCACTTCATTGCAATCACATTTAAAAGTATTTGGCCTGTGTTTTAAAATCATCCCTGTTTCTCTAATCTTGCTGGGGGAACTGAAACTGAACTGCTTCTGATCGTATTCCTGAAAACCTGTGTGCCCTCATTTCCATCTCTTCATATTGCATGGGGGGGGGGGTGAGTTGTCACAAGGGAAAACGTAATCATATTACCTCTTGTTGAATCCACATCGAGTTTTATTTCTGTGCCTGCATTCTTTCCATCTTGCATTTCCATGAACCAAAAAAGTATTCTCTGCTACTTTATCCTTCCTATTCCTACTCTTTTCTGATTAAAGAGTGCGCTATTGTAATATTACCCAATACTGATCACTGTTCATATTCATAAGTGTGCTATCAAATATTAATTTATTCATAAAAGTGTGATATATATATATTGTTTAATTTTCCAATAAACCTTTTAATTTACAAAACAAACCTACTTCTTGGCTCAGTGAGGTCAGGGGGATTCAAAGAGAGGGGCGTTATATAAGGGTTTATCATCCAGATTTAAGAACTTGACATAAAAATATATGAATAAGGACTTCCATTGGGCATCCCAGGCTAGGCATTGACTTAGTTGGGGTGCTTGATTGAAGACACATACAGAGTGGGGGCTCATAACGGGACGTCTGGATTAGATCTACCATTTGTGCAGCTTAATACAGTGTGCTAACTGACAGGATACATAAATCCTGTTGGATCACCACACTGTGTTACGCTGTAAAAGCACTCCTCAAAGGAATGCTCTAAGGAAATGGTCTATTTTGCAAAATAAAATACTAACTTCTGTAAATCAGGAAGGAAAACAATTTCCAGAATGACGACATTGGTAGATATCAAAATAGCCAGAGAGCACTTTTTACATAAGCTATTTGTGAGAGGTGAATGGACTCAGCAGGACCAGAATATGTGGTTGCAGGCAATCACACAACAGGTCACTGCAACGGGGTTAGATATCTGGAAAGATCAGGGTCCCTTACATGTGGCCCTGAGTGAACTATACATGGCCCCTAAAGCCAAGGATAAGCACGACAAGATTGCCAAGGGAGAAAACCGAACCCCGTATCAGCCTGAGCGGGTTTCACAGTTAGAGCGCCAGGTCCAAAATATGGCACGGGATCTGGGTCACAAGCTGAGGGCTCAACAGAACCCTCAGATGAGCATGCCGGTACAGAATGCCCCAAACTCTGGGCCTGGTGCTCCAGAACAATGACGGGGGCAGCACCCTGATAACACACCGGTTCCCAGGGAGGAGGCACAAGGGGAAGGGGGGTGTAAAGCCTTGGAGGAAGCTTCCTTCCCCACTTGTAAACAGCCCCTGGAAACCCAGGAACCGGAAACATAATCTCCTACCCCTGAAAGTCTGCCACCCAAGGAGCAGAGAGGAGGTAGGAGAAACAAAGGACCCAAACAGACCCATTTTGAGGAGGAGGTACAGATCTACCAATTTGAGGGAGAGGGATCCTCAGAGGATCCTGGGAAAAGGATCTTCTCCTTCAGAGATGGGGGAACTCCTCCCAAGGAAAAATGGGTCCCAAGGGATTCACAGCCAGACTGGGTAGATGTGGGGACTGAGCTAGCGCCGCCCATCATCTCATCCCAGAACCAACAGCATCAAAATCCCCTGGTTAAAACCCATTCTGGTGACTGCCTCCAAAAAGGGAGCCCAGAACCGGAACCAGGGGAATGCAAAACGTCTCCTATCTCCAGTTGCCAACTTTTTCTTTCAGATTTCCAAGATTCTTCACAGAATTCTGCCCAAATCTCTTCTCTTTCCTTGTCCAAAACCAGAAAATTAGCTCACCAGTTGTCCAAAAATGTGCATTATCTGTGCCCCCTTGAGGAGAAGGAGGGAAGATACTATGCCCCGGTACAAGTACAGGGGCAGGGCACAATTTTGGCACTGGTGGACACTGGATCCAAAGCTACCCTTCTGTCCAGAAGGGCCTATTATGAACTAAATGCAGGAAGGGGGGAGAATTACTGTATTCCTCTCACCTCTCTTCCTGGACAACTTCAGAACTTTGACGGGAAGGAAATTCCCGTCGAGGGGGCTGCAGATTTGGACATTAAAATTGGGCGACACAAGGTCAAACACCCGGTCATAGTAGTAACTCCAGAGGGCACCCCTTGTTTACTAGGGAATGACTTCCTGAGAAGGTTGTCACCCCTAATAGATTGCGTAAACAAGGTCCTCTGGACCCAGACTAGCCGATCAATAAAATTAAAACAGAGTGTCCACCATGTTAGTTTAAACGGCACTTGCCACAATGTTGAACAAAAATCTGACCAAGTAGAATTTCACTTGCAGAACTACCAAATTCCAGACGTGACAGTAATAGCAGTAGGACAACAGACTGGTGATGGGGGGTCCTCTCTATTTCTGAAAATCAACCTTCCTTCCAGTTTAAGGTGGTATTCCACACTGGAAGGAAACACTCTAAAATTCTTTACCAATCCACAATCAGACAGTCCCACTCCAATAGTCCAGAGAGATGTGAAATCAGCTCAGCGCCTGGCTGATATTCAACACATTGGAGAGCTGTTGTTCATCCCTGTTCAGTTAAATGATTGGGAGGACTCTGTTCTCGCCCGAGTGTGTGTGAACAATGGTAAGAGCTTCATCAGCGAAGCCATGTTCCGCCAACTTCCAAAAGATCCAGCCATTCCCACATTACAACTGATAGACAAATGGGAAATGGATCTGGAAACACCCAATTCCAAACATCTCCTGCCAAGCATGGGCTTTGATGATCCAAAGAAAGCATTTCGGTCAGCTCAATTGCTGCCTTATGCAGTTGAAATTCAGATTGGAGAGAAAGTCACCATCCCAGAAAGGACCCGACAAGTCTCCCTGGAAGTGAAAGTTAAAAGAGGACAAAAATTGAAAAACCCTGATGCTTATATTCATCTAAATGCTCCTCTCCAACAGCAAGGGTTGGGGGTAAACCCAACACCATTAGTCAATATAGAACATGACACCATTCCAATAGAGGTGAATAACAGTGACTTAAAGAGTATTACTCTAGCCGCAGGCACCATTATTGGAATGGCGGTTGATGACCTACATTTTTCCATTGATTTAGGAAATGAACTGTTAGGACCAATCCCCAAGGACTGTTTTGACAGTGACAGTGATGACCATACAACACCAAACAGGATCTTTACACGGCATGGGGGGACATTTCCTGGTGTACACTTCCTGCCCTTATGGTAAGGAAGATGTTACTTGTGACTTCAGAGGGGATGAGGTGATTTTCCAGGTCCATGAGGGCTGCCTTTCCCACCTGAAGCCACCAGTCCAAATCAGCACTCTGACCAGAGACTTCTCCACCCAGCTGGAGGAGGCCGCTGAGATAGCGAAACCAGAAGTCTTTCCAGGCTTCAGGCAGATGGTTGAAGAGAGAGTCAACCTAGCTGATGCCTGTGTGACTCTGGAGCAGAAACAAAAGTTGAAACAAATTTTCTTGGATTTTTAAGATCTCTTTGTGGTGGACTCATATGACTGTGGTCGCACCGACATCCAAACAACAACAATTCCCACTGACCGTGGCATGACTCCAGTGTAACGCTCACCTGACTCCCACGGAGGCACTGGTCTAGTCTGGGTTGCTGTGGCCTCTTCGAGCGTGATGCGCAGAACTCGGAACACCGACTGAACAGGACCCTCAAATCTTGCTTGTCTGGCCAGTAGGAATATCCTTCTGCAGATGAGAAAGGGGATTAACAGTCTGCAGAATAGTGTGCTTGCTCCCCCCTTCCGCCCTTCGTTCTTCTCTAACTTCCTCCGAAATCCCTGGTTGAAGCTCACCTTATAGTTTGAAAGGATGAACTCTCCATCCTGCTTCTGGTGCAGGGGCGCGTGTTTGTCCAGTTACTTCACTGGTTTTCAGAATGGCGCTGGCAAAATCCACTTGACTTTTCCGAGCGGAACGCCGTAAGTATGAAGATTACAAAAGTTCAGGTGTTGAGCCTCCTTTTCTGTTGCTTTCCTAACCTGTCCTTTATTTCAGGTGCAGAATGAAGGCGATGCCTTGAGGGATTGAATTGCCGATGGTAAACTCAGGTGAGTTAGCGATGGGGGCGAGCCCTCTTAATGTCTTTATATTCCCCCAGTAATGTCTTTTGTCCTTTCCCCATAGGGGCCGGGGTGCGGTACCTGCCAACGAAGCGGCGCCGACCCAAAATGAGGAATGGTCCACCAACAGAAGACCGGTAAGTGTTATGGCGGAAATTTAGGCTTTCCTCATATGTTCCTTCTGCTCACCTTTTGTCTCTTCTTCTCTCCCCTAGGCGCAGAGATGTGGCGACCGGTGCAGACAGTCGCGGTGGAGCCAGAAGAACTCCCGAGGACAGGTGAGTGAAGCGCGGCGCTGCAGCGAGCAACGCGGTGCTTTTAAATGAAAGTCTTTTCTCTGGAACGCTGGCGTGAAGGTTCCGGATGCAGGTAAGAAGTTTGATAAAATTCTTGGTTTTCACCTTTCTCTTCTCTTCTTTCCTTTCAGGTGTTCCAGGATCGAGGCGGGCGTGGCTGGAGACCAGATGCAGGAGCAGACACGGTGAGCGTTCAGCTGCTTGGATGCAGAACAACGCGAAGCGTGAGCTACTGTCTGGGCGTGGCTTAAATAGCCCCCAAAGTAGTTCCAGGTAAGTATCCTTCCCTGGCCACGGCCGAGTGGCAAAATAGTCCCAATGAAAAAATAGTCCCTTTCAGGTCTCAGGGAGGCCCGAATCTTGCAGCATGGTCTGCATCAGGTAAGTGCACAAAACACCTTCCTTTATGAGCATGGCACCTATGGTGCCAGGACTGATGTCCAACATGAGCCTGGCGCCAACGGCGCCAGGACAGAGTCCAAAGAGCCCCTATAAGGGGCCGCTGGGCTTTTACCCGGGGGCATGATGCCTGCTCCCGGGGGTGCTGGGCCTGGCCTGGTGCTGCAGGGGTAGGCATCATGACATCCAGTGTTTGTGAAGCAATATCGCTTGCCTCTTGCATCCATGGAGTCCCTTACTGAGATAATTAAGAACCTTGAGTCCCGGGGAATAATCCGTCCAGTACACAGCACCTTCAATAATCCGGTGCTGGGAATATTGAAGCCATATGGGCAGTGGAGACTCTGCGCCGACCTTAGGGAGCTCAACAAACGGGTCCATACTTCCCGATGGCCTCTTCCCTACATTGACCAAGGGCTGGCCCAGATCTAGGGGTCACAGGTATTCACTGCAATAGACCTGACCAATGGGTACTGGACTGTGCCTGTCAGTAGGGAGGACCAATACAAACTGGCTTTTACCTTTGGGGGCCAGCAGTACACATGGACCCGGACTCCCTTCGGATATCTCAACTCCGGCAGTGAATTCAACATTTTTCTACACAAGGCCATGCCCGACCTGGGTCGGAGGGGTAACCTGGCTTATGTAGATGATGTCCTCATCAAAAGCTCGACTGTGGAGGAACACATAGCGGAGATCCGTTATGTTCTGACACAGTTGAGGGCCGCCGGAGCAAAACTTTCCTTTCAGAAAGCACAGTGGTGTAGAACCCGTGTCAATTTCTTGGGGCATGAGATTACTCCTCAGGGTCTCTGTCCCCAGGAAAAGAAAGTGGAAACACTTCAGAAATTGAAGGACCCCACAACTCTGCGGGAACTAAGGAGCCTCCTTGGACTGACTAATTACAGTAGAAAGTTCATTGAGGGCTACGCAGAGATCACTAGACCCCTGATTCATCTCTTGAAGGGGGGGTCAAGTGGGAATGGGGTCCAGAACAATCCGAGGCAGTAAGACAGCTCAAAAGAAGCCTCTCACAAGCGCCGTGCCTAGCTTACCCTGTCAGAAACAAGGAGTTTTTCTTGGAGACAAGGTTCTCTAATAGATGCTTGACTGCAGTATTATATCAAAAGCATGACAAGGTCAATAAAGTAATCTCCTATGCGAGTAAAACTTTATCCTCTGTGGAGGAAAAATTCAATGATTTTGAGAAGGCACTCCTGGCAACAGTGTGGGCATTGAAGAATTACCGGCCGTTTATCCAGGGGGAACACATCATAGTGGAGACTCCACACCAGCCTCTGCAATATCTCCAAAGTGACAGAATGCGGGCTGGAAATGTGAGTAATTCCCGGATTACTTCCTGGATTCTGTCAATGTAAGGCTTTCCTGTGGAGGTCAGATATGGCCAAAACAAGAAGAGTCCCCTCGCGCAAGGTCTGGCTGACTTGCATGATTGTTCCAGAGAAAACTGTCCCGAGGACGAAAGTCTAAAAATGAAGGACAACATGGAGGCATACCTTAATTCCCCACACAAAGTCTTTTAAGAAGACAAGTGTGAGGGAATGCCCACTGTCTATGTGGATGGATGCTCTTACCATGTTGACAACAACGGGGAGAAAGAACTTGTGGCCGGCATAGGGAATGCATGGGTGAATGAGTCCCCAGAACCCTCCGCTGGGTACAAGATTGGTCCCCGAAGTATTCAGGTGGCAGAGTTGATGGCTGTGCATCAAGCCATCCTCACTGCTGTCCAACATCAACTCCACGAACTGGTCATAATCATAGATTCGGATTATGTACGGAACGGGTTCGTGGAGCACCTGGTTAATTGGAAAACCAGAGGCATGTTATGTGCTAATAACAAACCCTTGAAACATGGGAAGTTAATCCAAAATATTGATGATCTGGTCACTTCGAATGGGATGACCATCTACTGGAAAAAGATCAAGGGTCATTCCAAAGTAGAGGGACCAGACAAAACTGGAAATGACTTAGCTGATCAGCTGGCCAAAACCGGGGCCATCGAAGGGGATCTAATAGAAATTGAGTCCCTGTTGGGGGAAATCCAGGTCACTGCTATCACTAGGTCCCAGACAAATGCTCACAATGATCTTTCAACTGCACAATGGAGTAAGGAGACCCCAGATGCTGATTTGATTACAGCTCAGAAGAGGGATCCAATAATTGGTAAGTTTTACCAACACATTGAGGACCCTGAGAACTTTCCCCTGACGGATACCGATTACATTGGGAAAGAGGACCTCAGAGTGTTGATGAAATGTCCAAAAATGTTCCGAATCCAAGACGGTTTGTTGGTAAGGAAATTCCAAGCTGGTCATGATCAGTGGGTGGTTCCTACCTCATTCCGAAGCCTGATATTAAGTCACGCCCATGATGCGGCCACAGCCGGTCATAGGGGGTTTCAAACAACACTTGAGATGTTAAGAGAGATTGCATACAGGCCACACATGGGGCAGGACCTCGACCAATACTTGAAGGGGTGTCTTGTGTGTACACAATTTCAGCCAACATCCCTCACACACCGTGCGCCTCTCCAAAAGAGGGGGATGACACTGCCATGGTCATACTTGCAAGTCGACTTCATAATCCCCGCGAATCGCTCCTCTAGGGGAAATAAGTACATGTTGACAGTGAAATGCTTATTTACTAAATGGGTGGAATGTCTCCCAACCCCAGACTGCAAGGCAGAAACAGCAGCTGCCCTGATGATCAACCTTATATTTTCGCGTTTTGGACTACCCCAAAGGATTGAGTCAGACAAAGGTAGCCATTTCACCAGCAAAGTTATGACTAAGATGTGGGAGATACTGGGGGTTAAAAGGAAGCTACACATTGATTACCGGCCAGTTTCTTCTGGTGCAGTCAAACGTTACAACCGAACCATTGTGAGCATATTAAAAAAGTTTGTGGCAGATTCTGGGCCAAGTTGGGATATTCGATTACCTCTTGTCCTAATGTCCATCAGATCTACCCCTTCATCTGCAAATAAAATGTCACCGTTTGAGTTGATGACTGGACGCAGGATGGTGCTTCCCCAGCATTTGCTTTACAGGACCCAAGAGCAGACATTGATCAATGCCTCCACCGCTCATGAGTATGTTGAAAATTTAGGAAAACACCATCAACATGCTTTTGCCTATGCTCAGCGAAATTTAGAGGGATCAGCTGATAGCATGAAGACCCACTATGACTTGAAGACTACTAGGAAAGAATACAATGTAGGAGACCGGGTCTATCTATATAATTTCCAAAGGAACCAGGCCAAACAGCGGTAATTTCTGCCTACCTGGAGGGGACCTTTTGAAATTGTAGACAAGATCTCACCAGTCGCCTACAAGATCCGCATCCCCAAAGGCAGTTTGGTGGAAGGGGAAGACAAGTGGGTCCATATTAATCAGCTAAAGGGTTGCCATCCCAGGCACACTCTGCAGCAAATGGAGGAGTGCTCTGCAATCCCAGAGGGGGCCGCTCCAGATTAATACATTTCCAACCCTTAAATATCCCACATATAGTCTCTAAAATACAATGATAAGAATGCAAATGTCTCCTGATTTATAAAATGTATATGTTCACCCCACTACATTAATAGTGGTGGGGAAATGTCTACGAATATGTTTCTGCCGCTTTTGCTTTGTCATCCTAGGAGAGATGAAACCATGGAGACTGCCCAAGGAGGACGACCCGGGGACCGGGAGCAAAGATCCGAGGGGCCCGGAGTACCGCCCAATACTCCCATCAGGACCGGCGAAGAGAACCGATTGATCCACCCTGATGGAGGAAAAGATGCTGAACTTGCCATCTGCGGAATCAGAAGATGATGATGCGGACATCCCAGTCTTGCGAAGTTCCATCGATGAAAGATCAGAATGGCCATCGCAAGAGGGGGGCTTGTGGGATGTTTGAACCCACTCATCCAAGCCCTGCTACATCATTATGCATTACTGGCAGCGGAAACATCATAATGGCCGCCAGAAAGCATGCTGCTTGCCAGAAATCATCCAAAGATGCACAGTAAAATTCTGAACAATAGGCTGCCACCCACTTTTGCCTATATTAGTGAGCACAGGAGGTCACTGCCTAAAACCACCATTGGGCTACACACACAGTAGCCTGAAACCATTTGGGAATAGCAATACTGATTACCAAAAGCAACCCAGAGCTGATGGGAATTCATTTTCTTGATCGTCAAAATTGCTAAAATCATGGCTCACAAAACAATTAAAAAGATCCCACCTCCTTGTTGGGGGGTCAACATCATTCTCCCGCAAGAATCTACATGAATCTGAGGTCCACAGAAGTGCATCTATATTTGAACAAAGTATATTTTGAGGATTGCTTACTGGTAAGGCAGCTGTCAAAAATGGGTGCAATACCGGTGCTTGACACTGACCGGCGCTAGCAATCTAAATTCTGACAGGAGACCTGTATTTCTGAAGCTAAACAGGAACCTGAGTTAGCTGAGACTTCAAAAAGCTGGCTGTTCATGGTAAGCCTTCACACCTAGCCTTCTCAGCAACAGCACAGGAAACCACATGGTCCTGTTGATTAAGAAGGAGGAGAATTCCCCTGCAGCCTGGAGTAACAAGACAAAGGATTCTTTAAGCTGAATAGGATAATCTGATTTGGGTGTGCCTGAAGAACACTGCAATGGGGAAGGCACGACATCTGATCTCTGAGTCAAGCCAAGTTTCTAGGGGCGGAGACAAACGACTGTGGATTCAGAGAGTCCAGCAAATCTATGTTTTATGAGAATACTGATAACTAGTTATACCAAGCGGACAAAAATGTACAATTTGGAGATTCTTAATATGAAAAATTCACTCACAATTTGAGACTAAGCTGGACGCTGTGGGATGTTCTGAGGCCAAGCCTCGTAATTATTAATATTGTGGGTGCAGTGTTTATGCTAGAAACCTAAGAACTTCCAGTAATATGCTCAGAGAGGGTGTGTACCTCAGTGTAAGATTTGATGCAAAATTAATATTGCGAAACCCATTAAAAGCGCAAAATGTTGTCATTTCTGAACCCAAGCTCGTAGAAACATGTGACTTGAACCGAACTGTACCTTAAGCAATCTGTCATGCAATTTAGGTAATATTCACAAGTGGGGTATATTGTAAATATGTGTTTTATGAAAAAGAAGATATGCTGTACGGACACAAAGGGGAGTGTCCTTTCCTTGAGCCATAAAGAGGATACATGGTGACTCATTCTGACTCACAACTCTGTTCTCCAGTCAGAGGAAAGAAAATCCTTTAACCTGTCAGGATCCTCAGTGGGTTGGGCATAGGAAGTCAGCCTCCATAACCCCTTTGAGAACACATAAAAAGAGACTGCTGAGACCCAGATGGACACACTCATTCATTTTCCACTCTTCAATCGATTTCTGCACAGCACTTTGCCGGACGACTTCAAACCCAGATGGATCCAGAGACCAGACTCTAGAACCCAGCTCTAGAACCTTAAGCAGGGGCCTAACCCAAAAGCTGAACTCTTCTCAGCAGGCCTCAGAATCCAGCAACCTAACCAAACTATTCAACAGCCGGGTGAGCTGTTTGATTCTGGCTAGAACCCTGTGCCAGAACCATATCCAGACCCAGAAAGCAGAGCTGTGTCCTGAACCCGTCAGACCCAGATCAGACCACTGTGCAGTGCCGATAGCAGACCAGAGGCCCCGCTGTGAGCAGAACCAGTGCCAGAGACCGTCCCGTGGCGAGAGAACCGCAGCCCAAACCTGACCAGATCTGTGACGTGGTCCATTCCCTTCCAAAACTAGGAGTGAGTATCTAGAACTGTCCAGAACCCATCTCTTAGTTTAAAGTAATCTTATTCAAACCATTTCAACCTGTCCAGAACTGCATAGAATTTGTGTGTCCATTCTGTGATTTCAGAGCTGCAAAAGTGTCATCTGTCATTCTGAAATCTTGACTTAATTTCTGAAAATCTACCTCCACAAAAACGTCCGTATCTTTTGAACCGCATGTCCTAGAAGCGAGATTGAACTGTCATTTTAAAGCTAAGATCCGCTTTAGTTGTAGTTTACGTGCATGGTTTACGCACTCGGAAAAAGTGCTGTGAATTGCAATTTGGCTCAATTTCACCACTTGTAAAAATAGATGCTTCTTGCTTTCCACTGCTGAAATTCGTTTTCAGTCTGATAATCATTCATGAATCATTGTTAGTGTTGACCTGAACTAATTCAAAGTAGCTGTCACCTACCCTGAATCTCCTATAGGGAATAAAAATAATTTTTAGCATATTTTTCACTTCATTGCAATCACATTTAAAAGTATTTGGCCTGTGTTTTAAAATCATCCCTGTTTCTTTAAGCTTGCTGGGGGGAACTGAAACTGAACTGCTTCTGATTGTATTCCTGAAAACCTGTGTGCCCTCATTTCCATCTCTTCATATTGCATAGGGGGGAGTGAGTTCTCACAAGGGAAAAAGCGATCATATTATCTCTTGTTGAATCCATATTGAGTTTTATTTCTGTGCCTGCATTCTTTCCATCTTGCATTTCCTTGAACCGTAAAAGTGTTCTCTGCTACTTTATCCTTCCTATTCCTACTACTTTCTGATTAAAGAGTGCGCTATTGTAATATTACCCAATACTGATCACTGTTCATAATCATAAGTGTGCTATCAAATATTAATGTATTCATAAAAGTGTGATATATATATATATATATATATTGTTTAATTTTCCAATAAACCTTTTACTTTGCAAAACAAACCTACTTCTTGGCTCAGTGAGGTCGGGGGATTCAAAGAGAGGGGCGTTATATAAGGGTTTATCATCCAGATTTAAGAACTTGACATAAAAGTATATGAATAAGGGCTTCCATTGGGCAACCCAGACTAGGCATTGACTTAGTTGGAGTGCTTGATTGAAGTCACTTACAACCTCTCCTTGTTAGTGTGTTCTGAACGGGTGACTGCAGGGTGGTTATCCCATCTTTGGGACCTGCCCTATTTAACGTGTTGTATATTTCTAGGTCGCTGCAGCTTGAAAGTGAGACTCCCACTAGAATAGGAAAAAGATGGCAGTACCTTTCCACGTACATCTATTACGAGTAGGTAGTCTAACGTATGTACAATTGAACAGTTCATAAAGAAGCTGAATCCTCGATTAAAGAATCTCATACTGATTCATCAGCACTATTGGCTGATTTTGGGCTAACAGAGCTTCTGTTAGCCATTCTAACGAGCAAAGGTCTACCCTGGAACCACATAGGATCACTATTGAGTATAATACTGCTGCAGCATCATTCAAACCATCTGCCTATCGCTCTGCTCACACTGTCTTGCTCTGGAGCAACCAGGGCTAATCCGGCTACTCCACTGGATGGCACTGACACTCAGCCACACTCTAAACCTGACACCTGTACGCATTCGAGTACAGTGAAAGACAGAGGCAACCAGAGAAATGACAAACAAAATAATAAAACGACTATAAATAATATTGAAAACAAAAGCAAAAGGTAATTAAACGCTTGGAATATTGACTTTCTAACAGCATACCTTTAGGAAGAAAAGTAGTCGTACCTGAACTTGCTAATTCCAGACACATGTGATGCCCCAAAGAAATCAAGCCTGCTGCTAACCTTGACCAACCGGTCCTTCCATGTAAACCCTTCATAACCTCTGGAAAGTTTGAGGGATTCTTTAATCACGACATATATGAATGAATAGTTATTAGAAATTGACCTAAAAAAATCCCTCACACTCAAAGCCAGTGGACCCATATATCGTCAAGGTGGTAACATGACCTGGGTGGCACTGGGCCCAGTCCCCATGCTATTCCCGGCCCCCCAGTTAGTATGCAAGACATTGGGTAGGTGTTGGCAATAAAAGGCAGTGGGATTTTATTGCACAGTTATGGTCATAACAAAACATAATCATAATAACAGTAACCATAATATGCTGTACTTTGGGGTATCGGTTCCGAGGTTACCCCCTCTGGCCCGTGCCGCCATTCTTGTTCCACGACAGTGTGGTTACCATACAGTGACCTGTCTTCTTTCTCCTTCTTCTCATCCTTTTTCTTAGGGTGGGAGGGTTCTGGGAAAAAGAAGAAGAGACTCTGAGTGCACAGAGTACTCTTTGGTTTGGGTCCCCATGCAGGGTCCACAAACTGATTTGTTTTTGGCTGCAGCAGCCCTTATATAGGACCCAGGGGCTGTCCCTTGGGTCATTCTGTGTGGTGGGGGCTTTGGTGCCAGCCCCCTGGCCAGCCTCTGCTGACAGCTAATTGCAACTTATGGTGCTTCAGCCTAGCTCCCCCGCCCACTTCCTGCCTTTGGTGGGCCCTGGTATTTTGCATACCTGTGTGGGGAGGGCAGAGTGTTGATTAACACCCTGCCCCTCCCTCTGTGTTTCCTGGTGCAGCGACTCTGCTTGCGTTTGTGGTATTGTGGGCGAGTTGGGGAATGCTGACCCATTTGTTGGGCTGCTGCTCCCCCTCTCCCCTGCCTAGGCAGCCATGGGGCACTGGTTACCCTGCCTCGCTTTGGGAGGCACTGCAGCATTGCCCATTCATTCAATTATTATGACATTCACTGAAAAAGTGGAGAACATCGACCTTGCCCTTTCAAACATTCTGAGCCTGGATGGTCCATCAATCCATTGTGCCAGAGAATATGGACGGACAACTTAACATTCCTAGAATGCTTGGCTAATAATAAACCTAACAAAGTCTAAGGAAGCAGCTGCCGCGGCAATGCGGCTTGACGGTTTGGCTGAGTACGGCATGGCATGCTTCCAGGTCCTCTCTTCTAACCTGGAAGCAGCTGGATCAGCAAGCCGCGCTGTGCGCTGCTCCTCGTGTGTCCTGCTTGCTGTCTTTTTGTGCCCCGTTCTCCTGCACCCCCTCATAGGCCCCCTTAGAGGCCGATACCGATAGTGGCAGTGTGAGGTGTAAGAGGCGAAGAGGAGTGAGGAGTCCAGTGGACACTTCAGGGGGGGCACGGTGCACCATAACATAGTGTGTTGTGGGGATATCTAATTTTGGATGTCTAATCTTCCTCTGGGCCAGACCTGTTAATGTGGTTACTTTAGACACGCTAGCTACCCTTCACCCTGTTGGGCTATAGTTGACCCAGAGTCTTTATCATGCTCACTATCAGAGCGCATGCTTAAAAAAAGAAGCCTTGTCTATTAACTGAGTCTTTTTCTCAATCCAGTGATGCTGAAATTGAAGACTCTCCTATGCGTGTAGTTAAGGGCAGCAACCGTGTACTGGAGGTCATGGCAAGGAGTGTCCGGAGAAGACAGCGTCTTCCCAAAGAGAGTTGGGATTCAGCAGATGAAGAAGGGGGTGTTGCTGTGACAAACTTAGCAGCAGTGTTGGAAGTAGTCACTGTTCAGAAGGATCTTGTTGGTCTGTTTGATGTAGTTGCTGGCCTAAGTCTGGTAATTCTATACAAATATCATCAGTTGTGAGGGAGACGTTACAATCCCAGCGGAAAAGCATTGACGTTGTGATTGCTGAAGCTATTGCACAGTCCTGCCCTGAAAATAAGGACTCGCTTGCTGGTTCTAGTGGAACTGTAAACTGGCAATATATTAAGGATAAGATCATCTATGAAGTGAGTCAGTGCAAAACTAATCAGGATTTGTATGCTTGGGTGGATTCCTTTGATGAGATAACCTCCCTTGCCCCCCCCCGGATATGGTGGATAAAGCATGTCAATGTGACTTGAGTGAATTGCATTCCAATAGGGCGGAAATCAGAGCCTTGCTGGGGGGAGGCCTGAGGGGGCTATAGCCCCTGGTCTTTAGGTTGTAGCCCCAGATAGAAGCTGAAAGGCTACAACCAAAAGGCTAGCTAGCCCCAGGTCCCAACAGTCCCAACATTAGCGTAGCCCCAGATCCTTTGCAAACCTAGCAAAACCCTTGTGGATATAACATGCCAAACTAACAGGACTATAAATACCAGTATGGCAACCATTGCAAATGAGATCAGTATATCTCAGTCTGACAGTATGTGCCCTGACGCTGTGGCTCTGCTGTGGTAAGGGGCGACAGTAGTTTTTTTGTACCCTCACTGGCTATGTCTCCTCATGGTAGGGATATTTGTATCAAGAAGTCGAGGATGCCAGTGAAAACTGATATCTCTCAAAGAGAGCTCTGAATGGATCTAGATAAATTGTTATCACCGGTTAGGCCAGGAGAATAGCTCAGGGACAACACCATTATCTTGGAAGCAAGATGACGGGCTTGCGCTTAGGAACTAGTCATCGATATTAAGCGTGTTGTTAAAGAACAAATATAATTATAATATAGATAAGTCGGAGAGGGCGGAAACCAGAAAGGCATTCAGACATAAGGTCTTGTCTAAAGTGGGTCATGGCTATGTTAGAGGACGGGACTTCAGATCTTTGCAAAGGATGTATATTAGGGATGGTGCACCGGCTACAATGTAGACTATATTATCATTGGCTGTGGTGAGTGCCATCTTCCCTCATTTTTGAGTTTATGTAAAAATCGGACCAACAAATTGTCTGCCTCTAATTTAAGGATTGCGCTTAATTCATTTTTTAAATTGCTGTGCTGCATTATATTCCTTTTGGTTACCTCCCGAAAATGTATTTAATTTGGTGGTATGCGTGTTTGTTATTGTGTGTATTGTTTTCTGTAGCGCTCTAATGCCCACGGGCCATATCAGCGCTATATAAATAAATAACACTAAATTAAACTAAAAAAAACAAAGAAAAGCTCCCTGATAAAGCGAATTCAGGAACCCATGGTACAACATTTTCTATATCTTAGACTTTGCCTACAGCTTGAATGTTGGCAGCGGGGAAGCCATAACCTCCACTAACCAGAAAGTTCCCTCTATGACCTTGGATAATCTTGCCGTTTCTCCAGACTCAGGATGTGTCAGGGGCAGACCCAAGGTAACACAGACAAAACATGCAATTAGACCTACTGGAGGTAAATATGTATGTGCCCTGTATCATGGACCATGTATTGATAAAATGCACAGAGTAAAATCAAGCAGAGGAAAGGTGCTGCCCTACAGAAGACTGTTTTGTCCTCCTTGTAGGCTAAAGGCACATCAGGACTACATTGCCCAGCATGCTTTGTGCATGGGCAACCAATCATGTTTCGTTGCATGTTTCAATATTGTATCATGTTCGCTACATTGGCCTTACACGATACCGTATTTACCTGCATGACACTATTTTACCCAATGCCAACATTTGTACTGAATATATCTTTCTGCCTGACTACCTAACTAACGCCTTGTATACTGCCCGGCTTACGCTCAGTTTCCTCTACCTGATCTTTGCTCTGAGTCTGCCGCCACCTGTTACCTATGCTATACTTGCCTAAGTTAGACCAACTATCCATAGGTCAATCCAACCCATACCCTCCTCTTTTACTGCTCACTGCAACCAATACCAAAGCTATCCTTCTAGCGCCATACCCTTGCCCCTGCTCGGCTGCTAGAAACCTCTGCACTATGGCCACTAGGGCTTTGCCAACCATATACTGACCTCCAGCCTACCAATGCACTGTACGGCTCTATTAAATTTAGTCGCCCTCTGCTTTATACCGCTATCTGAAAATTGCATTCAGCCTGTTGCACATAGCCAATTAATGATTGTACTTTGACTGATAGTTGCATCTAGCATGTTGGTCACTGCTATTTGAGAATTGCATTTATACTTGACTGCCAAATCTAGCATGCTTAGACTCTGTTACCTGAAAATTGCATTTAGCCTAATAGTTGCATCTAGCTTGTTTGTACTTTGCTATCTGAAACTGCATTTAGCCTGATAGTTGCATCTAGCCGATTCTTACATTGCTATTTGAGAACTGCACTCAAACTCGACTCCTGAAGCTAGCATGCTTAGACTCTGCTACCTGAAAACTGCATTTAGCCTGATAGTTGCATCTAGCCATTTAGCCTGATAGCTGCATCTAGCCGATTCTTACATCGCTATTTGAGAACTGCACTCAAACTTGACTCCTGAATCTAGCATGTTTAGACTCTGCTACCTGAAAACTGCATCTAGCCGAATAGTTGCATCTAGCCCTTACACTCTGTTCCTAGAAAACGGCATTTATCATGATGTCTACTGCCTTTTAATATCTCTACTGCAATTGCATACCTCTGGGAATAATATAGGTAGTTAACTTGAACTTACAGACTAGAGTCTACCCTTCCGCATCCTTTACACAGTCCCCTAGCATCAGCTGACTAGTAGCCTATCTGACCCACCTAGGACTACCTACCACTTTTTTACCAGTATGTACACTCTCGGTCTAGGTAAACTCCTTACAGTAGCCCATTATAGGACAGCTTGGTTACCGCTTTATATTGCCTCCTCCATCATACTAGCAGCACAGACCTACAGCCTACCCACTAAAACTAGCACCATGCTCCTATGTACCATGTCCTCTTCCAACTATTTCACCTGCCCTACTATGCTAGACACACAAAAACACAATACAGTACTTAAAATGAACCAGTATCAAGAATACTCAACCGTACAAATGCCATGTAATACTACGGACAGAAATTTAAGACTACGCGCTCGCCTATCCAAACTGCATGAGTTACCGGCCAAAAAACCTAATCTTAAAGGAGCGCTCATAAACGCCAGGTCTCTAGTCGCCCACGCAACAGAGATATCAGATATTATACTAACAGACAACCTAGACTTCCTGGCCATCTCAGAATCCTGGTTACATGAGGCGGCAGGACCTGCCCTATCGCTGGCAGTTCCTGATAACTATACGATCCTGCGAGCAGATAGACACACCTCTCGAGGTGGTGGAATAGCAATTATAGCTAAGATTAGCCTCGACATGAGAATGATCACAACCTCTATTATGAAATCCTGTGAATGCCTGACGGTCAAAATGGCCACCGCCAACTCAAAACAAATTAAACATCTTTCTTATCTACAGACCATCAGAACCTTCGCGGAAGATATTTCTATGACCCTGTCCAATAACCTAAAAAATACCAGCCAAACGCTAGTGCTAGGTGACTTTAATTTAGGCTACAATGACACTAAGGATATCCATTCAACTGCTACTGCTTTGACTTTTAAAGAGTTGGGATTCTCCCAGAAAGTTAATTTGCCCACGCATAACAAAGGTCGAATTCTCGACTGGTTAGCAGAACATAACTGTGAAGTAAACATTATGGATATTGTACTTTAGATCTGGACTGACCACAATCTGCTATTATTTACATTGACAACTAACCTTGCCACTGCCCAGTTCTCACTTGCCCCACCTGTGCTCACGAGGAACAAAAAACTCATGACAGCTGAAAAATTGATGCCCCTCATAATACCCAAACTTAACTCGGTTCCAGACAACATGGATCCAAACTCTCTAGTCGAACAGTACAACAAAGCTATGAACTTAGCCCCCGACCACATCGCTCCGCTCAAATTAAGGAATAGCAAACCTAAAAAACATCTTAACTCTCGGTTTACTCCTCATTTAAAAAATCTTAGGCTACACAAAGAAAGCTTGAAACTGTGTGGAGACTCTCTCCATCTGCCGAAAATAAATTCAACCTAACTAAGGCCTCAACCCAAAACAAGAAAGACATTCTATTAGCCAAACAGGAAACTTACAATAACAGAATCTCTCATTCTAAATCTAGTGTCAAAGAATTGTTCAGTATTTTGAAAGAATTAGAAACACCTATTGTACCACAAGAAAATTGTACCAAGGACAAAAAGTGGTGCTCCAGCATCCAACATGCCCTAACGAACAAAGTCGCCAACTTACAAACTAAAATTGCCCTCAAGAAAGCCTCTCTAACGCCTCAAATCCCTCAGAGTACAGCTCCACCTCCACATCCTAAACAAGAATCACGCTTCTGCTTCTCTAAAGTATCGACCGTTGAGGTGGAAAAGGTCATACTGGGATTTAAACCGTCCAACTGAAAAGGCGATCAATGCCCGGCACAACTTATTAAGGATTCTGCAAGAGAATTATCGCCCTTTATAACCAAACTCATCAACTCCTCCTTCACCATAGGCACTGTACCGAACAATCTGAAAGAATCTTGGGTACTGCCATTATTAAAGAAGCAAACCCTTGACCCGGCCATTCCCACAAACTTCAGGCCTATCACGACTATGCCATTTCTTCTAAAAATGTTAGATAAAGTGGCTTATATGCAAATACAGAACTTCCTAGAATCCAACCGCTTACTCCGATCCCGCCAATCTGGGTTCCGCCCGCAACATGGGACTGAGACTGCTTTAATTGATCTTAAGGCCCAAATAGATGATTGTAGAGATAATAGCCAAGCAGCCTCACTCCTCCTTCTAGACCTTTCGGCTGCATTTGACTTGGTTGACCATACAGTCTTATGTAGCCACTTAGACTCCACAGCCCATTTCTCTAAGGAGGCTATAACCTGGATCAAGTCCTTTCTGGGTAACCGGACCATGAGAGTCTTCTCTCCATCGGCCTCAGCAGACCCGATCCCTATAACCTGTGGCGTACCACAGGGATCTTGTGTGTCACACACACTTTACAACATATTCACTAAGCCCCTCTTTGACGAAATGGATCATCTGGGTATCGGCTACACAAACTATGCAGACGATACCCAGATCCTCCTTCCGCTTTCAGGAGATTACGCCGTGGATCTGGCTCTAGTGAATCGAATCTACAACATCGTTCAGGCATGGATGGCCACTCATGGGTTATGCCTGAACGACGACAAAACTGAGCTTATTATTTTAGGCACTCCAACTTACATATCCAAACTCATCCCTGATTATGCCAACTTCACTATTGATGGCAATAACATAAAAGTAGCTAAAGAAGTGAAGACCCTAGGCTTTTACCTAGACGCCACCCTGAACTTCTCTAAACAAGTCAACTCACTAGCCTCTTCTACTGCATACACATGCAAACTCATTAGAGCTAGTAAACAATTCCTATCCACAAACGGTTGCCTTAGGCTCGCCAGAGCCCTCATACTTTCCAAATTGGATTACTGTGATGGACTCTACATTGGAGCGAACAAACATACCATCCATAAAATACAGGTTCTCCAGAACACTGCGTTGAGAACAGCTCTTAAGATCAACAGAAATGAGCTTATATCCTCTGTAAGAAGAGAATACAAATGGCTATCTACCTTTGATAAAATCCAATTTAAGATTGCCTCCCTTACTCATAAGTTTCTCAACAATAATTCACCGCCTTACCTCACGGACAGATTATGTAAAAAATCTTCGTCCAGACCGACAAGAACAGCCAACACGAACTGCCTCAAAGTTCCGCGATTCAGACTCTCAACTATAGGAGGACACAGATTCCCAGTTAAGGCTGCACAATTGTGGAACTCACTACCCCCTGGCATTAGAGAACCCCAGCCCTTCTCTAAATTCAGAAAGAATCTGACCACTGGCTAAGAGTAAATGATATCTAATCACCCAGACCATCACCTCTCTCTTGATGCCTTTGACGCACTTATCTGAACGCCCACCCCTCTGCTCTCTGAATCGCTTATTATGTGCTTGAACTGCACTCCGGATGTATTGAGCTCACCCTATTACTATGCTATTTGATCATGTAATTTACACTGTAATGACCTTGGTTCTACTCGACCATTTAATTCACACTGTACATAACTGTGACTGTATATTGTAACCTGTTAGATATTCTTGTACATTCCTTATGAATATCTTGCACATATGCACCCTGTAACTAAGCCACTTGATCACTTAATTCACATTGTATATACCTGTATAGTGTAGCATATTTGATGTCCCTGTATATTCTTTGTATATCATGAACCTATGTACCCTCTAATAAAATGAACATATTCCTATCTTTTGCGCCCTGATGCCCCAGGGTCTGGTGCGCACTATAAATAAATAAACAAACAAACAAATAAACAATCAGGAGCCAGACCGGGCATGGCGCGCATCAACACGCATGTGCGAAACCTCCAGCACGGGGCTTGTGCTCGAGAACGCCGAGGAGGAGGACGTGTGCGAAAGAGCTCAGCCGAAAGAAACGTGCGAGGGGCCCCACCCCACCAGATTGAGAATCCGACCCCTCGCCAATCTACAGATAAGTTTGGGACGCGCTGCAAGGGGAGTGGGAATGCGCAACATAGAGGCCCAAGGAAGCCCGCAGAGGGAGCTGGGGGAAGCGCAGGGGGCACGGTGTCCCAGCCCAATACCGGTCGCCCCTGCGCCAGCATACTAGATAAGTGGCAGCGCCGGGGATTGGTAATAACTTGCTGTGGTAACCCCCCACGCTCCGGAGGGCATTAGATCTGGGAGGAAGCATGCGTAGTAACGCGTGAAACGCACATTTAAGGAACGCAACGCTGGCATCACGGAAAACAGGAAAAGCCTAATGCCACAAGCCACGCGCGGCGAAGTTTGCGCTGGCATTCATAGTGAAGGACTTGTTTACTAGAGACAAGTGCAGCAAATAACACAGTTTGTGGGAAGCCACGTTATTGATACTGGAATGAGGGCATGAATGCGGCATGGAATGAATGACTGTGTGAGTGTATGACAAAGAATAACACGATATTCTTTCCTTGTAGTTGAAACCAGCCAGCACAACCTTCGATACGCAGCACAAACTGACAGCTTGCGACGCTGACACCAAGAATCGTGCAGTCGGACAGGACAATTAACAGAGCTAAGTGTTGCATGCATGACTAACTGTGTCAGTGGTAGCCCACTGCTAAAATGTATAGCAAAGTTATATAAGGTGTTTAGGCCTATGTCTGTGATATTCTATAAACATAGTGTAAGGTTTCTTGGAGGGTCTACTGGTAGACAATTGGCCAGCCTGCAGGCAGTGCAGGAACTACCATACCTGGCATGTAATGAAGGTGTGCAGCAGTTGAACCTCTCCCAATCTCCCCTACCTGCCCATAACCTCTTCCTAACCCTTTTCTCGGTTTCCCTAACTACCCCAACCCATCCAATCAATGAGACCCTAACCCTCTTTCCCTGCCCTGGGCGCGAATGCCTGCGTAAGCTTCGACTTGCAGGTATCAAAACCAGTGTGGGGGTGGTTGGTTAAATCTACTCCTGCGCCTGGGATCAGTGTGCCCTTGACAGGATGTCTGCTGCTGGCTGTGGGGTTCCTGCAGAGCCATCTAACAGCTTTGGACTGAGTCTTACCCTGGCAGCAGCTCCTCCAGTAGTGATGCTAGTTGGAGTACCATGTCTCTTTTGAATAAAGGTTTATTCTGGTTTAATGAGCGTTTAAGGGGTAAACCCCTCACAGGCATTGTGACCAAATGACTACTGCCCTGCAGGAGTACACGGAGAAGTAGTGGCTAAACCACCTTTTCATCTCTCAGACTTCTACAAAACATTCAGTGATCCCAATTATAAAGATGGAAGAGGCACCATCAAGAGCTATACCTACATTTTTTTGGGAAATGTGGTTTGAGGGCAGTCTGTACTCTTAAGCAGTGTGTGAATGCCATAACAGTAACAACCAAAACAGCAATATCACAACAGTCAAAAATAAAGGAATGCCCAATAAAGGTTCCATTAAAGTGTGTATATATATATATATATATATATATATATATATATATATATATATATATTACACGGTAGCGGCCGTGTGGTTATGGTTAAGTTGCTCAACTCATAGGAAGCGCATTTTTTGGGCGGCTTATAACTTCGCTCCCCGAGGACGAATCCTCACCAAACTTTGCAAAAAAAGTATGTAGCCATAGACTGCCTTATGCTCAAACCGCTGGCTGGAGCAGTGATTTGATCCCAAAAGCGTGCTTTTGTAAATTTGGTGAAAATCCATCCAGTATTTTTTTAAAAACAAGCAAAATGTAGGTCAACAAAAAATGAGTGACATCTGGCTCGGCTCCGCTCCGCGCACCCATTTTCGCGGACCGAACCCTGATTGGGCTGCGTCATGTCAGAGCACATACAACGCTCACGCTTATTGGCCAGAAGGAAGCATGATGTGCGTCATATTTTTCTGAAGCGTCCATCATGTTGTATCCGCAGATATTCGCGGATGGCGCGGCATCGAATAGGACATGTTTTGGGGCATCTGGTGTTGGGCAGAGGGGCTGGAAAGGGTGGATGAGATAAAGATGGGTCATATGATGTATTTGTTTAGGTGGAAGAAGACTGTGTTGTGTTCCCGGTGTGCGTGGCCACCGTGGCAGTTCGCAGGTAGGTGGAGAGCAGTTTATGTGGTGACTGCAGGCAGGCTTCATTAGTGTAGGGGAGTGGAATGTAGATGATATGATGATGTTTGTATAGGCTATATTATGCTGTGGTGTTTGTGGCCAGGTACTAGACTCTTGTGTGCAGCACCCCAGAGTCTGCCCACTGGTTGAAGTACTGTAATAGCATGTGTAGAGAAGTGTACAGGGCCGCAGGCAGTTTAGGGTAGGGGAGTGGAATGTGAATGGTTGCAAGTGCTGCAATAGTATGTGTACAGAAGTGGACAGGGCCTCTGGTGGTTGGCTTATGTGTGTGGGTTGTGGCCAGTATGCAGATTGTTGGGTGCATGTCTGTATTATGCTGTGGGGATTGTGGCCAGCTACTAGTCTCTCGGGTGCCCACTGGCTGCAAATACTGTAATACTATGTGTACAGCAGTGGACATGGTGTGTGGCAGCTGGCTTATTGGACTGTCCTGAGATGAATGTGTGTATGAGATTATGTGCAGTGGGTGCAAGTAGTGTAATAGTATGTGAACTGCAGTGGATAGAGCCTCAGGCGGCTGCCTTATTTGTGTGGGTTGTGGTCAGTGGGCAGCTTTTTGGGTGCATGGCCGTATTTTGCTGCAGTGGTTGTGGCCTGGCCCTAGGCTCTTGGGTGCATGGCCGGGCCACAACCACTGCAGCATAAAACGGCCATGCACTCAAGAATGTGACACTGGCATATGGATTGCATAAATATGTGCATAGAAATGCAATTTGCGGATTACAAAGGAGCACGACACCAATAATTGTGTACTCACTGTATATATTGTTGAGGCACTGTACACCTTTCTTGAACTCAGTGTAGAATACTGTTGAAGTGGCTATAGCAGATATGAATATTGTGACACTGTGGGCACATATTGTTTTTATTGCATCTGGCTACTGGCTGCAAGTAGTGTCATAGTATGTGTACAGAAGTGGACAGGGTGAATGGCAGCTGGCTTTTTGGACTGCCCCGAGTGTTGTGGCCACTGGGCAGATTCTTGGGTGCATGGTTGTATTATGCTGTGGTAATTGTGGCCAGCTACTAGATTTGGGTGAGTCTGCCCACTGGCTGCAAGTAGCGTAATAGTATGTGTACAGAAGTGGACAGGGTGTATGGCAGGAGGTTATTGGACTGCCCCAAGAGACTCTTGGGTGTATGATAGTCTGTGCAGTGGGTGCGAGTGATGTAATAGTATGTGAACTGAAGCGGACAGGGGTTTAGGTGGATGCCTTATGTGTGTGGGTTGTGGCCACTACGCAGATTCTTGGGTAGTTCACTGTATTATGCTGTATTGGTTGTGGGCAGTCAGTAGATGCTTGGGTGCAGTCTGTCAGCTGGATGGAAGTACTCTAATAGTATGTGTACAGAAGTGGACAGGGCCTCAGGCGGCTGGTTTATTACAACCAAGAGTCTGCTGAGTGGTTGCAAGTACTGCAATAGTATGTGTGCAGAAGTGGATAGGGCTTCAGGCGGCTGGTTATGTGTGTGGGCTGTGGCCAGTGTACAGATTGTTGTGTGCATGGCTGTATTATGTTGTGGTAATTGTGGCCAGCTACAGAGGCCATGCACCCAAGAGTCCAAGAGTCTGCCCGCTGGTTGAAGTGTACTGTAATAGTATGTGTAGTGAAGTGCGCAGGGCCTCAGGCAGCTGGTTTATTGCACCCAAGAGTATGCTGACTGGTTGCACGTACTGCAATACTATGTGTACAGAAGTGGACAGGGCCTCAGGAGGCTGACCTATGTGTGTGGGTTGTGGCCAGTGTACAGATTGTTGAGTGCATGGCTGTATTATGCTGTGGTAGTTGAGACCAGCTACTGCATGCACCCAAGAGTCAGCTCACTGGCTGCAAGTAGTGTAATAGTATGTGTTCCGCAGTGGACAGGGTGAATGGCAGCTGGCTTATTGGACTTCACCGAGGGTTCTGGCCACTGGGAAGATTCTCGGGTGCATGGTTGTATTATGCTGTGGTAATTGTGGCCAGCTACTAAAGTCTTGGCTGTATAGAGTCTGCCCACTGGCTCCAAGTAGTGTAATAGTATGTGTACAAAAGTGGAGGGGATCTCAGGCGGCTGTGTTATGTGTGTGGGTTGCGGTCAGTGGGCAGATGTTTGGGTGCATGGCTGTATTATGCTGCAGTGGTTGTGGTCAGGCCCTAGACTCCTGGGTGCATGGCCAGAGGCTGTAGTCCGTTGGCCATACACCCAAGAGTCTAGGGCCAGGCGACAACTGCCGCAGCATAATACAGCATGCACTCAAGATTGTGACACTGGCATATGGATTGCACAAATATGTGTATAAAATGCAATTTGCAGATTACAAAGAAGCATGAGACCAATAATCGTATACTCACTGTATATATTGTTGAGGCACTATGCACCTTTTTTGAACGCAGCGCAGAATACTGTTGAAGTGGCAATAGCAGATTTGAATATTGTTGCATGTGGAAATGCAGGAGAAGTTGTTGTTTCATTGTCTGTGATAAAAGAAAACATAACATGTAAGGGTGGGTACTTTATAATGTCGTATTGCATTCCATTGCAGACATTTGTGTACTTTGTGGACCCTCATAATTAGTACTTCACAAGTTCTATGCTTTAAACAAGTTTACTGTGCAATGTGCTCAGTTCCTGTGTTTGTTTGCATAATCATTTGGTCTGTAGGGAAAAAAAATCCATGCAGGATTGAAAAAAAAACTTCTACGTTCATTTGTTGTTATGTGGCACACTCTGTTTCATTGACGTGTGCATTACTCACAGGGATGTTTAAGGGGCATACCTATGTGGTCTTCTGGTTATAAGCACTATTGCAGCAGGAGGAATAGAAACAGTGTATGATTTTCCTTTTGGAAGTGGTGGTACTATGGTTGCAGTTAGATACCAGTTGGTGTATTCCAACTGTTTATCTGTTTCCTCTTTTTAGCAGTATTTGTTTATGCATTTTCTTGCTGTTGGTGTTTTCTAAGTACTGTGGTATTGCAAACTAATATTGCTGGATTGTGGGGGCAGTTAGATACCTGTTGGTGTATTCTAACTGCTGCTAATTTGAACGTTGTTGAGAGTATGTTTGTAGCACTGCGATTGCTGAAGGTTGATTTTGGCAGTTTGAACTCTGGAAGTAATATTGTAGTACTGCAGGTGCAGTGAGATACCAGTTGGTGTATTCTGGTTGTTTATATTTAATAGCTGTTGATGGGTTTCCTCAGAAGAACTCTCATTTTAAAATTGTGTAGTAATGGGAAGTAATATTGCAGTATTGTGGTTGCAGTTAGATACCAGTTGGGGTATTCTCACTGTTTACAGTTTCTCAGTTTTGCAGGGTATGTCTTCAAGCACGTTCATACTTGTTGGTGGATTTACATTTTTCACTATTGTGAAGTGCCTTTGCAGTACTATGGGTGTAGTTACATGTAGTTGTGTATTTCTTGCATTGGTATGGGCATTGTTAGACAACTGTTGCCTTATTCATCCAGTTGGTCGTTTCCCAGGTAATTGAGGCCAGTTTGTAGACCCTCATACTCAGTACTTTTCTTTTTAAGTACTATGTGGGAAACAATATTAGTGTGTCCTTTATACAGTTGTTGTTTCTGTGACTATAATAATTGGGGAAAAATGGTATAGCAGAGCAACTAATGTCTTCATGGGCCAGTTGGTGTATGTGTTGTTCCAGTTTCACAGGGTAGAAGATATTTTTCTTTTGCAATTACATATGTGATGGTGGGTATTGGGCAGTAGCCTATGCTACTTTTGTAAAGCAGTGAGTACATTTTGGTTTCAAGAATATTAATGAGGAATTTGCAAGATTTGCTGGTATTCTCGGCTTCAGAGTAATGGAATTATCATTGCATTCAAACCACACACATTTCTTTTTAATGTACGCAGTATAGTGAACTGCACTGGTTGTGGCGCCCATGTGGTAGATTATGCCTACTGTTGTGATGGTTTACTTGCCAAGTGATACTTGCCTGTGTGTGAAGCTAGTAAGCTTGCATTTGTTTTTGGTACTATCTGCATTGTATCGTAAAAGCATTACTCTTACATATTGGCTATGTGATTGTATGTGTAAGGTGGAACGATTATCTGAATTGCAAGTAGTACATAATATGCCATGGTTTGCATTTTGTAGCAGCTGTTGAAATGGAATGGATTCACAGTTAGGTATAGATACATACACAAAGCGCTTATTAGGGACTAGTTCCTGCACCACATGGCCCCAGAGAGTGCATGTATGTTTCTACATGTATGAAATCTGAAAGATTTCATTTATCGGTATGTTTTTGCTTTCCAGTACTTGCAGTAAGTACATTAGAAATTATTGTGGATCTTCTTGTGTGTTTAAAGTGAATCTCACCATTCCTGTACAGTAGTCCAATTCCTATCTTATTCCTGAGACACAGTAAGTTTTGTCACGATTATTTGTTGCATTTCTAGTCTAGGAGTAGCATTTGCAAACACAACTGGTCTGCGCCGTTTAAGTAAATGTTTTCAACAATTGGTGGCAATTGGAATAGAACATTGATTGCTACATTTGCATAGCAATTTACACCAGATGTGTTGGAAAATTTGAATGACCCAGACAGTTCTGTGTCTGAGTCATTTGATGGAAGTCCATGTGTTTTTTTTGAGGCAGTAGTTCTCTTTGTTTGTGCAGTTGGTTATGCTTTTGCCTTTTCAGTACATCCTTCTGTGGTTGTGGTAATTGATGGAGTACCAGCTGATTTCAATTTCTTTGGCGGTACTGTTGGGAGATCATGTATAAGTTGTGTTTGCACTAGTTTTCTTTTACAAAGTTTGCCTTTTTGAGGAACGGGGTACATTTTTAGATGGGGTGTGTAGAGTACACGTGGTCTGTTGTACTCTACGATGCAAGGATTGCCAGCCTTGACTTTGCTTGCATCAAAATCCACTAGAAATAGTCCTTCAAGTGGTGTACGTAGGCGTCACAGTGCTATGTAACCCATGCCTTATTTATGGACTGTGCTGCCAATGTCAATCAATGCTTGATCTAGGGTTAGACCTTGTGAGTTATGAATAGTGACTGCGTATGCTAGAGACAGAGAAAACTGTTCTCTGCGTACATACATGACTTTGAAAAGAAGGAATCGCGCTGTTGAGTGTCCTATCCTTTTAACTTCTGAAAGTTTGTCAAAGTGGATGGTGACAAACTGAATGCTGTTGTCATGTGGGTATGTCTGGAAGCCAACAACTGTACCAAGTGCTCCATTAATTAAACCTTGCTCCACATCAAGGTTAAGCTTTAGCATTACTCTACAGTTTATTTTTTAAAATACTTTATTTATTATGCCACACAGGTACATCAAGCTACATGAATATGTTAATTACACAACTCATAAATTGTTTACAAAAAATAGAAAGGATAAGGAAGAAACCACTACACATCACACATTTCTTCTCTTTCGGCTTTATCAGCAAGGTACTGTTTATATCTGGTCCATATGTTTTTAGGTCTCGTAGCTATTTGCAATGAATCAATATATATTTCTTCATTGTCGTTTGTCCAAATCTTATTTCTGTCCCAGTCACTTTTAGTGGGGGGGGGGCTTTTGCTTTTCCATTTCAATAATATCGCTCTCTTAGCAACTAGTAAGCTTACAATTTCGACCAGGTTGGGTTCATATTTGCTGTGGCCCCCAGTAAACATATCGTCGATGACCACTCAATAGGTTCTTCTGCCATGTCATCCAGTGTATTGCAGATCTCCGCCCAGTAGTCCCTCAATTGTATACATGACCAGAACATATGGACGGTGTAAGCCTCGCCACTACTACATCTTGGACACAAACCTTCTGTAGTGGGATATATACGTTTCAATTTGGCTGGGGTATAATGTAGTCTATGTACAACCTTGTAGTGAATCAGTTTATATCTAGCATTGCACGACATGGATTTTGTTAAGGCGCATTCTCGTGACCCTTGGTTGTCCCTGATCACGTGTCCAGGTCTTGCTCCCACTTTTCTTTGGCACTATGTGTCTCAGGTGGGCGGGTTTGAATAATGGTCTTGTACACGGTCGATGCTGGCACCCTCCCCTTCCCGGATATAAACATATATCCTAATGCCAGGTTGATCGTTGGTTGTAATGAAATTCTGCCCATATTTTTGCAATAGCAGACTTCATTCGCATGTAGTGCAACCTATGTTTCTGCGTATCTCCTACTATGTCTTTGAGGATTTCCCATGACACAAAGCATTGATCTCGGAACAATTACCCCATTACATGATTCCTCTAGCGCTCCAATGTGTCGCTACTTCTTTGTCCATAGTAGGTGGTATATAGTGAGCGCCCCAGATTGGCATGCTTGGATGATACAGTATGTCTGTGCCATGTATGTCGACTATCTTTGCCGAGGCTGTGGTTGTGACCTGTGTGGGACAAATAGTATTGTAATGTTTGGAATGTGACGTTGTCAGGCCGTGGAGAAGTACGGCCGATTTCAGTATTGGGGCTCCATTCATTGTTTCTTTAGGGTCGAGGAAATCTGTCGCCCATTGTGCTGCATAGTGTGCCTGAGCTGCCAAATAGTAGATCTCAAAGTCTGACGCTGTGAGTTCTCCCTCTGGGTATTGGTCTGTGAGGACCCTCCATCTCAATATACAGTGTCCTCCCCAAACAACGCGGTGCATGCGCTCCATATTTTTGCAAATAATGCCCTTCCCGGCCATACTGGCAATGTGCTAAATTAATAATAGAGTTTAGGGAGAATTATAATTTTAACAAGGGCGATTCTCGCTAGCAGTGATATTGGTAAGGTGTTCCAACATGTCATCTTGATACATAGGGCCTCAGCGAGGGCGTTGTAATTCAGCGCACAGGAAAGCTGCGCTGTCCTGGCCACGACCACCCCCAAGTATTTAATGTGTACCGGACTCCATATAAGGCCATGAAGGTCAAGTGGTTCAACTGCTGCCTCGTTGAGTGGGAAAACTTCTGATTTGGTCGGCTTTAGTTTCAGGCCTGAGTATTCGCCAAATGTTTTGACCACTGATAGGACCCTACCAAGGGTGTGCTCAGGGTTTTTTAACTACAGCAAAATGTCATCTGTGTACAGCCGCAGTACTCTGTATTTGCGTTATCGAGCCCTGAGTATATCCGCCAGGGGTTCAATCACTAAAGCGAATAAGAGGGGGGACAGTGGACAGCCTTGACTGGTGCCCCCTAGTAGTTCCAGTAGCCCTGTGAGTGTGAAATTTATACTTATCCTAGCATAGGAGCGTGTGTAAAGGACCTTGACCCATTTAATAAAGTTAGGGCCGAACCCATAATTTTGTAGGACCCTGAACAAGAAAGGGCAGTATACCGTATCAAAGGCCTTTTGCATATCTAATGAGACAGCCACTGCTTGTAGTTCTTCAGGTACTGCTGCTATAATCTTGTGGCAGCGTCTAATATTAGTTGCCGTGGATCTGCCTGTTATGAATCCCGCTTGGTCCTCATGGACCATGTATGGCATCAGTGGCGTTAGTCGTGAGGCCAGGACCTTTACAAAAATCTTAGCATCAATGTTTGATAATGATAGTGGCCTGTTAGAGCCACACTCTTTGCGGGGCTTCCCTGGTTTGAGCAGTAGAGTTATGACCGCTTCTGTGGTGGTTTCTGGTAGCTCCCCTTTTTTTAGGGCTTCTGTCCAGACGGTGAGTACTTTGGGGACGAGGAGTTGTGAGAACTCTTCGTAGAATTCTGCACCAAGGCCATCAGTGCCTGGGGCTTTCCCATTGGGCAGTGCCTTTATGGCTTCAGATATCTCTGCCTCAGTAATTGGTATTTCTAGGGCCTCCTTAGAGGCGTCTGATAATAGTGTTGTTGGTATCTGAGTTAAGTATTGATCTATCTCTTGGTCCGTGGCGGTGTTCTGTGGTGAGTATAGGTGCTTGTAAAAATCATAAAATACCCCCTTAATCTCTAATCAGTCTGTAGTCACTGTTCCATCGCTCCGTGTTATACACAGAATACTTGTTGGGCCTCGTTCCCCTTGTACCATCCTGGCCAATAGTCTACCTGGGCGTTCTCGCTCCCCATATCGCTGCGCTGCTGCGGGCTGATCAAAGTAGGGAATCTCGCGGTCAGCAGCCTCTCTAAATTCATCCATCTTGGTTTTGATATCTAGCCCCAGTTGCGTAGACGGTGTTTCTGCATACTGATTTTGTAGATGAGCGATGTCTTTTTCCCGTCGCGCTGAATCCCTGCGGATGTCCTTAAGGACACCGAATTCAGTTGACATTGCGGTGCCTCTGATGCACACCTTAAACGCCTGCCAAAGCATCGCTTGGCTGGATACCGAACCTTCATTAATCTCAAAGTATTCCTGAATATGTTGGGCCAGTGATGACTTATAGACCTGGTCTTGTAATGCCGCTGATTTGAACCTCCAGGGGGGGCCTATTTATTTTAATCTCAGGGATTTGCAATGTTATCTGAATGGGTGAGTGGTCTGAGTATGTCCTTGGATAAATATGAGCATCAGTGATCCAGCCAAGTGCCTCATGGAATAATAGCCATACGTCTATGCTGGAGTGCATATCGTGCACTGAGGAGTAGAATGTGTATGCTCGTTTGGCACCATTTAACGAGCGCCATACATCCCTAAGGCCCAGATTGGCCATGTGGATGAGTATTTTTTGGGCCGCTTTAGTCAGTGTCCTCGGCTGATCCGATGTGCAGTCTAGCTGTACATCGAGAATGGTGTTTATATCACTGCCACATACCAGGTGAGCTGTGGGGTATTTTGCTAATTGCCCAAACAGTGTGGAGTAAAAGTCGGGGTCATCTATGTTCGGGTCATATACGTTTAGCAGCAGAACCTTTCTGTCTTGGAGGGTACCATGCACCATGGCATACCTGCATTGTGGGCCACATTCTGTGTAGATGCATGTAAAGGGAATGGATTTATGTATCAGGGTTGCTACTCCCCTTGCGCGACTTGAATATGATGTGTAGTAGTGATGCGTACCCCAGTTAGGGGCCAACTTTTCAGCTTTGTGCTGCAGCAAATGGGTTTCCTGCAGGAACACTATCTTAGGGCCTAGCCTAGCAATGTACGCCATAATTTTCCTTCTTTTTATTGGGGATCACAGCCCGTGGACATTTCAGCTCAACATGGTGATATTCTCTGTATTCGTCCTAGCCATCATCTCTTGACCTCATTAGCTGATGTGTAACGTGTTCTCTCTCTGCTATTCATGCATCTGTGGTCTTTTGCAGTACCTGGGTGCTTTTAACTGTAACACCCTCCTTCTCCACTTGGTTCACCAACAAACTTTTCCCATGTGCCTCCCCCTCCCTCATAGTTACTCGAACTTAAACTATGTCCCTTTGCCCTTCCCCTTCCCCTCCCATAACTTAGATGTACACCTGCAACAGGGGGTCCGCTGCGACATTCCAGGCAGGAACGCTTAATGTTCATTACCTTCTCGTCCGGACCCGCTTGCTTGTTACTCAATCCCATTTTTATGGTGGGAGTATACTCATTTCTAATGCAGATCATGTTGATATTAGAAGTGCTCCCATAATCCTACAGAGTACCCACGTGGTGGAGCCCTTGCCCCCTTGTCATTATTCTATTGAATCAAACCCTAAAAAATAAATAACAATAACATCATGCAATCCAACAATTTGAAGCTATGCCATAACCCTTCACCTGCTCTTGTCATGGCGCTCCCTCATCGTATTATAGTCAACGGGTCATTGGCAGCGTCCTAGCTGTCTGGATAAACTCTTGGCTGCTGCGACAGGAGCGGGATGTTGGTTTCGACGAAATTCGTTGCTTCCTCAGGAAACATAAAAGAATATGTTTTGTTGTTATGTTGCAGTTTCAACCATGCAGGGTAGAGCATTGCATAGGGGACGTGTCTTTCTCGGAGTAGCTTCTTGACACCTGTGTAGGAGCACCTTTCCTGCTGCACCGCCAGCGTGTAGTCCGGGAATATACGGTAGGCCCCAGGCTTAGGGCGGGGCGCCATTGTTCTATGTTCTCGCTTGACGATAAACCACAGTGACCAACCTGGATCTCCCAGCAGATCCCTCAAGAGTGTTTCCACAGTGATCTCCATGGGTCCTTTGAGGGCTTCTTCATGGAATCCAATGATGCGTATGTTATTACGCCGTGACCTGGCTTCCAAATCTTCACATTTCAGTTTGACGGACCCAAGATCCCTCGCCATGTCGGTCATTGTGTTGCACATCGATTCCAGTGCATCCTCCATGTTACTTATGCAGATTTCTGCCTCAGTTATATGGCCCGTAGCCTTCTCCAACTGGTTCTTGATAGTCACCACGTTTGCCGTGATCCCATCGAGCTTGTCATTGAGGGCTGAGAAGCCATGCTGCATCGCCATGAAAACTGCCTGTGGGTCCATGGCTGCTGCTGCCGCGGCTGGTTCCTCTTGTAGTGATTGTGTAGTCACCATAACCTCGATAGTTGTCTTCTTCTCCTGTGTGGTGAACTTGTCAGTGGCCCCTTTGCCTTTCTTAGGGCCCGGTCCTTTTGGCATCGTCCAGTGCCCTTCAGGTACTGGCATAGGATCACGTGGGTTAGTATAGAGTTTGTTGCGTACAGCGTGTGGGCTGCAGGACACCCAGAGCCCACCCAGCCGTTGAGATGCAGTGTGACCTCCCGCCAAGTGTGCCCGAAAAGGAGCTACTCCCAAGGCACACTGATGTGGTCAATCTGGAGGTGTCCTCGTCGTTCCTGCATGGTGTAAATTTACTATTGCAGTTGCACTTCTCCTGGTGATATCCGTGCCCCCTATGGCAGTCTGTTTGTTAGCCCCCTAGCTGGCAGGGCGTTCTGTGTGTTCAGTAGTTGCTCCTGGGATTAGGTTCATAGTTTATGGGAGTTAATTGGCTCCCCAGTCTCAGATTGCCTTATATGCGCGTTTTCCCCTCAAGGAAGACCATGGTGGTGGACTTGTGTGTGAACTGCCATTTAGATGTAACTAAAAGAGTCCACTTCAATCTCTCGCTCTCCACCGCTCGTGTGGGCCCAAGGTTCACCCTCCAGTGGGCAGAGTGGAGCACAGATACCGGCGGGGTCTCGCAGGTACTGAAATGTGTCGTGCAGGAATGCCCTTGGCATTCTCCACTGGTGGTTTGGGGTCAGTAACCCGTGTATCTCGCCGTACAGTGTTTATAGGGGACTGTAGGATCCCTGCTCAGGGGGAGGTGACGTATGCTGGTCTTCTGGTGCCTTGGTACGCCATTCAGTAATTGTCATGCTGGGTGCTGTAGACAGAGTCCAGCATGCGCTCCCTTCATGTTGTAACTCACTGTTTGTACAGGGCAGTGAGTTGTGGCCGTGCGCCGCAAAGGCCTTCAATCCTTCCCTCTAGGGGTTGTCCTCGGTGTCCCCTCTCATGCTGCAGTGTCCCTCAATCCACGCTCCTTCCCGGTATGATCTGCTAGGAGGGCGGGCCGGCCGTACACGGGATAACCACAGCCCCCTCCATGTTCCCCTGTGCGCAAGAGTGGGCGCACTGAGCTGAAAGATCACGCCTGCATCGGGGGCAATGAATGTTCGATGGGGGCCCATGCCAGTTGGATCGGCGAAAGGGGCACTATGTGCGCTGATGTCTTACTGGCTCTTTAAACTGCACATGAGGTCGCTGCGGCACTCTAGGTCACAAGCAGGTGCTCGACGGTCCTCCGGAGCGCTCGCAATTCTTCTAAGTAGCAGGCACTAGACGATCAGGTGTTCCAGTGGTGACATCTGCTTATAGTAGCCGCCGTGGGCCCCCGCTTGCCAATTACTTCCTCCTCGAGTATCAGCAACGGCCCTCTCTGGCGCCGTCTCGGCCACTGCAGCTCACCTCGCCAGGGTGCATGAATCTCTTGATGATTCTCAGCCACGCCACCACCAATTCGGGTCAAACTTTCCCAACTTGTCCTCCGATGCTTCATGTGTAAGCAAGATGGAGCAAAATTGGAACATTTTTAATGAGTTATAGGACAAATGGCCTGGGCCATCGTGGGAGCTCACGTGGAGAGGTGCATCCCTTCGAGAGCGCAACAGCGCCCCCATTACTCTACAGTTTAAACACAATGTTAATATTTTCTCCAAACCAGCTTTGTTGGAGACAGAATTTTCTAAGGTATTTAGTCGCGCTGTGGCTTGTTGACACATAGGTACTGTCATACCGTGCACGTCCAGTTTGTCTGTGGAGTAAACTTTCACTATTGGTTACATTTCTTTTTTCAACATTGTTTCATTGAATTGTGCACAGCTTGCATACAGTTTACATTTTTGGGTGCTAATTGTTCCATGACATCAGTAGCACATGTGTTATGCCCGTATAGCTAATGGATGCGTCTGCTATTTAAGGTAGACTGTGCTTCCTTAGAAAGCACATCAATCTGTATGCTTATTGAAATGTTGGCATAGGTGAGGTCTGCAGACTGACACATGTTTTCAGTTAGTTCTGTGTATTGGAAATGTTGCCAGAGATTTACATTTCCTATGCTACCAACTGTCTTACGGCACAGTTTGTGTCGTAAGGTTTTAAAAATAAGTTCACCTTTCACTGGTGTTAATTGAAGAAGATCCCAGAAAAGAATAACTTGTTTTCCGCTAAGGAGTTCTTAGTAGTCTGTTTTAAGGACCTCTTGCAACCTGAGGTGAATCAAAGCCAACATTAGGTTGGAGACCATGCTCACCTCATCTATCAGGAGCATTTTCATTTGTTTCAAAACTCTGTGTATCTCCTTAGCAGCCTCTGCTGAAAGTTTGTAGTAGTCTAATTTGTTTGGGTGTTCTACTGGAAGGAGTAGCAATCGGTGTAAAGTAACACCACCTATGTTATAGGTAGCTAAATCTGTGGGGGCAGTTACAACAGCTGAAAGCTTGTTTTGTGTCAATTGTTGGAGGAACTTGCTGATGATTTTTATTAAGAATGTTTTGCCTGAAGCACCTTGACCATTTACATAAAGGAGTACAGGTACACATTTTCGTTTCATGCTGCACACCATCTTCAATGTTTTTAGTTACTTCTGGGAAAATGCTACGCTGCTCATTGTTCAGTTGTGATTTCAGTAGAGCAACATTTTCTTCAGATTGCTCATTCTGACACATGGTGTTTTCTACTTCAGTTGTGGCTAATTCTGCCTCATTTGCTATGAGTGGCTGTCCAAGTGGTTCTTGGCTCCCTGAAAGAGAAGGTTGACTGCTCTCAGGAGTGTCTACATTTAGTTGTGCTTGAAGTTCTTCTTCTTGTTAGCTTTCATTGTCCAACATGTTTTTATACTGTGTAAAGTTTATATCTGTTATAGTGCTTTCACTTGCATTGAAAGCATCTTCATAGGAGGCATGGGTGTCCAATACATCTTCTTCTTTTCTCCATGGTTTAAAAAGTTGCAGTAGGGACATGCAGTCAAGTTCTCTATGTTGAGGAGTTTTTAATGATAGCTTCATATGATTAATCAGTCTGCGTTTGGTAAGTTTAACGAGGCTGCCCTCACAATATTCGACAACGTATTTACCTTTTTTCTCATCTGGTTTAATATTATTTTTGTATGAGAAGTTTTGGGCTATGTGGTATAGGCAGATAGTTTCCAAAGCAGTACTCCTGTTTGGGTAGTATCTGTCCAATAAGTTGTTTTTCAAATGTCCTGGCTGTTGGGATCGTTTTTGGCTATTGTTTCTATGTCTTGATACGATTTGAGAACTATTGTTCTGGATACAACAGGACTAAGGCTTATCCAGACTATATTTTCAGGTTTCCCATAAAAGGCTGTGCTGGTTAAATGGTCTGCGGCTTCGTAGCATCCACATTCTCTATGGGAGAGCATTTTTATGCCAAAGCTGTACAATTCTTGTGACAGTGTTTTGTCAGATGATATGTCATCCCAGAGGTCTTTCAGCTCTGTTTTCTCAGCTTTGGTTAAGTAGGCTGTGACATATCGTGCAACTGCAGTGGAATTGTCTGCAATGTACTGCACATCTATGTTTGCATTCCATAAGAGGGTAATGATTGCATTGTAATCATTGATGTACTTTGATGCTATGGTTCTTTTTATGCATTATGTGTTCTTAGACAATTTGCCTTTCACACTGTCTCTAACAGAAGACATGAAGCTGTTTACTTGTCCTTTTGTTGAAACTGGTCTAGGGAAACCAAAGCAGCATTTGGTGTAGTATTTGCCTTTATTTTTATATTTGCACCAAAATACTTGCCACGCTTGTGTCTTTGAAACCCCAAAATGTGTGCATGTAGGTCACTATGTGCACTTTCTGAAGGGATTTTGCAAGTGACATATTTGTGAATGAACTGCAAAACAGTGGCATCACTGTCATGACCAAATTTAGGAGCATCTTTAATCCACAAAAGCATGTGGATGTGTGGTGCTCCTCTGGCTTGATATTGTATGCTCCAAAAGAAGTATTCCACTTCTCAAGAGGGGAGGAATTGTTTTATTACAGGTGAAGTGCAGCATGGCAATAAAGCGATGATGGAAGTACCTTGACACATTTACAGGGTCAAGAGAGCAGATTTCTCCTGGTGTTTAAATGTCTTTGCCTGCTTTGTTTTCATTTGCTATGCGTAGGAAATCGTGCAAGTCTTCCCATGCATTCTCTGCACAACTTAAAGTGACAAACCATGTGGGTGGCCCAAGGTTGCGTAGCATACACCGTATATTTCCGTGACAAAGGAACCAGTATACTTTCTTACCACGCATGTTTGCCAAGAGATTTGTAATACTTGACTGCAAAACTTAATCTTTCTCTTGCACCTTTTGAAGTAGCTGCGTAGCAGACATATTTAGAAAATTGGAACCTGTTTTCAATATGTGTGCAACTCTGTAACATAGATTTGCTAGTTCGTTTTCAAAGAGTAGGTGGAATATGTATTCAATGTTTTGTCTGAATCTGGGGTCTTCAGAATACATTCGTAAAGAGCTGTACTCTTGTGCTGTTATTTGTGTGCATCTTTCATCGTACCTTCCACCTTTTCCAGTAGGAAACAGTAGAGAAAAGGCTTGTGCTTCTACACTTTTTTCCCATATGCTGATTGGAGATCCTTTGGCTTGCCGCATTTGATATGCTTCTGGTGCATCGTCTATGGTGTCTTTGGAGTGCAGTGGGTGAATTGTATACGGGTCTAAAATATTGGAGGCTGTACTAGGATCTAGAAGTTCAAATTGGCCAGTTGATGAGGACTCCTGAATTATTTTGGTGGTTTCTTTCAGGTTTTCTTCAATGTTTATTTCTTTGTAGTATTCATTGTTCTCTTTAAGATATTGCATGGCTTCTCTAATTTTGTTTAAGTCTACTAGTTGCTGCTAAATTGTGTTGTCTTTTGTAGGTACACCATTCATTAGGATAATCAAAGATTGATCTATTGACCGTTGCACTCCTAGAGTGTTTACATTTTCTTTAAGATCTAATGGCAAATAAACTACTTTGCCACAAATGCCTTTCAGTAATTCAGAAGGAAGCAACTTGTCTGTTTTCGGTTGAAGACGTATTATCGCTTGAAATGGGTGAACTGTTTGGATTACAATGCTCTCATACAAATTAAGCTGTTGGAGTAGTTTTGGCAGTGGGAATATTTCCAAGTTATTCGTGATAGCCCGTGAAGGTATTTGGTTATTGTCAAGTTTTCTAGTGCATTATATGCAAAGTATTGAGGGGTTAGTAATTTCATATTTGTTTTCTGCTATAAGATAGAGAGCTAATTGGAACCATTGGGATTGTTCATTGCCTTTTATTGTGTACGTTATATCTACAGTTTTGGTGCTAGTTGTATAAAAATGTCTGCGGCAACACGCACATACTTGTTTTGGTACTCCAGCAGATGTGCTTTTAAACTTTGCCATTTATTTTTTTAATGTTTTTATTGTATATGGTTATTCAAACCTTCACAATGAGCATCTCACAATCACTGTATATCCAAGTCACTATATTACAATAAACAGGCAAAACATAACCTGAGCATAGTTAAAAAAGCAAAAGATAAGGAAAAGCAAAAGTGGAACAAACAAGGAAACAGATAGAAAAGGGAAAAAAAGAGATTAAAACCATTACTCTCAGTCAAAGTAAAAAAATGAAGGGCAAGAAGTCATCTTCCATTATAGCTACCCTTCTTCAAAACCACCAACCCAATATGTTCAGGTACATTATTTCCTGACTGAAGTTCATAAGTGAACTCTGGCGACAACCATACCATATAAGATGCCTGAGACTAGTTGGGATGCAGGATGAGTAAGAAGCGTAACAGACAAATCCAAAGGTGAATGATAGGTATATAACTATCCTAGTAACACCGACTATTGGCAATGGGGTTATCTAAACAGGAGATTACTTCTTTCCATAACCTGGACCACCGCTATGGTCAATGCTGTATTATGTCCCGAGATCACCCAATCTCAGAATGTTTCTGAGAGTATGCCTTCTTCTCTCTACATAAATCTAGTAAAGAGGGTTGACCTAGTTTCTCAGGTCCCCTCATATTCCATCAAGAGATGGTTCAAATTCTGTTTACTCGGGATGATACATTGATCGCATCAAGCGATTGCTGCAGTCCCCTGCCCCCTTTTATCTAGGATTTCTCCTGAGTGAACTGTATTGAGACGTATTCTCAAGAATTTATTTCTCATTTCCCAACATGGGAACTTCACCAGGTATCTCAGAAAGCTATTTTCAGGGATTGCTGATCTCATTCTACTAATTGTGCCTATCCAGTCCGCTGTTTCTAGGCATTTCTTCACTTTTAAAGGATTGCTAATTAGTGTGTTCAGATCGGATTCAGCTTTCCCCATAATCTCAGATGTTTTCTTACTTAAATGAGCAAGAGATTTAAATGTATTACTCTCTATATGCACTTTAATGTCCTCATATAGTGCATCTTTCTGGGCTGTCACAATAAGTCGATAAAGGGAAAGCATTTTCCAATCTGCCAGAGTTGTCCCAATTCAAATCTAAGTGTGGCCATTAGAAGACTCATGGGGAAGCCGAGAACTCTCTTCCAAATCGAACCCTCTATCTTTTGCCAGTCTATATCCCACAAATGGGGCTTAGCTTCCAGGTCATACAACAGAACTGGGACGACTTTCACTGAGTAGAATTTAATTAGAGGTAGGAGTGAGAATTAGCAGAATTTTAAAAGAATCTTTTTCATTTGCGGAAGCAGTTGATCAGTTTTGTTTTGTGCCTCTTGTTCCACCTTACATATGCAAGGAGAGGCATAGATTGTATAACCCAGGTACGTTAACTCTTCCACTCTTGGTATAATCTGATCATTCAAGTCACATTGTGAGTAATTAACCTGCCTCCGTTGGTGCCTAAAAGCCACCACCTTTGATTTTTGGGGATTTATTGTGAGCCCATTTTCCTTTGCATAAACACTCAGCCTATTTAACAGATGCTGAAATCCCAGGCCAGCCAGTGTACCTTTGACACATTGATCTTAGGGCTGGCGAGTGCCGATGACCACAGGAAAGGCCCCAGATCTGCCAAATATAGATTTTTTTTAAATGGCGCACCCGGGCAACCTTGTCTGACTCCCTTCCCGACTCTAATGGGTTCTGATAGGTGTCCATCCTCGTCCAAGCGGACTCTCACAGTAGTGCCCCTGTGTGACTCTGTTAACATGGACACTAGTCCTTCTAGGAGCCCCCACTTTCTCATTTTCATTCAGAGGCGTTCCCTGGTGACATTATTAAACGCCTTTGAAAAATCTACCCATGTGCCATAAAGTTGACATTATCCCTTTGTCTTGGTATTTTCGTGAATTAGACTAACAACCAGCCCATTTAGGGCAGTTGACAGACTCCTCCTAAACCCCGTTTGGAACTTAGAGAGAACTTGTGTCTCCTCCAACCATTTATTCAGCTCTCAGCAAAATTTTCATAAAGATTTTACTTTGGATATTAAGGAGGGCGATTGGCTGATAACTTTCGGGCTGTAGACAATCGCCCCCTTAAAAAAGGAAATGATCGTTGCTGTTTTCCAAGAGGCAGGAAAGGTCTTTTCCTCTAGGATCTCCTTGAGGAGCCTACAGAGTAATCTTGCCCAAACCTTTATGTTGTCTTTTAAGACCTGATAGGTCAGCCCATTTGGGGCTACTGCTCTTGAGGAAGAAGATTTGAGAATTAGCTCTGCAATGTCCTTATCTTCTATGGGCAGATATCACGGGGTCTCCTTAATCGGGACCTCTACGATGTTAACTCAATTTTTAAACATTTTATTGAGGTATTCTACCCATTTGTATTCAGGAACTAAATTGCATTGGACACTGCTTAATGAGCGACCAGACGTTTCTGGTGTTATCTTTACCTAGCGCCTTTAACAATGTTTCGCCGTCTTTTTGAAGGAGCAGCATCTTTCTATCTCTTGTCCAACGCTTATATTCAGGTGTCAATCTCTTTGCTTCCACTCTGTATAGCTCTATACCAAGCGTTGATAGTTTTACCTTCCTTAACTTCTGTCTGAGTGTTTTTTTCTGTAACCAGGTGTCCTCGTCGAACTGTGGCAGTGGATTGAACGTTTCCCCATTACCCCTATACAGGGTGTGCTAACGGACCAGATGAACTTTATGAACTTGCCAGGCTGACAGTTTTCTGTTTACAGATATGGCCTCGAGTTTATTGTTCAATTTTCAGCCCTCTCGCCTATACTTTACGAGGCGTACGCTTTTATTTGCTCATATCCAATTCCTGCCAGTGTCTGCCAACCAGACAATTCCCAATGTCTGCAATTGATAGCCTTAACCATGAGTGAGCACTCCCTTCCTCTGGATTAATCTTCCAGGAGAAACTGCATGATAATAAACCCTCTGACACGAAAAAATAATCCAGAGCAGAAGAGGACTTTCCTCACCTCCAGGTCTTTGCCGGAGGAATGTCGCCCGGTAGCACCCCGTTAAACATTTTCATTCTCCACGAGTCCAGAAATTCCATCCAGTGCATTCCTTTCTTAGAGATTCCAAAGCTTCTCATTCCCTCCCTTGGTTTTGGAAAATGTAAGCATTGTACATTTAAATCTCCGCCCAGAATTAAATATGCCTCCCCATACAAGAGTTTAATCCTTTCAAAAACTATTGACAGAGTGTAGAGAAAGGCCTGAAGGCTGGTACAGGCGGGGTTCCAATATATGTTTATAGCTATCACCTGGATGTCATCTTGTATAGATCTTAATACAAATGTACATGCCTGGATGCCCTGAGTATTATTAAAAATCATGGCTATGTCCCTGCAAGTTGAGTCTCTGAGGGCCATCAACAGGCCTCCTGAGGGTCTATGTTTCGCCTTTTGTTGCACAGGTAGGGTGAGAACCGAATATCCCTTGATCGCAGTAGGGTTGACTGGTCAGGTTTCCTGGAGAATTACAATGTCTATATTGCAAAACAGATGTTCTCTCATTAATTTTGTTACGAAATACTTTGGACCCCGCGTATTTCAGCTTATCAAATTTAGGTTGGTTTGCCTAAAGTTGTTGTGTGCCCAGTCCCAGTCCCAGTTTCTGCAGCACTTGCGAAAGGATATCTGGCAATACCATAATCGTGTTGGTTTTGTTGTCTTGATAACCGTCCCTCCCTTATCCAGCGATGTCTGTCACTTTCAAGTTTATTTTGGGTTCAGGCGGAGGTCTGCTTGAATGGCACTGATTTCTCTGGTGATCATTAAACCTCTCTGATCCAGCTAAGGGGGAGACAATTAAACAATGTCTCTCCAGTTCTTCCTTTGCATTCAGTATGGCTAGAGGAGCGTTTCTTGATTTAAGGCCCACTTCTACTGGGTCAGGATTGCTTTTATCCGGGAATTTCGCAAATTCCACCTCCTCTGTTCCCAGAAGATAAAGGTTCGGCACCCTCTTGAAAAATGATGAGATCGCGCTTCTGAACAGGGAGCTGTGATATGGGTTCTTTCCCACGAGTCTAAGCCAAACACTCAGTACTGCGAATACAGAGGCTCCTGCCTCAAAATGCTCAGTGGGTGCCATGCATTTTTCCCCGCATACATTTAACTTGGATGTTTCTGCTGCTGGCGACTTTAATGTTATCAATTCCCCAGAGCCATTTACATTCTCCTGCAGAACCAGAGTGTTGCCCTGGCCGGGTAAGCTTACTGTGACCAATACGATTTTAGATTGATCCGGTTTCTGGTGTTTCAGGAAAATGTGGGCTATTTTCAAGCGTGAGGTGTCTCTTTCAGCACTGGCTATTGTTGGAAACGCTAGACTCTGTTTTTTCTTTAGGAACATCGGGGCCAGGGGTGGCCCAGCGATCTGTGGGGCGGGTTGCTGTTTCCTCCCTGGCCCTTGTGATGGGCCCCTATTCAGCTCTTTATGCTCCATATTGGCTCCAGATGCTGTCCAGGCAGAATTTAAAGCAGGACTTTCATGAGTGTCCGTTTGCAGCCCCACGCTCACACTGACAATCTCAAATACTTGTGACTTGTCCCCCCAATTGTTTCCTTCCCAAGCTTTTGGTTACTTAATGGGGTGGTGACTGATAGGTGCCCCCTAGTTTCTTCTCCTGAGCCCCCCTTTTTTTCTTCCATTGTTTTGCCCTCTTGATGTGAACGTATAGAGGGGTTGGGGGTGGAGCTCATGTCTGTTTTTTATTTTTCCTGAGAGGAATCAGAAAGATTTCATACAACGCTTCTTTCTTGCCGCTCCTTTCTTGCCTTTCCTACCTCTAGAATGCTGTTGACCCTCCTCTGTCCACTCTTGCGGGGCGACTTCATTTTCTCGAGGGGATGCTTCTATGGTAATTTGAGGGGGTGATCTCCTGTCTCTACCTCCCCTCGATTACGAATGGCAGCCTTATGAACTCCTCCATAGTAGACTCAGAGAGGGGGGTATCCTCGAAAGGGTTTTCCTGATCTTCTGCTTCCCCCTCTCTCACTCCTTTGCAGTTTAAGGTTTTTAACTCCAGCAGAAGATGCTGAGCTAAAATGTAGTGCGCTTCTTCCCCTTTTTCCTTTTCCCTCAGGGACACTTGAATAGCAGAAAGGTCTAGCCCATGTTTAACTATCTCCAGCCGATTGTCTTTGAGAGTCAGGATCACTATTTAGTTAATTGTGTTGGTTATTCCAACTATTGAGGAATCAAAGTTCTCTGTTTCCCTGGTTAATTCGAGCAAAAGCCCAGCTTGAGATTGCACCTCCATTTTCAGATGCTCAAAAACAGCAACCAGGGAGTTCAAGACAAAATTCAGTGCTGGCAAAGTGGCTGCATTTGAGTGTTGAGTGTACATCTGTTAGAGTGCCATTAGCAGGATCTTCAACTCATTTTCGAGGACCACCCTATTTGGCTGTTCAGAACCATGTTGGTCCTGCCTAGGAAGAAGCTCCTCTCGCAGGGTGCTGAAGTCTAGGTTCTCTCTTGCCCCTTTGGCAATGGTCTCATTCAGACCTTCCCTTGTTTGTTCTTGGGCTAGTACTTCTTGAATGGTGGGGGGCTCTCTGTTGGCATTTTGGCAATCTTTTCCGTCTAGGTCATTTAGACTCCTAGTTCTTTTTTCCCCAAAGTGGTCGTCAATCTTGCTTTTAATTTTTTTTTGTTGAGGTCGTTTATTCTAGAACCCTTTTCCATGATTTCACTATTTTTGAGGAAGCCTCTGTTATGTGTGGATAAAGCGCATGCACTTGCACTCTGGTCTGCCCTGATGGAGTCGATGGCATGTTGTTTAAAGGTCCATTTGTAACCTGATGGGTACTTTCTTCGCCCTGTGCGTCGGTAGCCTCCACGTACGAACCATCCCATTCAGGGCATCTATTGTCGTCCATGTGAACCTTACTACGCAATTTTATTTCAGCCCCTTATGAGAGTGGTCCTCCCCTGGTGCCTTCCACAAAGTTCTACCCTGGACAAGCCCCTTTTACAAGTTGTAAGTTCTCTATAGGCTCAGGCACTTGGTCCGTAGATCATATAGTGATTGCACTTCCCGGGATGGCCTTCCAAATGACAGCTGTTGAATGCAACTCTGGGGCGTTAGCTGAAATAGATCATCAATTTCTATAGTCCGTATACTCAGGGCACTGGGTAGTGAGTAGAGAGGGTGGCAAAACAGAGGTGTGACCGGGACGTGTAAGCACCTCCAGAGGTAGCGCTTACAGACAGCGACCACCCGATGTAAACCCAAGCCCCCAAATATGAAGGGGCTCCGCTTTCCACACTCTTTCCACACTCCAAACAGCTCTGGGCTACAAGCGACCACAGCAGGTGGGGTCAGGTCAAGGACTGGTAAATTCTAAAACAGTTATGATGGTCTGCAAAAGTTCAGCCATACTACCAAACTGCGAGGATTTGGCGGGAAGGGAGGGAATTTATTGCTCGCGTATCCACTGCTTTCACACACCCCGTTCCCCCAAACCCCTCCTTACCCCTTTGTAGCCACACACCTCACCTCCAGTGGCTTCTTCTTTCGAGGGCAGCTCCTCAGATTTATCTGCCCATGGCAGAATTGTGAAGATCTCCCGGACCCCCAGTCAAGTTTCTTGTACTTCAAGGTCACTTTCAATAGGCAGACGTGCCACACGTCAGAGGAGCCTGTTGAGCCGAAGAGCCCAAAGACCAAAAGACTCTTCAGCAGACTCTGCGGCCATTCCGCGGCTCCAAGCAATTTATATATGCAGAAACAAAAACAGGGCTATGCTCCTGCACACTTCCTCACAGATGCTTGGTCAGCTAGGAATAGAGTCTCCACCAAAAGATTCTTCAGCAGATTTTGCTATTTCTTTTTTGTACGTGTGTAATAGAAGGTTGGCATCTGCAGAGTTGTCGATACTCTCTTCTAAAGTTACTGGATTTTGTAAGAGCTCTTCAGTTACAAAATATTTGCTTTTGATGTAGTCTATTTCTTCAAGCAGTCCTTTGGCTGCACCATATGGGAGAATGTCAATTAAATGCTCCAGTGCTATAGCAGGACTTTTTGCATAGTATAGTCTCTGAATGAGATTTCGTACAGTAGAATGTTGTGTTGCTAACACTTTGATGTGGTGGAATGTGCTTTTGCAAGCAGGTCCGGAAATGCAGGCTAATGAATGTCCTCATAGTCCTGTGTATTTGCGCACGGGACAGGATTCCATATTTTGCAATATTTACATTTTTTATTTGTCTTCGGCTTTCACATACTGATTGAGGAACTGCTGCAAAGATTTGAAAGATTGTTTTTGTACGTTACAAATTGAGATGCACAGAATTTTTTTTAGACTGGACAGATTAGTTCGGCGGAATGGAGAGTTGATTGTAAGTTTGCTGGGGATATTCTTGCAATCAGCGTTTCTTCTCCCATAATGGTATTGTCTACATTTTCATACCCTCGCCCACTGCTATTTATGGAAATTGGGTTTGTTTGCTCTTGTTTGTACACCTCTTCCTTGAAATATGTCTCTGTCCTGGTGATGTGATTCCATTCACCTGCAAAAACGTTTTCAAAGGTATCTATGCTGATATTGCGTTGGTTGCAAAGTAATTTTTGTAGTTTACTAATTAATTTTGTTAGTGGTTTAATTCTGTTTAAAGTTAATATATGTCACAACTGAACTTAAGGGAGGAGGATTTCAATCCCCTCTCCCGAACCACAGAAGCCGAATGGATCGACCCCTCCCACCGTGGTTGGCACGGGCGCCTGGATGTTCGAATTACAGGTAGCCACGTGGCAGCCAATGGGGGGAAGAAGGAGTTAGGGAAAGGGGATGGACAAATAAAGGGAAGGAAGGGAAGACAACAAGACATAAACAACAAAAGACCCCTACAATTCCTGACTAGATAGCTTAATACTCCTGCAACCTGACCTGACTCTATCTTCAGTAATTAGTAAAACACAGCATAACCTTCATACCCTACATAACTCATTATACATGACCTCCTGTATGTTAGCAGTCATGACGTAACGCCACACTACACAAATCGTGAGCAAACATGGATTAACATAACACAATGCACATAGAAGGGAGCTTTTCTCCATGTGGAAAAGCTAATAACTGGAAATGCGGATTAGTAGGATGACTTAAAGCCATAATACACTGATCGTGAACAGAGAACATTGAGACATACACATGCCTCACAAACATGGATTAACATAATACACTGCACAAAGAAAAAAGAATAACTGGAAATGCGGATTAGTAGAGTTGTTATTTCCCTGATACTAAGAAGTGAGGAAACAATGTGCCTGCAGCCAGACTGGCGTTTATCTTGCCCAAAAACCAATGATTTATGAGACTTCACTTAACTTATGGTCCGGACGTTTTCCTTATTACGTCTGGACATAAATGCTTGAAGCTTCTGATTCGCTCCATATCACTGCCGAAACCCGGCCAAACAAACAAACAATGAAACACTTAACTGATGGTCCAGGAGCCTACTGCGGCTGACCCGGACCTGTAGCTCTGGAGCAGATTAAGGAGCGTGCACCGCCGCACCCCGGGAAATTCGGCGTGACTCCTTTTCGCCGCTCGATTACACCTCCAGCGTTGCTGCCTCGCTCCTGCCGCCGCCGCCGCCGCCCATGCTCTCCAACATTAATCAACAGCACATGAGCACGGGCAGACAGCCGTTAAGAGCCCAATCCCTAATTGCAAAGTGCCGACAGCTGAGTACCGACAGGCCCAAGGAACTACAAATTCCCCCATGCCTGCTGGGAATTGTAGTGTTTTAGATATGCCGTACCTGCTTCCTCCTGCACCACAGGCCCTTATTCCTGACAATATAAATCATTTCCTTTTGAGGAGCATTGCACTATCTATGAGAGCTTCCAGGATCAGCTTTCTACGGTAAATTTTAAGGGTGGAGCGTGATTTCTCCGCTGTTTTTATAAGGTTTGTAAGGATTCTATGGTGGAACATTTTTTGTAAAATAATTGTTTTGGAATGCTTACTTGTGGCTATGTTAACGTTGGTAGATGTAGTGTTGGCACTACTGGTAGTTGCATTCTTCTTAATACATTTAGTTTTAGTTTTACATTTTGAAAGAGAATACACACTTTTTTACTGCCACATGGTTCTGTTTAGATTAGTGACTTTATTAACTGTTTTGTTTGAACTTTTTGTACAAAGTCTGCTAGAGGTGGATGGCCATTTTGCATGGCTTGAGTTTTATCTGCTCTATTTCTGCGTTGTTTTCTACAGAGTGTATTTGTGTGTACTGTGCATGAGCTCGACGGTGATGAGCAAGGTTCTTAATTCAAATGTCTTAGGCAATGGAGCGTTGCGGCTTCGGTCGACGATGATGGTCATCGACAGCGGTAGACTTCAATGTCCGGGCGCTTCGCTCCAGATTCCTCGGTGGTCTCAATCTCTGGTCGGCAGCCTTTTGATAACTGACTTTCAGGGAGCCTTGTGGAAGATTGGTTTGTGCACGAGGTTCCCTCGTAGCTCGGGAAGAGGTCTCCTAGCCAGGTCCTCTCTTGGATCAGTTCTTGGAGACACGACAGCTTTCGGATTGCAGTGAAGGAAAGCAGCAGCAAAGCCTTCTTCTTCCAGCTGGGTTTCAAGGTAAGCATCAAGTTTTGTCTTCAGCTTCTGAACAATTTCCATCAGTGTGAGGCCCCCAGATATAATGTTTGGTCTCTCATTCACTGTGCTGGGTCACACTCAGGCAACCAATTATTCATAAAGGCATTCATGCAGGCAGGCAGCCAATCAGGCTCACAGTGCATACTGGCCATTATTTTCCATCCAGACATTCACATCAAGGAATGTGGATTGGGACAAGTACCCAGCCATTCAGAACTCCACACTGCATTCATACCAGTTTCGGGCAGGGCTGTCTCAGCCTTTGTGTCACATACCAGAAACCAGACACCCATAACAGGAAATGTGTATTGATCACACACTCCATTCACCCAGGTCCCACCCCAATGGTGTACCCACAACATAAAGTCATTGGGAAGGCTGCAGCCAGTCTGGCATGGACTTCCCCACAATACCATATATAGAACTTCCACCCAACAGCCAGTCAGGGGAAGGGACAGAGTCAGGGCTTCCCAGAATAGAAAGCAAGATGCCACATGAGCCATCTTGTATGCTATCCGGAATCAACTGATTCCAATGGCAGGGCCTGGGCATCCCAAAGTGGAGGCTACCCAGAGCACCTGTAGATTCTGCATGGAGATGCCACCAGCCCATACCCTGCTCTGTGGGCCACACACAAGTGCCCAACTGCATACAATGGGAGTACAGGGTTGTACCCCACCCATGGGTGCCATAAGGGTATGCCAAGTGTTTGTTCACCAAACCAAAAAGAGGAAGAACTGCACTGCCATGAGTCCCACATGGACTCCTGTGCAGAAAATAAAACAGAATTCACATGATAAAGACTACAGGACAAGGACATGGAGGCCCTGTCCCTCCAATGCATTTCCAGCATCACAGCAGACACTGCAGTAGTTTGTGGATCACACAAGCTACATCTGGGGCTTCTCAGAATCCCTGGCATGGAAATGGGAGTGTACTGTGTGACTTAGTCAATCTGGTGTTAAGGGTGTGCTTTACAGGAAGGGAGGATCATACTGTTTTCATTGCTTTGTTGCTTTTGTAGTGAAGATAGCTGGAGTTATTGTATGGATACTGGTAGATTCCTTTGTTTGTGATCTGGTGAGGTATGCACAGGCAAGAGGTGTTTCTGCAGATCCAGGTTTTCCAGGCCTGGAGGCTTTATGGTGCAGTGTGCCTGGCCACAATTTGCAGGCACTGCTTGCACTTTGTAGAAACATGGCTACTTTTAGTAGTCCTGATGTTTTGGTGGTGCACTGTGGAGGAGAGTATTTGGGGTACATCAGTGCCCCAAGTTTGAGTCCTGTATTGAAGTTGTTGGTGGAGGAACTAATGCTGCTTTTCCCAAGTGCAAGGGTGTTTTTTTCTGAAATACTACCAGGAGCACAATGGAATAACCCCAATGTTTTCAATCCCCAGCAAAATGTTGGAAGGTGCATTATTAATAAAGGCATGGTTATAGTTTTGCAGCGTTGTGATAAGTCTGTTTTCTCCAGCGACAACATTGACTCACTGTGCACTATTTTACTGCAGGTGGCCTTTTGTTGTCCATTCTTGGAAACGCTTGTTTCTTTTGGAATCTAAGGGATGCTTTGCAGAGGTTGAGGTAAGGCAGTAAGGAAGAAAAGAAGAGAAAACCCCCTCCCAAAAAAATACAAAATAAAAGGTGTTTGCTTACAAGCACCTTTAAAAAAAAGGAGGAAGCCTTCGACATTGGTTAAAATTTCTTTCCCCACACCTGTGAATTGCACAATATGTCTGTGGACACCGCAATAGTTCGCAGATCGCACGTGCCACATCTGGGGCTTTTGAGGATGGCAGGCATGGAGATGGGACTGTGGAGGTCAATAAGCTTTCCTGGGTCTGGTGTGCAAGTAGAGACTGTGGCAGAAGGTCTGTTTGCTGAGAGGAGTGCAGATGGTTATGACTATGGCTTTGTCTTTCAGGAGGCAGAGTGTGTGTATTTTGGGGGAATTGTGGATACATTGGTTGCAGGTGTATGCAGAGCGCTGTGGAGTGGCTGCACATCTTAGATTCCCTCATGTGGATGTGCACTGGTATGGAGTGAGTGCCATTAAGTGGCTGGATTTGCTTCCCATTTTTGTCACTTTGGTGATGCAGCATCATCCTGCCATTATTATTGTTCATTGTGGAGGGAACAGTTTAGGCCATGTCACTGGAATCTCTCTGTAGTTTGCGATGAATGAGGCACCTGGGAAAGTCATGGACATGTTTCCAAACTCTTGTGTCATTTTTCGCGCATTGCCCAGAGACAGATGTGACTGCGCTTTTCATCATTTGGTCCACAAATGGAGAAAGCTAGGTGCAATGTCAACAAGTCTGTTTGCGCTTTTTTGCAAGATGTTGGTATTCCTTCCACAATGAAAACATTACATTTCGTAGCATCAACATTTTCCGCAGAGATAACGTCCATTTTACTGATGCTGGCAATCACCTTTTTTTGCGCAATATTCAAAATGCTTTGCAGCCATTCTTGAAAGCATAGGAAGCATGTGTGCAGTAGGGGCTGGCCAATTAAACACTTCCAAGAACAAAAAAAACCCAAAAGGCTCTTTTCGGATCCACCACTTTGTCCCTGAAAATAATGCAATTGTTTACATGCTGCCTCCTCCTGCACACCTTTGAAGTCCGCGGACTTCTCAGACTGCTCAATGCCTGCACCATTTCATCAGCACTTCTATTTTTAAACTGTGAAAGGCGGCTCTGAAAAGAGCCTTTTTTTGTTTTGTGAATTTCTTTGTATTTTTTAAACACGGCACTCAAGGGAGGGAAGGGTAGGGAGGGGGCACCAACCACAGGGATGAGACAGGGCAGATTGAGAGAGGAAGATGTTGGGTGTGCCTCATTGAGGGGTAGAGGGCACTTTCCATCGTGGTCCTGGACCGCAGCCTCGAAACTACACCAGAACTGTTCACCCCTGCAGAGTACTGCATCGCAGTACACACACAAAACAGTAACCTTTTAAAGGTAAGGATCTACAGCCGTGCGTATGGCCTGCAAGGCTGTTGGAGGAATCCTCTGCCCCACAGGAGGGTCCTGTCTGGTGACAGGAGCAGATGTCGAGGATGCTGCAGTGGAACTCAACCTACTACCCTGTTCGAACGGGACGACCCTCCGAACTGCTGCTTTGTGGCTGGATGTTAGTTGTTGCCGCATGGAGGTAGTCCCATAACTGTACAGCCCAGGTTTGCCACGACTGAGTACAATGCCCACTCATTGCAGCAAACCTTGGCCGCACTAGCCTTGGGCTTATCTCCAACGGTGGTAAAGAGCCTCCAAACCCAAGACTTACATTGGCTGCAGGTAGCAGGGACTTCCACTACCTCATTCTCATCTTCCTTTACTTCCTCCTCTGCATAGCCATGCCTGTTCCTGTCCCCAGGCCCTTGGGACAGTTGTGGTGGACATTGTGACATCGCGGATACAGCTGTCCACAGGACTCCCATCGCGTGGGATCCATTGTGTGCATGAGCACGGGTGTTCTATGGACAGGGTTGAGGTCCCCAAACTAATTAAAAATTTGACAAACATGCGGTGGACAGTTAAGAACAGACGGCGTGTTCGTAGGGCCCAGGGGATGAGATGCGCATGCGCCCATGTGTCTGCCGGACATGGGTGGGTTCCCTGAATAAATTAAACTACGTTACCACTTTGCAGACGTGCCGGATTGGCACGATGTTCGTAGGCCTCAGGGCGGGAGATGGGCATGCCCCCAAATGTCCGCCAGACAGGGTTGGGGTCCACGAACTAATTAAAAGTACGCCAAAACTTTACAGACATGCTGGACAGGCACGTTGTCCATTTTGATTAATTGTGGACATCCCAGACAGTTGCGCGCTCCGCGGATTCATAACAGGGCTTTTATTTTTAAAAACACACGCAGAGCAACAGTATACACATAGCACTTTATTTACACACATAAATACGCACAATTAGGAAAGGGAAGAGGTAGCAGAAATGGAGATATATACAGGGAATTGGGGTTTTCCACAGGTTGGGCATCATGGAAGGAAGGGATTGAGGTCTCATTATAACGTCTTTGCTTACAGGGAATTTGTGGGGATGATTGGCTGGGACAGGGGGGAGGGGTACAGGTGCAGGTGAGGCAGTGGTATTTAATTTTGTCCATTATATGTCTCTGTGCAAAATCTTTCTAGTCAGCAAAAGTGTTAATGAATTGGTCAATTTTTGCCTGCAGGCTCGCCAGTTGATTTTGTACACTTTTACTTTGGTGTTCTATGTGGTCATGGGCTTGTGGAGGAGCTGCTGCTTCTGGGCCATACCCTTCATTTCCTGCATGTACTGTTAAAGAAAGAAATATCTGTCAGGTACATGTGAAGCAATGTGTATTAACTGTCTTACTTTTCAAACTGTATTGTGTACCAATGGAGTTACTGTCTTCACTCATTTGATCCTGAGGGAAATTCTCTTCAAGCCATTCCAGGGTGCTTGCCATTTCTGTTTAAAAAGAGAAATAATTTTTCCTAGTGTTGCACACTGAACAAACTGCGCAGTTATCGGAAAAAATGTAGTGCACTTACCACTTTGTAGTACAGTTCTGCTGTCAGTACTTTACAGTTGTCCCGCTGACAGTTGCTTCTCAGTTTGTATGTAAAGCAGCATTGAGGTAATACTGTTGGAAGCACATGTTATTTTTCTTCTTGGTGCATTCCATTATGTTGCATACTCTATGCTATTGCACTGTTGCTTTCATAAGTACAGAGTTTGTAGAGCTACTTCATTTTTCTTTCTAATTCACTTAAGTGTTGCTGTTTCAATATGTTCAGTGTCTTTGCTGCACGCTACAACAATGTAAGAGAACCCCTGTGCTTTTGGGCTGTGTGGATGCTAGCCGAGGTCCACAAACAGTCGCACGGTCCACGGACCCTGTGGTTATCAGCATGGCACTAGGGCGTTCAGTATGTTGTATGGTACATCTATACAAATTAAGGGTATCCTGGTAAAAATCCATGAAATTCAGTGAAAAACTTTGTTAAAGGGACGTTATGGTTAAGTTGCAGTAATACAAACCTATCAAATCCAGTGAAAAAACAGTGTTAAAGGGACGTGCACTTCTAAGACTAACACCCATGACATCAAAGACAAATGGTATTGATGACATCACTGATGACATCACATGTGCATTTACTTTTCATAAAAGTCTCTACAAGGGATTCTTATTATAATGTTAGCAGATAACTGCAAGGGGGTCCATGGGAGAAATATCATCAGCTATGCAGTTCATTAAGCAATGCATTGCTATAAACACCATTGTATTACAGAGTTCTTTCCAGGAGCGTGGTACTGTCTGTAATGTCCGCAATTAATCAAAATGGAGGTGTCCTACGGACACCACACCTGTCCAGGAAGTCCGCAATTCAAAATGGAGGTGTCCATAGGACTCTGCGCCAGTCCGGGATGTCAGCAAAGCTGTGACGTACCTTTAATTAGTTCAGGGACCCCACCCCTGTCTGGCGGACACTTGGAGGTAGGTGCATCTCTCCCCCCGAGTCCTACGAACAGCATTCCTATCCGGCATGTCCGCATAGTGGTGACATACTTTAATTAGTTTGGGGACCCCAACCATGTCCGGCGGACCCCCGAGCGCATGCGCATCTGATTCCCTGTGTCCTACAGACAACGCGCCTGTCCGCAAAGTTGTGACGTACCTTTTATTATTTCGGCAGACACCTGGGCGCATGCGCATCTCATCCCCTGGGTCCTAAGAACACTGTGCCTGTTTAAAACTGTCCGCCGCACATGTGTCGCACTTTTAATAACTTTGGGGACCCCAACCCTGCCCGTAGAACATCTACACACATGCGCACAATGGATTCTGTACAATAGGTGTCCTGCGGACATACGTCCCATTCTCGAACATCTGCGATGTCACTGTGTGACCGCATCCATGCTGAGCGTCGGTCCTTATGCAGGGACAGAGTCTGGGCCCCCGGATACCAAAAAAGTGTTTTTTTTAGCAATCCAAGGTGTTCTACTGCAGAGCCCCACCCTTGCAGAGGTCCAGACCATGCCCCTGATGATTTGGACACGTTTTGGAACATTTTGAGCCCAGCTTGGGGTTTGAAGTGTCCACGGACCGTGCGACAATCCGTGAAGCACTCCCCAGCACCCTTATAAAAGGCCCCACCCCAGTGCTGCTCCTCATTCTGTTTTTGGTTTTCCAAAACAGAGCACTTGCTGTCATTGGCATTGCTGCATTACTTGGCATTGCTGTTGGTTTTGGCTGATCAGGACTACTGCTGCAGTTTTCTGTTTAGCTATTTAGCACATTGCTGTGTTCCTGCTATTTCTGGTTCCAGACAACTTTTTCTTGAAAATGGCATCCATGGCTACCTTTCCTGCTGCCTCTGCCTCAGCTGCACCCCCACCCCCACCAACACCCGCAACACCTCCCCAAGGGACCACATGAGTCTTGGGTCTGGAGGCTTTTTACCACAGTTGGAGATTATCCAAGGCTAGTGCGGGCAAGGTTCGCTGCAAAGAGTGCAGCATCGTACTCAGTCGTGGAAAACCTGGGCTGAACAGTTATGGGACTACCTCCATGCGGCGACACCTAAGATCCAACCACAAAGCAGCAGTTCGGAGGGTCGTCCCCTTCGAACAGGGTAGTAGTAGGTTGAGTTCCAGTGCAGACTCCTCGACATCTGCTCCTGTCACCACAAGGGACACTCCTGTGAGAAAGAGGATTCCTCAAGCAGCCTCGCAGGTCATACATACTGCAGTAGATCATTACCTTTCAAAGGTCACTGTTTTGTGTGTGTATTGCGACACGGTACTTTGCAGGGTTGAGCAGCTCTGGGGTGCTTTTGAGGCTTGCGGTCCGGAACCACGATGGAAGATGTCCCCTACCTCAATGAGGCACACCCAACATCTGCCCTTTCTTATCCCTGTCATTGGTGTCCCTTAAATACCCTCCCACCCCTTCCCTCCCTTGTGTGTCATGTTTAAAAAATCTCCAAAAATACACAAAACTGAACCATTTAAAAAAGGCTCTTTTCAGAGCCACCTTCCACAGTTAAAAAAGCTAAGTACCAATGAAATGGTGCAGGGCCCTTGGCATTCTGAGAAGTCCGCGGACAGCGGGGTAGTCTGCAGACTTCTCAGAAATGTAGGTGGTGACTCCATCAAAAACATTGCCTTCTTTTCCGGGAGAAAGTGGTGGCTCTGAAAAGAGCCTTTTTGGGGTTCCTTTGTTGTTTGTGAAAGGCTTGAAGTGGACAACACCAACTGCAAAAATGCTTGCTATAGTTGCAAAAAGGGCTGCAATGTATTTTTGATATTTCGCAAAAAAAGCTGATTACCAGCATCAGTAAGATGGACTCCATCTCTGCGAAAAATGTTGGTGCTACGAAACGTAATATTTTCATTGTGGAAGGAGGACATGCCAACATCTCTCACAAAGGCGCAAACAGCCTTGTTGACGATGCGCCTCGCTTTCTATATTTATGGACCAAATGAAGAAGAGCGCAGCCACATCTGTCTCTGGGCAATGCGAGAAAAAATAACTTGGGAGTTTGTAAACATGTACATGATTTCCCCAAGTGCCTCCTTCATCGCAAACTGCAATGAGATTCCAGTAACATGTCCTGAACTGTTCCCTCCACAATGAACAATAATAATGTCTGGATGATGCTGCATCACCAAAGTGGCACAAAGAGGAAGCAAATCCAGCCACCTTATGTCACACACTCCATACCAGTGCATATCCACATGAGGGAATCCAAAATGTGCACCCACTCCACAGTGCTCTGCATACACCTGCAACCAATGTATCCACGAGTCCCCCAAAATCCATAAACTCTGCCTCCTGAAAGACACAGCCATAGCCATAGTCATCTGCACTCCTCTCAGCAAACAGACCTTCTGCCACAGTCTCTCCTTGCACACCACATCCAGGAACCCTTATTGACCAATCCCCTGGCCTCCACAGTCCCATTTCCATATCTGCCATCCTCAAAAGCCCCGGATGTGGCATGTGCGATCCGTGAACAACCACGGTGTCCGTGGACATATCGTGCAATGCACAGGGGGAAAGAGTTTTCAACCAGGGTATGAGATTTCCTCTTTAGTGGTGGCTCTGAAAAGAGCCTTTTTATTTAATGTGTTTGAAAACAAACACCTTTTATTTTGTATTTTTTTTGGGGGGGAGTGTTATCTCCTTTTCTCCTTACTGCCTTACCGAAACCTTTGTAAAGCATCCCTTAGATTCCAAAAAAAGAGTGTTTCCAAGAACGGATAATGACACACCATCTGCAGTAAAATAGTGCACACTAAGGGAGCCAATGTTGTTGTTGGAGAAAACAGACATCTCAGCATGCCGCAGAACTATACCCATGCCTCTATTCACAAAGCACCTTGTAACATTTTGATGAGTATTGAAGACTTTGGGGTTGTTCCATTGTGCTCTTGGTAGCATTTCAGAAATAAAAAACCTTTGCACTTGGGAAAAGAAGCATTAGTTCCTCTATCAACACCTTCAATACAGGAATCAACCTTGGGGCACTGATGTACCCCAAATGCTCTACCCACAGTGCACCACCAAAACATCAGGACTACCAAAAGTTGCCATGTTTCTACAAAGAGCAAGCAGTGCCTGCAAATTGCGGCCAGGCACACTCCACCATAAAGCCTCCAGGCCTGGAAAATCAAGATCTGTAGAAACACCTCTTGCCTTTGCATAACTCTCCAGATCAAAAACAAAGCAATCTTCCACTATCCATACAATAACTCCAGCCATCTTCACCACACAACCAACACAGCAATGAAAAAAGTATTACCCTCCCTTCCTGTAAAGCACACCCTTAACACCTGATTGGCTAATCCCCACAGTACACTCCCATTTCCATCCCAGGCATGCCGAGAAGCCCCAGAAGTAGCATGTGTGATCCGCAGACTACCGCAGTGTCCACAGACCCTGTAACACAGGGGCAGCCCTTCTTCCCTTTCAACTTCACACTTTGCAGCACTCTCTCATTGTCTACTGGTAAGCAGTCTCACAACCAACCACCAATCACATCCAAGATCTCTACATCTAACTCAGTACAACACTGCAGAGGTACTGTTGAACACTCAGAGCACAGGTCTCCTATGATTCACAAGCACCTGCATTCAAAAGTACTGTAAAACTCTCCGAGATTTCTACTTCTAGATTCTTCCCCCTCTACATCCAGCAATACAAACTACAGGTATGCATATGGTTTGTAATGCACATTGAAAATGAGAACTGCATGTATGTTACCAAAGCTTACCAAGTACATATATTCCATGCTTATGAAGAGGGTGCTTGTCACTTTCCCTGCATAACCTACCAAATATCCAAACTGACATTTGTACCATCTCCTCACATCAACTGCCAGTTACTTACAATGCTTTTTGCTTTCAAAGTTTTCTTGTACTGCCCACAGCATAACAGCTGCAAACAACATTTTTCAATTTCAGCACCACTGCCTGTGATTTTATTTATACCAAACCACATTGGAAACATCTCCATAGCACATGCAAGTGCCAGATCCTATATGAAATGCCCAGAATCCACACAGAAAAAGGAAACTGCATGTACATTATGAAAGCATGCCAAGCACATGCATTGCACAATTGACAAAATGTATCACTGGAGGAAAGCAAAGCAATGTATGTGTACAATGGAAACAATGCTATCTATAAATTTAAATACATACCTTCCCCAAATGAAAAAAATAATTTCTGCATTCATGTAGTGAGCATCTATGTGTGAGAAACGTACCAAAATTCCACACACAGTAGCATTCTCTTTTCCAATCTCTACATCCTTCTGTCCTTTTTTCACTCTATTATGACTTTCACTAATCCATTTCCAAAACATATAGTGCAAAAACATCACACACACTTCAAAACCGCATCCCCATAGGGCACAGTTATCACTGCAGCACTGGCCCCCATACCAACACTGCTAAGACTCCCAAGTGCCTAGTCGTATGCAGTGCTCTACAATTACAAACACACACTAACTCTTCTTGCCAACAAATCCTCCTACAATCTAAAACAATGTGTTCTCCTACTGCTATCCCTGTACCATTTACTCACATACCCACTATTTACCTTCTTTTTCAATTGCAGTGAAAAACCGCCTGCTAAAAGCCAATAACATCTCTGCTGGAAGATAAAACCCAGAATAAACGTACTCTTCACATCCAAAAAAGTAAGTGCAGTACTGTTGTAGTGTTCTGCCTGTTACTCAGACAGTGCATTGTTATTGTATTGTAGCCTAGAGAATGTTATCCAATCCCAACGCACTTGCTTCACCCTTACTCATTGCATCTTGCCAGGTCCACTGTTTCTATTGTCATCAGAACACCAGTATGTAGGCATCCATTAGTTTTATGAAAACATTGCAATGTCCTCACTTCTTCAAGCACATTACACTCTCATGCACACGGAAGCAAACCTTTCTCACAAGAACACACACAAATAGCAGTACTGCCTTCTCAACCTAAACTAACAGCCCTTTGCACATTCACATTCCTCCACGTGTACCTAGCCTTATATTCAGACACTCATGCACAGTACACACAAATACATTGCACAACTTCCAAACCCACACTTTCCTTTTTTCTCCAACAGACACAAGACAATGCCTACCAAAAAGAAACTTTGTAGAAAACAACGGAGAAATAGAGCAGATAAAACTCAAGCTATGTAAAATGCCCATCCACCTCTAGCAGACTTTCTAAATGTAGTTCAAACAAAACAGCTAATACAGTCACTAAGCAAAACAGAACCATGTAGCAGGGAAAATGGTGATTTCTCTTTCAAAATGTAAAACTAAAAGTAAATGTAGTAAGAAGAATGCAACTACCAGTAGTGCAAACACTACATCTACCAACGGTAACATAGCTACAAGTAAGCATTTCCAAAAAATGTATTTTACAAAAAATGTTTCACCATAGAATCCTTCAGAACCTTAGAAAAACAGGGGAGAAATCATGCTCCACCCTTAAAACGTACCACAGAAAACTGATCCTGGAAGATCTCATAGACAGTGCAATGCTCCTCAAAGGGAAATACTTATATTAGTTTTAAACAGAATGAAACCACTAACAAAATGAATTAGTAAACTACAAAATGTACTTTGCAACAGATGCAATAGAAGTATAGATACCTTTGCAAACATCTGTGCAGGTGAGTGGATTCAGACCACAGCACAGAGCCATATTTCAATGAAGAGGCATACCTACAAGCACAAACAAACCCAATTGCCATACATAGCAGTGGGTGAGGGTATGAAAAGGTAGACAATACCATTATGGAAGAAGAAATGCTGATTGCAAGAATATCCCCAGCAAACTTACAATTAACTCTCCATTCCACCGAACCAATATGTCCCATGTAGGAATGGCTGTGCACATCAATGTGTAACATGCGAAAACAATCTTTCAAATCTTTGCAGCAGTTCATCAATCAGTATGTCAAAGCGAAAGACAAATTAAAAATTAAAATATTACAAACTATGGACTACTGCCCAGTGGGCAAATGCAGAGCACTGAGAGGACATCAATTGGCATGCATTTCTGGACCTGCTTGCAAAAGCACCTTCCACCACATCAAAATGTTACCAACACTAATTCTACCATACAAAATCTTGTTCAGAGACTGTACTATGCAAAAAGTCCTGTTTTAGCACTGGACTATTTAAATGACATTCTCCTACATGGTATAGCCAAAGAACTCCTCAAAGAAATAGACCAAATCCAAAGCAAATATTGTGGAACTGAAGAGCACTTACAAGCTCCAGTAACTTTAGAAAAGAGTAGCGAGAACCTTGCAGATGTCAAGCTTCTATTACAAACGTACAAAAAAGAAATAGCAATGTTTAAAGCACGTCTGCCGAAGTACCAATTCCAAGTATGTGTGTGTTGCCGCAGAACTTTTATACAAAGAGCACCAAAACTGTAGATATAATGTACAAAATAGAAGACAATGAGCAATCCCAATGGTTCCAATTATCTCTCTAACTTATAGCAGAAACAAATACAAATTTACTAACCACTCAATACTTTGCACATGCTGCACTGCAAAACTTGACAATAACCAAATGTCTTCATGTGCTGTCACTAATAACATGGAAATAGTTCCACTGCCTAAAGCACCCCAACAGCTTAGTTTTTAAGAGCATTATAATCCAAACAGTACAGCCATTTCAAGCGATAATACACCTTCAACTGAAAACAGCGAAGTTGCCTCCCTCTAAATTACTGAAAGGCATTTGTGGCAAAGTAGTTTATTTGCCCTTAGATCTCAAAGAAAATGTAGATACTCTAGGAGTGCAATGGCCAATAGATCAATCTTTGATTATCCTAGTGAATGGTGTATCTATAAAAGACAAAATAAATTGGCACCAACTAGTAGACTTAAACAAAGTTAGCGAAGCTCTGCAATATCTTAAAGACAACAATGAATACTACAAAGAAATAAACATTGAAGAAAACCTTAGAGAAACCACTGAAATAATTCAGGAATCCTCATCAACTACATCAACTGGCAAATTTGAACTTCTAGATCTTACTATAGCCTCCAATATTTTAGACCAGTATAGAATTCACCCACTGCACTCCAAAGGCACCATAGACGATGCACTAGAAACATATCAAATGCGACAAGCCAAAGGATCTCCAATAAGCATATGGGGAAAAAAGTATAGAAGCACAAGCCTTTCCTCTACTGTTTCTACACAGCTACTTCAAAAGGTGCAAGAGAAAGATTAAGTTTTACAGTCAAGTATTACAAATCTCTTGGCAAACGTGCGTGGTACGAAAGAATACTGGTTCCGATGTCACGCAGATGTATGCTGTATGCTACGCAACCATGGCCTACCCACATGGTTTGTCACTTTAAATTGTGCATGGGAAGACTTGCATGATTTTCCACACATAGCAAACAAAAACAAAGCAGGAATAGACATGAGAACACTGGAGAAAACTCTGCTCTATTGACCATGTAAGTGTAGCAAGATACTTCCATCATCGCTTTATTGACATGCTCCACTTCACTTATAATAAAATGATTCCTCCCCTTGGAGAAGTAAAACACTCCTTTTGGAGAAAAGAATATCAAGCCAGAGGAGCACCACACATCCACATGTTTTTGTGGATTAAAGATTCTCCTAAATTAGGTTAGGACATTGATGCAACTGTTTTGCAGTTCATTTACAAATATGTCACTTTGTGAAATCCCTTCAGAAAGTAAACATAGTGACCTACATACACAAATTGTGCAGTTTCAAAGACACAAGTGTGGCATGTATTGTCGGTAAAAATAAAGGGAAATACTTCACCAAATGCTGCTTTGGTTTCCCTAGACCAGTTTCAACAAACGGACAATTAAACAGCTTCATGTCTTCTGTTGGACACAGTGTGAAAGGCAAATTACCTAAGAACACATACTGCATAAAAAGAACCAAAGCATCTATGTACATCAATGATTACAATGCAATCATTGCCCTAATATAGAATGCAAACATAAATGTGCAGTACATTCCAGACAATTCCACTGTAGTTACACGATATGTCACAGCCCACTTAACCAAAGCAGGGAAAACAGAGCTAAAAGACTTCTGGGATGACATAGCATCTGACAAAACACTGGCACAAAAATTGTACAACTTTGGCATAAAAATGCTCTCCCATAGAGAATGTGGCTGCTACAAAGCCGCAGATTATTTAACCGGCACCGCCGTGTATGGGAAATCTGAAAACATAGTCTGGCTAAGCCTTGGTCCTGCTGCATCCAGCAAAAGAGTTCTCAAACCGTACCAAGACATAGAAACAATAGCCAAAAACAATCCCAACAGCCAGGAAATGTTGAAAAACAACTTATAGGACAAATACTACCCAAACAGGAGTACTGCTTTGGAAACCATGTGCCTATACCACATAACCCAACATTTCCCATACAAAAACAACATTAAACCAGATGAGAAAAATGGTAAATACATGGTCGAAAGTTGTGAGGGCAGCCTGGTTAAACTTACCAAACGCAGCCTGATTAATCATATGAAGCTGTCATTAAAAACTCCTCAACACAAAGAACTGTACTACATGGCCATACCACAACATTTTAAACCATGGCGAAAAGAAGAAGATTTATTTGACACCCATGCCTCCTATGAAGATGCTTTCAATGCAAGTGAAAGCACTATAACAGATATAAACTTTACACAGTACAAAAACATGGTGGATAATGAACGCCAACAAGAAGAAGAACTTCAAGCACAACTAAATATAGACACGCCTGAGACTAGTCAACCTTCTCTGACAGGAAGCTAAGAACCACTTGGACAGCCACTCATAGCAAATGAGGCAGAATTAGCCATCACTGATGTAGAAGAACACCATGTGTCAGTATAAGCAATCTGCAGAAGACTTTGCTCTCCTGAAATCACAACTACACAATGAGCAGCGTACCATTCTCCTATAAGTAACTAAAGAAATTGAACATGGTGTCCAGCACGAAACTAATACTTGTACCTGTCAACACTATAAACCTGTACTGCTGTATGTAAGTGGGCAAGCTGGTCCAGGCAAAACATTCTTAATAAAAATTAACAAACAATAAGCTTTTCAGCTGTTGCAACCTAACCCACAGGTTTAGCTGCCTACAACATAGGTGGTGTCACTTTACACCGATTGCTACTCCTTCCAGTAGAACACCAAACAAAATTAGACTGCTAAACATTTTCAACAGAAGCTGCTATGGAGCTATGCAGAGTTTTGAAACAAATGAAAATGCTTCTAATAGATGAGTTCAGCATGGTATCCAACCCAATGTTGGCTTTGATTCACCTCAGAGTGCAAGAGGTCCTCAAAACAGACTACAAAGAACTCTTTGGAAGAAAACATGTTATTGTTTACGGAGATCTCCTTCAATAAACACCAGTGAAAGGTGACCTATTTTTCGAACCTTAGGACACAAACTGTGCAGTAAAAGACTCTAGGCAGCACAGGGAATGTAAATCGCTGGCAACAGTTCCAACACAGAGAACTAACTGAAAACATGCGTCAGTTTGCAGACCTCACTTACACCAACATTTTAAAAAGCATTCAGATTGGTGTGCTTTCTAAGGAAGCACAGTCTATCCTAAATAGCATACGCATCCGTGAGCTATTCGGGCATAATACATATGCTACTGATGTAATGGAACAATTAGCACACAAACATTTCAACTGTATGTCCTTAATGCCAACTCTAGCAAGCTGTGCACAATTCAATGAAACAATGCTGAAAAAAGAAATGCAACCACTAGTGCAAATTTACTCCACAGACAAACTGGACATACATGGTATGACAGTACCTATGTGTGAACAAGCCACAGCATGACTAAATACCTAAGAAAACTCTATCTCTAACACAGCTGGTTTGGAGAAAATGTTAACATTGTATTTAAACTGTAGAGTACTGCTAAAGCGTAACCTTGATGTGGAACAAGGTTTAGTTAATCGAGCACTTGATCCAGTTGTTGGCTTCCAGACATACCCACGTGACAACAGCATTCAGTTTGTCAACATCCACTTTCACAAACTTTCAGAAGTTAAAAGGACAGGACGCTCAACAGCCTAATTCCTTCTTTTCAAAGACATGTATGTACACAGAGAACAGTTTTCTCTGTCTCTAGCATACGCAGTCACTATTCATAAATCGCAAAGTCTAACCTTGGGTCAGGCATTGATTGATATTGGCAGAATAGACTTTTAAAAAGGCATGAGTTACATAGCACTGTCACGCCTAGGTACACCTGAAGGACTATTTCTAGTCAATTTTGATGCAGATAAAGTCAAGGCTGACATTCCTTGCATCATAGAGTACAATAGACTATGTGCACTCTACACACCCCATCTCAAAATGTACTCTGTTCCTCAAAAAGACAAACTTTGTAAAATAAAACTCGTGCAATCCAAACTTATACATCATCTCCCAACAGTACAACCAAAGAAATTGAAATCAGCTCATACTCCATCAGTTAGCAAAACCAGAGAAGAATGTACTGAAAAGGCAAATACACACCCAACTGCACAAACAAACAGAACTACCTCATCAAAGAAACCACGTGGATTTCCTTAAAATGACTCAGACACAGAACTATCTGGTCCATTCAAATGTTCCAATACAACTGGTTTAAATTGCTATGCAAATGTACCAATCAATGTTCTATTCCAATTTCCACCAATTGTTGAAAACATTTATTTAAACGGCTCGGACCAGTTGTGTTTACAAATGCTACTCCTTCACACAAATGCAACAAACAATCCTGAGAACACATACAGTGTCTCAGGAATAAGGCAGGAATTGGACTACCATCCTGGAAAGGTGAGATTCACTATAAACACACAAGAAGATCCACAAGAATTTCTAATGTACTTACTGCAAGTACTGGAAAGCAAAAACATACCTATAAACGAAATCTTCCAGATTTCATACGTGTGCAAACAAACATGCACTTTCTGCAACCATGTGATGCTAGTCCCTAACGAGTGCTTTTGTCTATGCATCTATACCTAACTGTGAATCATTCAATTTCAGCAGCTCGTACCAAATGCAAACCATAGCATATTATGTACTACTTGCTATTCTGATAATTGTTCCACCTTAAAGATACAATCACATAGCCAATACGTAATACTAATGCTTTTAAGATACAATGCAGATGGTACCAAAAACAACTGCAAGCTTACTAGCTTCACACATGGACAAGTATCACTTGGCAAGAAAAACTTCACAACAGTAGGCATAATCTACCACACAGGCGCCACAACCAGTGCAGTTGACTATAATGCATACATTAAAAAGAAATGTGGATGGTTTGAATGCAATGATGATTCAATTTCTCTAAAGCAGAGATTACCAGCAAATCTTGCAAATGCCTACTTAATATTCTTGAAACCAAAATGTACTCACTGATCTACAAAATTAGAATAACCTTCTGCCCAACACCCACCAGTACATATATAATTGCAAAATGAAAATAACCTTCTACTCTGTGGAACTGAAACAACTTAGCATACAGCAACTATCCAACAAATACATCAGTTGCCCTGCTATATGTTTTTTCCCCCAATGACTCAATGATTATAGTCACAGAAACAAGTGTAGAAAAGACACACTAATATTGTTTCCTACATAGTACTTAAAGAAAAGTACTGAGTATGAGGGTTTACAAACTGTCCTCAGTAACCTCTGAAACCACCAACTAGTAGAATAAGGCAACAGCTGTCTAACAATGTCCATACCAATGCAAGAAATACACAATTATCAGTAACTACACCCATAGTGCAGCAAAGGCACTTCACAACAGTGAAAAATGTAAATATACCAACAAGAATGAACCTGCTTGAAAACATACCCTCCGAAAATGAGAAACTGTAAACAGTTAGAATACGCCAACTGGTATCTAACTGCAACCATAATACTTCAATATTACTTGCAGCAGTCAAACTGCCAAAATCAACCTTCAGCAACCACAGTGCTACAAACATACCCGCAACAACGTCCAAACTATCAAGATTTAGAATACGCCAACAGGTATCTAACTCCCCCCTACAATTCTGCAATACCACAGTACTTACAAAACATCAACAGCAACCAAACACATAAAGAAATACTGCTAAAAAGAGGAAGCAACCATAGTACCACCACTTCCAAAAGAAAAATCATACACCATTTCAATTCCTCCTACTGCAACAGTGCACCTTAAACATTGCTGTAACTAGTGCGCACGTCACTAAAATGGACTGTGCAACATAACAACAAATAAACGTAGAAGGCTTTTTTTAATCCTCCATGGATTTTTTTTCCCGCAGACCCAATGATTATGCAAACAAACACAGGATTCTGAGCACATTGTACGGAACACTTGTTTAAAGCATAGTACTTATGAAGTACTAATTAGGAGGATCCACAAAGTATACAAAAGCCTGCAATTCAATGCAATACAACCTCACAAAGTACTAGGGCTGTACCGAACTTCGGCTTCGAGTCCCTATTCTGCCGAAGTTCGGCTGAAATACAGCTATCCGGCTTCGGCAGAATAGTTTCTGTTTAGGGACTCGAAGCCGAAGTCCACTTTCTATGATTAGCTGCCCTCTCCCTGTTTGGGAGATGACAGCCAATCATAGAATGTTTGACAGTGTTCAGGCTGCAGAAGCCAAACAAGCTGTTTGCCTATTGGCTTCTGCAGTCTGACCACAGAGGAACCAGCCTAACGTGTTGAAATAGGAAGCGAGGGAAGGGAACAGTTCTTCCCGTCCCTCACTTCCTATGCCAGCACCCGGACCCAATCACCAGGTAAGTGACGCCCCCCCCATACCCCCTCATCACGGTGAGGCCGCGGGGCCTCAGGGAACCCCCGCGGCCTCACCGCAATAATGTTCTGTTTGTCGGGCCACCGGTGCAAAGCCGGTGGCCCGACGTTTATTTTGCATTGGGGGGCCGCTCCTACAGGAGCGGCCCCCCCAGACTCATGAGGCCGCCGGGGCACTTTGCCGACCCCGGCGGCCTCGGTGCCCCCCATCCCCCTCACCACGGTGAGGCCGCGGGGCCTCAGGGAACCCCCGCGGCCTCACCGCAATAATGTTTTGTTTGTCGGGCCACCGGTGCAAAGCCGGTGGCCCGACGTTTATTTTGCATTGAGGGGCCGCTCCTACAGGAGCGGCCCCCCCAGACTCATGAGGCCGCCGTGGCACTTTGCCGACCCCGGCGGCCTCGGTGCCCCCCATCCCCCTCACCACGGTGAGGCCGCGGGGCTTCAGGGAACCCCCGCGGCCTCACCGCAATAATGTTTTGTTTGTCGGGCCACCGGTGCAAAGCCGGTGGCCCGACGTTTATTTTGCATTGGGGGGCCGCTCCTACAGGAGCGGCCCCCCCAGACTCATGAGGCCGCCGGGGCACTTTGCCGACCCCGGCGGCCTCGGTGCCCCCCATCCCCCTCACCACGGTGAGGCCGCGGGGCCTCAGGGAACCCCCGCGGCCTCACCGCAATAATGTTTTGTTTGTCGGGCCACCGGTGCAAAGCCGGTGGCCCGACGTTTATTTTGCATTGAGGGGCCGCTCCTACAGGAGCGGCCCCCCCAGACTCATGAGGCCGCCGGGGCACTTTGCCGACCCCGGCGGCCTCGGTGCCCCCCATCCCCCTCACCACGGTGAGGCCGCGGGGCCTCAGGGAACCCCCGCGGCCTCACCGCAATAATGTTTTGTTTGTCGGGCCACCGGTGCAAAGCCGGTGGCCCGACGTTTATTTTGCATTGGGGGGCCGCTCCTACAGGAGCGGCCCCCCCAGACTCATGAGGCCGCCGGGGCACTTTGCCGACCCCGGCGGCCTCGGTGCCCCCCATCCCCCCCACCACGGTGAGGCCGCGGGGCCTCAGGGAACCCCCGCGGCCTCACCGCAATAATGTTCTGTTTGTCGGGCCACCGGTGCAAAGCCGGTGGCCCGACGTTTATTTTGCATTGGGGGGCCGCTCCTACAGGAGCGGCCCCCCCAGACTCATGAGGCCGCCGGGGCACTTTGCCGACCCCGGCGGCCTCGGTGCCCCCATCCCCCTCACCACGGTGAGGCCGCGGGGCCTCAGGGAACCCCCGCGGCCTCACCGCAATAATGTTCTGTTTGTCGGGCCACCGGTGCAAAGCCGGTGGCCCGATGTTTATTTTGCATTGGGGGGCCGCTCCTACAAGAGCGGCCCCCCCAGACTCATAAGGCCGCCGGGGCACTTTGCCGACCCCGGCGGCCTCGGTGCCCCCCATCCCCCTCACCACGGTGAGGCCGCGGGGCTTCAGGGAACCCCCGCGGCCTCACCGCAATAATGTTGTGTTTGTCGGGCCACCGGGCCAAAGCCGGTGGCCCGAGATTGTATTGCATAGGGGGGCCTAAAAAAAATAAACTATTCGGCTCACTATTCGGCTCCGGCCGAATAGTTGACAAACTATTCGGTATCCGGCCGAATACTAAATATGCTATTCGGTACAGCCCTACAAAGTACCTACCCTAACATGCTATGTTTTCTTTTATCACAAAGAATTAAACAACGATTACTCCTACATTTCCACATACAATGCACAAAAACTGCATAGGCCCTCAACAATACAAACAGTAAGTATACAATTATTGGTGTCATACTTCTTTATAATCTGCAAATTGCAATCTGTACACATATTTCTGCAATCCATATACCAGTATCACAATGTTGAATGCATAGCTATATTATACTGTAGTGCTTGTACCCAGGGCCTAGACTCTTCAGTGCATAGCCTACAGTCTACGGCCTCCAGCCATGCACCCAATACTCTAGACCCTGGCCACAACCACCACAGCATAATACAGCCATGCATGCAAACATCTACCCACTTACCACTACCCACAAACATAGCACAGCCACCTGAGCCCCTATCCACTTCAGTTCACATAGTATTGCAGTACTTCCAGCCAATGGACAAACTCTTTGATGCATGGCCTCTACACCCAAGACTCTACTAACTGCCCGCAACCAATACATCATAATACATAATAGCTATAGCTACCAAATAATCTGCCCAGTGGCCACAACCCAAACACAGAAGGCATCCACTTCAGACACTTCAGACCCTGTCCACTTCTGTACACATACTATTCCAGTACATGCAACCAGTCAGCACACTCTTGAATCCAATTAGCCAGCCGGCTGAGGCCGTGTCCACTTTTCTACACATACCATTACAGTACTTCAACCAGTGGGCACATTCATGGACTCTTCAGTACATCACCACCGGCCATGCACCCAATATTCTAGTACATGGTCACAATCACCACAGCATAACACAGCCATACACCCAACAATCGGTACACTGGCAACAACCCACACAAATAAGCCACACACCTGAGCCCCTGTCCACTTATATACATACAGTATTCCAGTACATGCAACCAGCCAGCACATTCTTGAGTCCAATAAGCCAGCCACCTGAGGCCCTATCCACTTCTCTAGACATACCATTACAGTACTTCAATCTGTGGGCACAGTCTTGAACTCTAGATTGCATAGCCTCCAGCCATGCACCTAAGACTCTAGCAGCTGTTCACAATCACCACAACATAACACAGCCATACACCCAACAATCAGTACACTGGCCACAACCCACAAACATAACCCAGCCCCCTGAGGCCCTGTCCACTTCTATACACATATCATTCCAGTACGTGAAACCACTCAGCACACTTTTAACTCCAATAAGCCAGCCACCTGAGACACTATCCACTTTTATACACATGCCATTAGAGTACTTCAATCTGTGGACACATTCTTGAACTCTTGAGTTCATCACCTGCAGCCGTACACCCAAAACTATACTAGCTGGCCACAATTACCTCCCATTACACTACTTCCAGCTAATAGACAGACTCTTGGGTACATGACCTACAGCCATACACCCAAAAGACCATTACCTCATCACAATCACCACAGCATAATACAGCCATGCACCCAACAGCTTATACACTACCATAACCCACACACATAAGACAACCACCTGTCCACTTCTGTACACATAGTATTCCAATACGTACAACCAGTCACCACACTCTTCAATCCAATAAGCCAGCTGCCTGAGGCCCTGTCTACTTTTTTACACGCACCATTGCAGTACTTCAACCAGTGGGCACACTCCTGGACTCTTGAGGGCCTCACCTCCATCCATGCACCCAAAACTCTAGTACCTCGTCTCAATCACCACAGCATAACACAGCCATGCACCTAACATTCTGTACACAAGCCACAACCCACACACATTACCCAGCCACCTGAGACCCTGTCCACCTCTATACATACAGTATTCCAGTACGTACAACCAGTCAGCACACTCTTCAATCCAATAAGCCAACCGCCTGAGGCCCTGTCCACTTTTCTACACATACCATTACAGTACTTCCACCAGTGGGCACACTCCTGAACATCTGAATGCATCACCTCCAGCCATGCACCCAAGACTCTATTAGCTGTTCACAATTACCACAGCATAACACAGCCATGCACCCAACAATCTGCACACTGGTCACAACCCACACACATAGAAATAAATATCAATCAATCACATAAACCTGCCGCTTGAGGCCCTGTCCACTTCTGTACACATACTATTGCAGTGCTTGCAACCAGTCAGCAGACTCTTGGGTGCAATAAACCAGCCGCCTAAGGCCCTGTCCACTTGTGTACACATGCTATTGCAGTAATTGCAACCAGTGGGCAGACTATTGGACTGTTGGTCCATAAAATGCTTGGCAACTTCTCTAAATCTGTCTGAATAAATTGTGGTGTATTTTTTACCAATACCATTCTCTGTGGTATTTCCGTATTCTCAACATTCGTCCAATAGGTGAGACTTATGAAACATATCTCTAAACAACTTATTTGTCAAATCTGTTAGTCTATGCCCTTAGAAAAGAGCTATTACTGTTAGTCATGTTCTTCCTTTGTCATCTGTCCCATGAATAATCACCCTTTCACTATCACTTCTTCAAGTTCTATGGGAATAATATGCCCTTCCTCGTCATCCATAGGTACTTCTGACAATTTACTTATCAATCCAGGAAGCCATGACAATAAAAAAGGTACTCCATACAAAAATATTTCTGGATCTAAAGGAACTCCTCGCAATGCCTGTTGGCCTGTAAATGCTATGATGAATTCTCTTACATTCATGTAAAAGAGCGCCAGGGACCACTCCGATGGTGAAAGTGCGCGGTACAAATGACCTTTAACATTAACATTGACATTAATGTATTTCTGGAGCGGAAAATATTATTCCTTTGTCAGTGAAATATATCATCATATCAAGCTTTGTAATCAAGACATTTCCCAATATGTTAACTGGTGTCTGCTGGGAATACAATAATGGCATAGACACGTCATGTCTCTTATTGAAATCGGTAATTCGTCAGTAAAAGGAACTAAACGTACAGCCCCATAGAAGCCCTGAGTATTCATGGTGATCCCAGACATTGGATACTTTCCCTCTCGAACACAGGAACAAGTCACTCCCGTGTCTACAAGAAACCAAAATGTCTTGCCTTGTATTGTTACCCTGACCCTCGGTTCCTCTTAGGGGTCTGGTGTCACAGATAGTACTGAACACATCAGGTCACTCTGTGGGCTTTCCTATTGTGGATATAAAGTCATCCCTGTACACGTAAAAGGATCCCCTCACACTACTGTCACACTCCCTATCCTAGGTGTAGGTGTTTGTGGGGCTCCGGTATTCTCCTTCCATTGTGGCATCGTCACCTGAGTGCACTGTTGGGTCTGTACTTGTGTCTGCATAGGTGCTTGCTGGGGTTGCCCTTGTGGCGACTGTGATTGTAGCGGAATGTGCTGTGTTTGCTGTATTTGCAGCGCATTTGTCTGATACTCCATGTGATCTTGGGCATAATACTCCAAGGGTTCTGTATTATGAGGTGGGAAATAACCCGTCCCCCCTCTTGGAGTCTGCCAGTTCTGCTGCATTCCCCCCCAACTTCTACACATTCAGGCAATAGACCCTATCCTCCCCCAATTCCAGCACTATTGCGGCTGTCCTCCATTAAAGCCTTCTCCCCCTTGAAGGTTTTAAAATCTGCCTCCTAATCTTCTAGATTCATTCATGTGGCTAAACATTGTACCTGCCCTGATTTACAGGGTATCCTACATTGATTGGCTGTGTAGGCGGTAACTCTTGAGTGACCACCCCTTCTCCGCTCATCACTACTGCTCCTTCTTTAGCAAAGTTCAACAACTTTTTCTGAACTAACTTTGCTTCCTCAAGCTTCCTATTCTCAGCTGTTTTCTTATTCTTCTCTTGTTACAGTGGACAATAGTGTAGAATAGTGAAGTGTATTTCTGGCAATGGCTTCGCTTCCATCCCTACATGTTTTTTCCTCTGTCTTTCCACTGGCTCAGGCAGTCCCTGATATAAAATATGGTAAAATAATGCTACAGTCTTATCCCACAATTCCCTCATCCTCAAGTCGCCAACGTTCTTGAATTTCCTGAATAAAAGTAACAGGATCTTCGTCTTCACCAATTTTCTGTGTCATAATTGCTCCCATGTCTGATGTATAAGGATATTTTACTCTAAGCTCCCTCCATATATCAGCTCTGCAATTATTAAATGGAGCTCCATCGTGTGTCATGTTTTATGCTGTCACACTCACATATCCAGTTCATCTCCAAACATCATCAGCTCTCTTCCCCTAGAACAGCTGCTAGTAGGACTTTTACATCACCCAATGCTAATGTCATTCCCGCTGTGATTCTTTCGAATTCTTCAATCCATTTAACCACCCCTGTAGTCAAACTGGGCCATTTACATTTCAAATTATCTTTATCCATTTGTGGCCACGGTATATATTGTTGTTGTTGTGATGCTGGAAATGCATCAGAGGGACAGGGCCTCTGAATCCTTGTCCCTTACTGCTTTTTATCGTGTGTTCTGTCATGTTTTCTGCCCAGGAGTCCATGTGGGACTCCTGGCAGTGCAGCTCTCTCTTTTGGTTTGGTGAACAGACCCATGGGATACCCTTATGGCACCCATGGGTAGGGGTACAACCCTGTGCCCCTAGTGTATGTTTTTGGGCACCTGTGGGTGGCCCACAGAGCAGGGTATGGGCTGGTGGCAGCTCCATGCTGAATTTGACAGGTGCTCTGGGTGTCCTCCATTTTGGGATACCCAGGCCCTGCCATTGGAGTCAGTTGATTCCTGATAGGAAACAAGATGGCCCCTGTGGCCTCTTGCTTTCTATTGCCTGTTACCTTGTTTTCCCAAAGTCCTGGGAAGCCCTGACTCTGTCCCTTCCCCCTGACTGGCTGTTGGGTGGAAGTTCCATATATGGTGTTGTTGTGAAGGCCCAGCTAGACTGACTGGAGCCTTCCCAGTGACTGTATGTTGCGGGTACCTCCTGTGGGTGGGACCTGGGTGAATGGAGTGTGTGACCAATATACACTCCTTGTTGTGGTTGTCTGGTTTCTGGCATGAGAGACAAAGACTGAGACAGCCCTGCCCGAAGCTGTCCTGAATGCAGTGTGTAGTGTTGAATGGCTGGGTACTTGTCCCAATCCACATTCCTTGTTGTGAGTGTCTGAAAGGGAGGAGTGTGGCCTGAATGCACTGTGTGCCTGATTGGCTGACTGACTGCATGAATGCCCCTCTGTATGATTGGCTGCTGAGTGTATGCCAGCAGTGTGGATGAGAGACAGAATAGTATATCTGGGGACCTCTCACCACTGGTAATTGTTCAGGAACGTTCAGGAACGTTCAAAAGCGTTCAGAAGCTGAGTCTCCACTCAAGAGTAACTGGAATTGCTGATCCTCGACGTCCAGCTGGAAGAAGAAGACTTGCTGTTGCATTTGCTTCGACAGATCTGAAGGTTGCCGAATTCGTCGAGGACTGACCCGAGAGAGGACCTGGTAAGGTGCCCTCTTCCCGTGCTCCGAGGGATCATCGAGCACCGCTACATCTTCGCCGAAGCGCCCTGGAAGTCAGACCTTCGAAAGGCTGCCGACCCGAGACGGGACCGCCGAGGAGATCGAAGTGAAGCACCCGGACATCGCCGCCGTCGAAGTCCATTGCCGTCGACCAGGGTTCGCAGGTCTGTGTAACCGCTGGAGGCCCGTCGAAGTTGTGTTGCCCAGCCGTGGGAACCACTTGACGCCGTGCCGCCGACGACCGGAGCCGTCCGCTCCTTGCCTAAGAACATTCGAATCGAAGGACTCCCTCGTCCGCACCGTCGACCGCTTTATCCTGCCGGAGAAAGTCGAGGACGACCAACGCGCCGAGGAGAAACCTGCCGGTGGGTTTCCCGCCACCCAAAGACCTCAAAGACTCGAACGACTCGACGCCCTTGCTGGGCCTCCGTCTCCACAATCTTTGCGGTCCAGAACTATTGTCACCGAGGTGCCCCGCACGCCTCTGCCTTGCAGGACGCCGACGCTCCGATGCCGACGAGCACCGCTCGGACGAAGCTGCCGCCTCATCGACGCCGTTCTACCCTGTTTGTCGACGGACGTTCGACGCCCCGTGTCTCCCGCTTGAAAGGGAAGGCATTCAAGAAGGGCCGTCGATTCCCCGCCGCCGAACGCCGAGTTCCTCGCACTTCTCGACGCCTCTCGACGATCCGTGACTCCCGCTTGAAAGGGGGTCGCTCAAGAAGGATCTGTCGACGCCTCTTCGAAGAACTCGACTCCACCAGGTACATTGGGGGGGTAAAAACATTATAGGAGGGAATAAGACTTGCAGAACAATATATGGACTGGGCTTGTGCTATATCTTTATTTTACAGGTTGCCCAGGTGGGGGGATCTCCACAAAGAACTGTGTCTAGTGGTAGGGGCCAGTATTCTGCCTATTGCTCAACCATCTTATTTTCTCTCCTCTCTCTATTGTTGGTTTCACTCTATTGATTTGTGTGACATTGTTACAGTATTGTTGATGCACTTTAATAAGATCTAATACAAAGGGTGGTACCACTTTAGAATTGTATATATTTGCCATTGTTGATTTTCCTAAGTACAAAGTGAGTTATTATGATAAGTTTACATAACCTTGAATATTGATTATATAAAGACTGTGCTCTAACCAATACAGTGTGTGGACATTCCTTTGTGGGGGCTTGGGGACTACACTGTACTTAAGAACCAGCCTGCATCACCTCCTGAGAAGCTAGGCCTTGATTGCTCGTCCATTGCTACCGTAATAGAGAATCTTGGCTGGGGTCTTTTGTGCCTCTCTTCTACCATATAGAGAGCAGAAGTACAGACACCCCCTACCAGTCTTTACAGTCGTCCTCCCCCTTTCTCTAATAACAGGAATTGTGTGAAACCTGTTCTACAATGGTATCCACCCATGCTTCTTATCTTTCAGATGGGTCTAGTTTTGACCCTTCATCTTTGTCCTGGAAATGACCTCAATCTACTTACATAAGGCGGGGGACATTTCTCCAATACTATGCGACCATCTGTGTGGTCCTTCAGGATATGATATAGGTTTTGGTGTTTTTCCTTCTGGCTCTCCTAAATCTGACCACTTTACCCCTCTTTCTATGTTTGTGTCTTTTGATGTGCCACATTTGCCCTCTCCTCGCGCCCTCTCATTTTCTTCCCTTTCTTCATCTGATATAATTATACCCCAACCGGCTTTTATCCCCTTTCTCATCATCACGATCTAGTATGCTTACAGACAGTGTTCTATGCTTGTTCATCCTTGTGTCATCCGATCTGCCTCTTGTTTCTCCCGATGTAGACCCTTCGATACTCCCTCTGGTCTTGTGACCGTCGTTTTCCCTCATTTGCCTATATTGTTCCTAATCCCTTTCCCTATGTCTTCTGCCTCATGATCATCAGCCCATGTCGGTACTCTAGCTATCTCGTGAAGCTCCATTCGGGGCTTTAGTGACCTTCTCTCTTCTTCCCATCATTCTCGTTCTTCAACTGGTATTACACATCTATTAACAATGTGATCCGTTTCATCCTCCCTTTGTTCTCTACTCCTTCTCATTTTCTTTTGCTCTTCCTCTTCCCGTCTTCTCATCTCCCTCATATCTTCTTCTTCTTGCCTTCTGTGCAACCTTCTTTCTTGCAATCTTTGTGTTTGTATTTTCTCACGTTTCTTCTCCCCCTCTTTTCTCTCTCTCTCCTTTTTCTGTTCTTCATTCCTTCTTTATTCTTCAGTTTGCTTCCTCTCTTTATCCTTCTCATCTTTGTATGCCCTTTCTCATTCTTTTATCTTTCTTTCATGTTCCTCTCTTTCTTCTCTTTCCTTAACTTCATCAATACCCTTTCTGTCTAATTTGAGTAATATTTGTACTCCCATACACTCATTCTGTACAATTGTCACTACACTGGTTTTATCTTTCTCTTCTTTTTTGTCTCTTGGTCTCTTCTTCTATCTCTATCAGTCTCTTCCTTCTTTCATTACGCGTCTCAAGTTCATCACGTACAGACATATTTGCATTGTTTAATCTTACTTTCTTCTGTACTACCTTCCCTACTATAAATGGGGGGCGCATATATCGGATTACTATGCCCTGCCAATGTTTTTAACTCCTTCAAAGGATAGAATCCCTGTTTCTCATTGATCGTACTATTGTCCTCAGAAGGAGTAAGAGGGTCTGAGGGCATTGTGCCCACTGCTACATGCTGATTAAGCATCCACTCCTTCTCAGGCGGTCTTCTTTCTCGCTCTGATACATTTTTTATAGCTCTTAAATGGCTAACCTTTTTGTAACTTTTTCCCTGTATACACAGCATGTAAATATGTTGGCATGTGTTGCAATATTGTTCTTGGCAGGGAACCCTCTTGAGGCCAAAGCATGAACATTTTGTCAGCAGTGCCTTTTACCCATTCAGCATGATATTTTCGAATCTTAGGTGTGTACCTTGGTAATGTTTTGCACAAGTGTAGAAGTGTAGAGTCCCCCATAATGAAAAGTTGTTTTTAACTGTGAATACTTGCCGGACTGTTTATTCTGTTATTACATTACTTTAATTATTTATATCACAACAATCAATACGGGCAAGCACCATCAGTCGCTGCCCATTTCCCCAAAATATTTTCAAAAAACCTTTTGAAGCCGACACAACAATATTCTCTTTGCTTCTTCATTATAGTTCTATCGATTCTCAGTATCCAGTTGTTTTATTATTGACAATCTAAGAATCTTATCTTGCTATATTTTTTCTCACCTGTTACCCTCCTATGATTGGCGCCAATCACTTGTGTTTTTAGGGTCTGATAAACAGCCAAATTATTATTATCGTTCTTTGTTTCCAGTCTACAACCTAAATCATCACAACTAATAAAAACCATATGCCTTTTCTCAAACAAATCAACATCTTACACTAACATATTCATGACCCCAAACAAATGTGCACAACAATTTCTGCAATCATCTTGATTTACCTGCCTAGCAAAAAATATCTCATCTCCATTTTACCCCATTTTGGAGTGCAAAACACATCCTTCATAGGCCTTACCGCCGGAATCTCTAATCGTAGTACTCCTTTCTGGAGTGTGATGTGTTTTCTTCTATCTCCGTGAGAATAAGTATCGAGGTATCTCTTCTTAAATCAATTCTGTTACGTTTCCCCACTATAAATATTTAAATGTACACTATAATCCCTCCCCTTATATTTGCTCCTTTCGATATTCTACTTACGTCTGTTGCTCAGCTCGAGCCCTTCGGTATTGACTCTTCCCCAATTGACCACTTTGTCTTCAGTCCGCGGTGCACCCGTGGGCACCAGACAGGAATTTCTTCAGAGAGGCACCTGCCGACCATCTCGATTTGCATGCATGATTCTTCCGCTCTCCACAGGAAACTCTGCGATCCTCCGGCTGATGGTGGAGGATGTCAAAAATGTTCTGGTGGTGCACTGTCCGCCGGAGATGCTGAGTTTCTCTTTGAGGTAGTTGGGTGACTTGTGGGTGACTGACTCATAGAAGATGCAGCAAGACATGAAGGTGATTTGTGCATGCAGTGGGAGCCAGTGAAGGTCAATGAGGGTTGGGATGAAATCCGCCAGAGATGCTGAGTTTCACCACAAGGTGGCTGGTCGACTTGAGTCACAGTTCGGTCTGCACAGCCACAAACATCTATGATACACACTGATTGACTACACTCACCCTCAACATCATCACCCCCGGCCCGAGTGGGACCTCCAATAGAATACAGCTGAGTCCCACGCAAAATCCCGCCCAGCCATACAGATAGCTTGACTCTTCTGACTCTTTCGGACAGTTTGACAAATCACCTGTCCCCTCACCTGATAATCTAGGGACTGCTGTTAAGGACCTAGCCACTCCCTCCTTACCGTTGTTATGGCTATAAATGCACAGATGCATTTTACAACCCTTTTAATCACTTTTCATTCCTCTGACTATGGTCTTCCAAGGGGCATTCATCCTCAAAGCGCTTTGAGGGTAGGCGCTATACAAATACCACATAACATAACATCTTGGCCTTGACCCTTATGTGAGTAAAAAATGCCATGCCATAGAAATAAACGTTCAGTCTGCCTGCCTCATTGTGCTATAAAGACCCTACCGCAAAACCTCCTCCAAAAATACCAGTAAACCGTGTAAGAAAACGTCCATGCTCCAATGCACCCTTGCCTGGGCCCCAGTCTGGCATGCACACTTTCACACCCATTCAGGCACCAGCCCCTCACCCAGTGAATTTTTTAATTCAGATCGTAGCGAGGGAGCCTCAACTAACCAAAGAGGGTTCGGAGGGGTGGGGGGTAACCTCCAAATAATCTTATTTTAATAATAGGTTAAAATTGTGCATTATATAGCGAATGTTCTGTCAAAAAAATTGGGTACCAAGTCAGACACTGTGCAGTTGGTTTTGTAGAGTAACTCTAAACTAAAAATCCAATAGCAAATTCTTTAAAATCCTACTAGACCTGCAGGCTAAGTGCCTCAGTTTACATACTCATCCTAAGAGAAATGGACTCACCCCGTGGTCACAGATGACAAAATATTTAACTGTGGTTTCTGTGAAATGGTTAATGTTACCAGAAGCACAGTGCATATTTGAAGAAATGCTGCCACCCTAAAGGCCAGACATGCACAGTTTCAATTTACATTTACTGCAAACAAAGTATTTTTGCACTCAAAGTGAAATTAAGTTTCAAACATTCCCATACTTGCAGCAAGGTCAAGTACCATGCAAGCAGTACTTGCCCTTCCTAAAATCTCATCGCCAATGCAAGAGGGGCACAGGATTGTACCCCCACCCATGGGTGCCATAAGGGTATCCCATGGGTCTGTTCACCAAAACCAAAAGAGAGAGCTGCACCGCCAGGAGTCCCACATGAACTCCTGCGTGTAAAACACAACAGAACACACAATAAAAAGCAGTAAAGGACAAGGATATGGAGGCCCTGTCCCTCTGATGCATTTCCAGCATCACAGTCGCCCCCCCAGACTGAGCTTAGGGTGCCTAATCTCCCACGGGATAGACACCCTCATCCAGACGGTCAACATACCTTCTGGAATGGCCATCTGCATTATCGTGACTCTTCCCTGGTTGGTGGTCTATGGTGAAGTCTAGCCCTTGCAGGCTAATGGACCACCTGAGCAGTTTTGGGTCCTCACCCTTCATCTGCATAAGCCACTTCAGGGGCTTATGATCTGTTTGGATCTTGAAGGTAGACCCGGTAAGGTAGGGCCTAAAACGCCTAAGGCTCCAAACTATACTAAAACATTCCTTTTCAACAGTAGCCCACCTAAGTTCCCTACCCTTAAGTTGTCTACTGATGAATATGATCGGATGTTCTCTTCCTTTGTCATCTAACTGGGACAAGACAGCTCCAATTCCGGTGTCGCAGGCATCAGTTTGAACATTAAAGGACTTGCTGTAATCAGGCGCACATAACACGGGTGCCCTACACAGACATTCTTTTAAGCCATCAAAGGCCCCCTGACAGTCTTCAGTCCAATTAACCTTCCTTGGTTGTTTGGGTGAAGTCAGAGCTGTCAGGGGTGGAGCTATGGTTCCATAGTCTACCATGAAATCGCGATAACAGCAAGTGAGACCCAGAAAGGCTCTCACCTGGCTTCAAGTAGTGGGAGTCTCCCTGTCATGTACATCCTGTACTTTACTGGGGAGAGGTTGGATTTGATCCCCTCCTACCTCATGACCAAGATACGTGACTTTCCCCTGAGCTATCTGGCACTTGGTGGCCTTGATAGTGAGGTTAGCCATTTTCAAGGCCTACAACACCTTATCCAGATGTGTCAAATGCTCTTCCCAGGTAGAACTGAAGATGGCAATATTGTCTAAGTAGGCCACACAAAAGGCCTCCAACCCACTGAGTTCATGATTGACCAACCTCTGGAAGGTGGCCGGGGCAATATTCAAGCCAAAAGGCATGACCCTAAACTGGTAGAGTCCCTCTGGTGTTGAAAACGCCTTCTTTTCCTTGGCATGGTCCGTCAGAGCTACTTGCCAATAGCCTAAGGTAAGGTCAAATGTGCTCACAAATTTGGCAGCACCTATGGTGTCCACGAGCTCATCAGCCCGGGGCAATGGGGGCACGTCAGTTTTGGTGACGGCATTGACTCCTCGGTAGTCCACACAGAACCTCCAATCCTTGGTATCTGCCTGGTAACTTGCCTTAGGGACAAGGACCACTGGACTGGGCCAGGGACTGGTTGAGGGTTCAATAACACCCAGATCCAACATCTTGGTGACCTCAGCATGGATGTGGTTCTTAACGGTAGCTAACATACGGTAGCACCTGCTTTTGACAGGCACACTGTCACCAGTGTCAATCTCATGCCTACACCACGGTGTGAGGCCTGGTGTCAGTGAAAACAGAGAGGCATACTGCTGGAGCAAAACCCTGCAGGCCCTCTAATGCTCTGTCGTCAGATCGGGAGAGAGATGCACTCCCTCCACTGAGCCCTCCTGAGGGTTGCTATGCAGCAAATCAGGAAGGGGCTCACTCTCATCCTCTTCTTGTTCTGAAGCTAGCACGAGACATGAGACTTCGGCTCGCCTGTGGAAAGGCTTGAGCCTGTTAACATGAAATACCGGAGGGGCTACCCCACAGGCCCCATGTCAACCAGATAATTGACCTCGACCATCTTGGAGATTATCCTGAAGGGTCCATTCCATTTATCTGCCAAGGCCCGAGGCTTGGTGGGCTCCATCACAAGGACCTCCTGTCCCGGAGTCCAATCCACTTGCGATGCTTTAAGGTCATGCCAGTATTTATTCAATTCCTGGCTGGCCTTGAGATCCGCTGTTGCCTGACCCATCATCTGTGTCATCCTCCGTCTGAGGCCTAACACATAGTCCCCCACTTGCCTGGCGGGACCTGGAGGGGTGGCTTCCAAACCTTCTCTGATCAAGGCAAAGGGCCCCCTCACAGGATGTCCAAAGAGTAACTCAAAGGAGCTGAAACCAACACCCTCTTGAGGTACCTCTCTGTAAGCAAACAGCAGGCATGGCAGGAGAAGATCCCACTTCTTCCTTAGGGGCTCTTCCAAAGCGCCTAGCATGCCCTTGAGAGTTTTATTAAACCCCTCGACCAAACCGTTAGTCTGTGGGTGGTAAGAGGTGGAGAATTTATAGGTTACCCCGCACTCTTTCCACATGGTTTTCATGTAACTTGACATGAAGTTGGATCCTCTTGCAGAGACAACGTCCTTAGGGAATCCAACACGGGTGAAAATGCCCAGGAGAGCCCGAGCAACCACCTTGGCAGTAACAGTCTGAAGGGGTATAGCCTCAGGGTACCTGGTGGCATGAGCGAACAAGACCAGGATGAACTGATGTCCACCTGATGTGGGAGGGTCAAGGGGACTGACGATGTCGATGCCCACCCTCTCAAACGGTGTGCCAACCACTGGCAATGGCTGCAGTGGGGCAATGACACTGCCTCCAGTCTTGCCAGACAACTGACAAGTGGGGCAGGTCCTGCAGTGGGACTCCACTTCTACTCCCATCTGAAGCCAGTAGAAATGGGCAGAGAGCCTCTGCTTACTCTTCTTGGTCCCAAGATGACCAGCTAAGGGCACCTCATGCACCAACTGCAGCAGGAAGGGCCTGTAAACCTGTGGTACCACCGCCAACCTCTTGAGGGCACCAGGTTCAGGCTTAGTGGGCTCACTAACAAGGAGCTCACCCTCCCAATAAATCCGAAACATCCAAGGCACTTCTCCCTGTGCCTGGGAAAGGGCCTGTTTCCTCAGACCCTCGAGAGAGTGGCACTCTCTTTGACCCTTACAGAAGTCTGCTCTCGAAGGTCCCCCTTCAGCTCACAAGCATTGAAGGTTGGGGTGGTCCTCCCGGTTGAGTACCTCTCCCACAGGAAAGTCTTCTGGCTATTCTCCCACAGGAGTTGAGATGAGGTTTTCCACTGGACCAAGCCCGTCTGGAGCATGGATCCCAATGGGTGCTGTCGGAACAGCAGGAAGAGCAGGGGCTCCCTCCACAGAGGTGGCCTTCTTACTCTTCTGTTTCCTTCGCACCTTGGATTTCCCCGTCGGTGAATGTGCCGGGCTCGCAGCCGGACCCTGTGTGACCTGTGATCAGGTGACTGCCACAGCAGCCATGGGTAGACCGTCTGTGATCATCCCCAACTCGACCAAATCATTACCTAACAAGATGTTCCAGGCCCGTTGTCCTGAACCAGGACCGGAAGCTTTGCTGTCTTGTCTCCAATCGTAATGTTGACTAAGGCTACAGGCGATAATTTGGGAGGCCCACCAGCTAACCTGGTGGTTCTCAGAGGAGCACCTACATAATTCTCTGGCTTGAGCAGGGTCCTGTCCACCACTGTCATGCTTGCCCCAATGTCCCTCAAACCAGTAGAAGGCTGGCCATTCAAGAGGACACTTCTCAAACACCTACGAGTATTCTGTGGGATAGTCACCAGTACTTCTGCGTACTGGTACCAGGCCCCAAGGGACACTAAGGAAATCTCTACGGGAGCACCGAAGGTGATCCCAGTAGAGAAGAGGAGGACTGTGCCCTCCACCTCAGGTACGGAGTAGGGGTAGGTCAGGCTGACACCCTGGACTCCAAGTGCCTTACCCTTACACTTGGGGTCACCCCTTCGGTGATCCAGAGCCCCACAATCCCAACATGTGCCGGGAGTGCGGGGTGCGGTACTGGAACCACTGGGACCCTGCTTTGCAGCAGGCGGACCACTACTCTTACTCTTCGGAGAGGAAGGTTTTGGTTTACCCGACTGTGATTGCTTTGGGGGCTCCTCAGCCTTCTGAGAGGTCCCCTTTTCTTTGTCCTTGTCCTTCCCACTGGAGTCTTTAGAGGACACCAGGTGGGAGACCTACTTGTCAGCCAACCTAGCCAGCTTAAAGGGGCCCAAAATGTTCTGGTCAGCAACATACTGAGGCAGCTCTGGTGAACAGGCTTCCGAAAAATGCTCAAAAAACAAAAGGTGGGACAATTCAACAAATGTTTTCACTTTGTAACCATCAATCCACCCCATCATATTCATGTGCGCAGCACTCACCGAGTCAATCCAAAACACATTATCTTGTTTCTTAAAATCCCTGAACCTCTTAAGGTATTGGGTAGGTGTCTTGCCAAACTTGGCAATTAAAGCAGACTTCATGCACTCACACTGACCCTTTTATTCCACACTCAGTTTCAGAATACAGTCATAACCAGTCTGAGGCACTCTGCTTAACAAACACATAGCCCAATCTCTTTTTTCAACATCATGAATTGCACAAGCCATCTCAAACGCTTCAATCCATTGGAGGATATCAGAACCCTCTGCATACACACCAACCAAATCTTTCATAAACTTGGTTGCTGAGGACCTGATACTCTCGACTGGTTTAGCTGAATTATCCACTCAAGCTTTCTCTAACTGAATTTGCTGACATTCAGTGTCCTTGTCTTTTGAGTTCAAGATCCCTATTCTTGAGTTCAACTTGCTGTGCCAGCTCCTCTTTCTTAAGCTCAGCATCTATTTCCAACTTGCGATATTCAAAGGCCAATTTAATCCTCACTAACTCAAGTTCCAAGGAATTGCAGGGGTTCGGAACAGAGGCAGCAGCAATGGCGGCATTCCCAGAAACAGATTCGGCAACAACCCCCGGGGTAGAGTCCTCATTGGTTGCATCCCCCATTCAAGAGTTTCACAATCAGTCTGGTAGTCCACCAGGGCAGCTATCAGCTCAGCCCTAGACTTATCCACAAAGTCTAACTCCCTGGCTTCACAAGCACTCTGGAGAGCCTCTAAGCTCATCCAAGTCAATTTACCATTCGCAATAGATTCCATTGCTTGTAATGCAGTTATCTTGTACACATCTAAACCTCAATTTAACAAAGTGCAGATATCCTTCGTAAGTGGCATGGTTATACTCTGATTCTTAAAACCATAAGCATCCCACCGCTGCCGCCAGTGTGAAGACGCTGGAGGGGGGTCTGTACTTCTGCTCTCTATCTGGTAGAGGCGAGGCACAAAGGACCCCTACCGAGATTCTCAATATTGGTACCTGGTCGAGCAATCAAGGCCTAGCTTCTCAAGAGGTGATGCGAACTGGTTCTTAAGTACAGTGTAGTCCCCAAGCACCCACAAAGGAATTTCCACACACTGTATTGGTTAAAACAAAGTCTTCATATAATTAATATTCAAGGTTATATACAATATCACGATAACGCACTTTGTACTCGGTTATCTATAACGGCAAATATACAATTCTAGGTGATCCAACAGTTACTATTAGATCTCTTTAAAGTGCATCAACTGTACGGTTAAATGGCACACAAATCAAGTAAAGGAAACCAGCAATAGAGATAAGAGGAAAGCAGTTGGTTAAGGCAATTAGCAGAATACTGGCCCCTACCAAGACACAGTCCCGTGTGGAGATACCCCCACCTGGGCAACCTGTAGAATAAAGAGATATCACAAGCCCAGTCCATATATTGTTCACCAACGATTTCCCAATAGTTCTGCAACCCCAAAGTACCTGGAGTTGTAGCGTTCCTCGTCAGGGAATCGACGGCCCTTCTTGAGTGTCCTCCCTTTAAGGCAGGAGTCACGGGTCGTCGAATGTCCGATGGAGAACAGGGTGAGCAACAACGGAGAAGTGGCAGATTCGTTCCTAGCGGTGCTCATTGACAGGGAAGCGTAAACGTTCTGCAAGGCAGAGGCAACACCTCGATGTTGATAGTTCAGGACCGCAAAGAGTTTGAAGAACTGTGGCCCAGCAAGGGCGTTGAGTCGTCAGCGTCTCTGTGGTCTTTGGGTGGCGGGAAACCCACCGGTGGATACTCCTTGGCACGTCGATGGTCTGGCCTTCTCCAGCGGGATACAGCGGGCGACGATGCTGACGTGAGCGTCCTTGGATCAAAAGTTCTTAGGGAAATGGGAGCACGGCGGCTCCGGTCGGCGACGGCGGTCGGCGACAGTGGCGGACAACAATCCTGGCGCTTCTCCTTGGGATTCTGCAGCAGTCCCGTCTCGGGTCGGCAGCCTGTTGAAGGTATGTCTACCAGGGAGCTTTGGCAAAGATCAGCTGGTGCATGATGCTCCCTCGTAGCTCGGGAAGAGGGCGCCTTACCAGGTCCTCTCTGGGTCAGTCCTTGGAGACACAGAAGCTTTCAGATTGATGAAGGAGAGCGACAGCAATTCTTCTCGTCCAGCAGGGCTTCAAGGTCAAGCGTCAGTTTCACTCCAGTTACTCTTCGTAGTTTGGAATTCAGCTCTGAACACTTCTGAACACGATTCCTAACAGTGAGAGGGCCCCAGATATACTGTTGATCTCCCATTCATTCCGCTGGGTCACACTCGAGCATCCAATCACTACGAAGGGCATACAACAGTCTGTCAGCCAATCAGGCGCACAGTGCATTCAGGCCATTCTTCTCCATCCAGACACGCATAACACAGAATGTGGATTCGGACAAGTACGACGGCATTCAACAATACACACTGCATTCATACCGTTCTCGGCAGGGCTGTCTCAGTCATTGTATCAAACACTAGATACGAGACATACACAACAAGAAGTACATATTCGTCACGCACTCCATTCACCCAGGTCCCACCCACAGGGGTACCCACAACATACGGTCGTTGGGAAGGCTCCAGCCAGTCTGGTCAGCACTTCCCCACACTACCGTATATAGAACTTCCACCCAACAGCCAGTCAGGGGGAAGGGACAGAGTCAGGGCTTCCCAGGACTTCGGGAAGATCAAGGTAACAGGTGATGGAAGGCAAGAGTCCACGGGGGCCTTTTTGTCTCCATCAGGAATCTACTGATTCCAAGGACATGGCCTGGGCATCCCAAAATGGAGAACGCTCAGGGCACCAGTCATTTCAGCACAGAGCTACCACCAGCCCGTACCCTGCTCTGTGGGTCACACACAGGTGCCCAAAAACATACACTAGGGGCACAGGGTTATAGCCCCACCCATGGGTGCCATAAGGGTATCCGATGGGTCCATTCACCAAAACCAAAAGAGAGAGCTGCACCGCCAGGAGTCCCACATGAACTCCTGTGCGGAAAAGAAAACACAACAGAACACACAATAAAAGGCAGTAAAGGACAAGGATACAGAGGCCCTGTCCCTCCGATGCATTTCCAGCATCACAATCAGCCTTTGCTAACTTCTTTGGATCAAGTTCCTTAGAGTCAGCCAAGTGCTGTCTCAGCTTAGGAGAGCAGGCATCAAAAATAGATTCCAACAAAAATAGATTCCTCATTCCTTCAAAAGTGTTAACTCTGTAACCCTTTAGCCAACCATCTAAGTTTTTCAAACATTCACACACCCAGGAAGCCCAAGGGGTGCCTTCATGCTTTTTGACTTAACCTCTTATGGTATTGGGAAGGAGTTTTCCCAATTTCCTATCAAAGCCAGCTTCACGTTTTCATACTCCAATCTTTCAAGTTCCCCCACCTCCATTACAGCATCAGTTGCAACCTGGGGGAGCCTAGACAAAAGCCAAGGATTCAACTGATTCCCTGTGAAACCCTGAATCCCATAGTTATATTCAAAAGCAGCCAACCAATCTAAAATATTAAGTCTCACCTCATACATACTCACAGCTTCTTTAGGCATGCAAGGCCTCTTAAGACTGGAAGACCTAGAAGACTCTGGGAGAGAAACATTTTCAAGAGCCAATTTCTTCATTTCAAGTTCATGATTTAACTCCATTTCTCTGAGCCTGAGTTCTTGATGTTTGCTTTCAGTTTGCATTTGCATCCTTTTAAATTCTAACTCAAGTCTCATCTTTTCAAGAGAGACAAATTCTGGACTCAGTATTGGACCTGATGGGGTCCCTGTGGCTATAGGTTGAAGAACTAGAGCTTTTTGAGCACTACAGGGCATCAATGTCCCCCACATGCAATTTCTTCAGATACGGAGTGTCCTGAGTGATGCCCGTTGGGGCAACTTATTGAAGCACCCCTTCACCTCTCTTGAGCAGATACTTAGCGTTCCCCAAACAACAAAAGGTCTGATTGCACAAATGTACATGTCTCTGCTCACTAGAGGTCATCTCAAATGGCCATAGTCCGAGACCAAGCAGAGCTGGAGCTGGTAGACAAACCAGGGGTCTGGAAGGCAATTCATAAATCGGTGTGGGCATCTTCAATCTCCATGCAATACAAAATCCATAATGCGCGCCTGCTGGTCAGGTGGCACTACACTCCCCTACGATTGTCAAAAATGTTTCCAGGCACTTCCCCCTACTATTGGAGAGGTTGTGGTGAGAGATGTGACTATTGGCCCAGTGGTGGGAATGCCGGGAAGTGCAAATGTATTGGAAAGAGGTCCTAGGGTGGATTCAGGCTATAGATGGGATACCTAGAGCACTCTCACCAGTGCTAGTCCTGCTTGGGTTTGAATCGGATGATGAGGACTCATACATGTCGCTCTCACATATGCCACGTAATCTACTGTTAGCTGCAAGGGTATGCTTAACTGTCAAATGGAAGTCAGCTTCCCACCCCATAAAAAGAGAATGGCTGACCAAAGCACATGCCATTTACGAAATGGAAAGCCTCATGGCCGCTGTCCAGGAATCTCGTAAGAACATTGATGTGATATGGCTGCCCTTGGAATTCTACACATCATATTGGGATTCTGTATGACAAGTTTTGACCTTTCTTCTTACAATTCACAATGTATTTGTTGCATCGATACGCCGTTGACTTGTACTGTGAAGCCAACATGTACTATGTCAACCTTGTTGAAAAAAACAATAAAAATTCATTAAAAAAACACACACACACATCAAAACACATGAAAGAGTGGAAAAAAAGGCTCACACTCTTTCCAGGTTTAAAAAATCAAGTCCTAAAATCCAGAAAGGTTGCTGGGGGTCTCTAAGGTGAAGGGAATTACCACATTTCTGAGAATTCTCCCTAACACTGTGGGACACAAAATCCCACCAGCTACCTTGCAAGCAATAAAAGAGGCTGCTGATCCATATTTTTACTTCAACGCACCACTATCAAGGGGTGAGCATTTTCGAAATGCTTTTGAGGCTTTAATCAAGGAGCATGAGAAACAATGCCCCTACCTTAGATGTGACACACATGCAACATCTTCCCCTGTCTACCTGACCCTCCATATTAGTGATTGGTGCCTCTTCCCTCATTTTCCTCCCCACATTACGTTCTAACCTCTCCTGCAAGAAAAAAAAAGACAAAAAAGGTTACTTTAGGAACCAACCTTTCACAGTTAAAAAATAGAACTAAAAAAAATCGTATAGACTCCATCTACTTTACATTTCTCAGTAAAGTACATAACCTAAATATGATTTTCCAACATTTCCATTACCATTCTGTTATGCTAATGGTAATAATGTGGCGTTTATCCCCCATTCCAGTGACTGGGACGGGGGATAACGGCCTGCCAGCCCAAGTTATCGGCCGAAGCAAGGGCGGATAACGAAGGCTCCAGACCGTTATCCCCCGTTCCAGTCCCTGCAGTGAGGGATTAAGGCCATTAGCACCCCAGGTTGCCAAAGCGGTAACCTGTGGTGCTAAAAAAGAAGGATTTTTCTTCCTACACCGGGATGCGCGAGCAGCGTATCACTGTAGGAAGGAAAATCCTTTTCCAAGATGGCCACCATAGAAAGGGAAGGAAGGGCTCCGTACAGAGCCCCTCTTCTCTTTCCATGGTGGCCTGCAGAAGGTGAAGAGGGAACCCTATAACCATATCACCACAAGCACTTTTTTTTCCCTTTCAAACCTATCCCAATTTCGAAATACTTTACCCCATAGCCGGTCCCTGTTGAACATGCCCACTTTATCGCCATTGGTCGTCCCTCATGGTCATGGCCAGTAGCCAGATTGTCCGGGACATGACCTTATGCCATGACCCGGGCATCTGGACAATGCCCTTCGCCACAGGCTATATACCTCAGACACCAAAGGTATATGACTATTTTTTGTACCTATATTATGACACTTGTCAAAAAAATAAAACACAGACACATTTGCAAAACCATGCTTTAAGGACCCTGCCAATGCTCCTTACACAGGTTTGCTGGAAATCTGCCCATGTTTTATTTTTACAAAAGTGTAAAATGTACGTACATACACTTGTCTTATAACTTAGCCCCCACTAGACAAAATCCATTCAGACTTTGCACAAACATTCAAAGTTGGGTCTCTAATCTTTCTGAAAACATTTTTTCATAGTCGTCAAACAGCAACAAAGTTATAAGCCACCTAAAAATGTTGAGACCCCCCTCTAATTTAGCTCCCTCATCAGAAAATCCCACCAAACTTTGCAAACACATTTATATCTAGATCTAAAATCCTTTCACACACCTTTGTGCAGATTTGCCAAATGGCACCACATTTATAAGCCTTTACAATATTTCAGGTACCACCTCCCTTAAAATGTTGTTTCCTCTTGACAAAATAGCACCAGACTTTTCAAAACCATTCAGAGTCATGTCTACAATGAAATTCCGATCGATATTTCATGAAGTTTCATTGAGTGGCACCAAAGTTAAGCCATCAAAACATTGCTTTTCACCAACCCTGTAATGCACAAATAAGCATAGATGCCCCCGAACATCTAATATGTCAGCAGACAACACAGGACTGCCCCCGACTGTTCGCAGACATTGGAGAAGAAAAATGCCTGTTTTATTTTGCTTTCTAAGTCTATATACTGTCCTATCCTCATCACCCCTCTCCTCACCAGAGATTGTTCCATTAGTTTGACAAGTGCAATGTTGTGTTTTTTAAAATATTTTTACTGCGATGTCCGCGGACTAAGGGCACTGTCCATGAACCCAACATGTGGAGCGCTTCCAAAAATCTGACGCACCTCACATTTTGTATTGACCAATCAGCGGGCACGCCCGATGTCTGCAGACCTCACATCGCCCTCCAGAGCAATCGGAGGCCCATTCGCAGACCAATGGAAAGTGGGTCTGTGGACCGAACCCAGATATCACACATTTTTTACCTACTTTTTGGTTGTTTTAAAAATTTACACCAAATTTACAATAGCACACTTTTGGATCAAGCCGCCGCTCCTGCTGCAATTTGGTGAAATTCCATCCAGTGGTTTGGGCTGCAGACGTAAGCAACATTTTTTTCCCATTGCGCCTATGGGAAAACCCCACATTTTGGGACCTCCCCTATAAATTTGCCCCCCCCCCCCTTGATGAAACGCCATCAAACTTTGCAGGATCAATCAAACGGGGCCATATACTTTGTTTTGTAAAGTCTCACATGGATTCATTCCGGGGGGTGAAGTTATAAGCCACCCAAAAAGTGCTCTTCCTATGGGTTGAGCAACTGAACCACAACTACAGGGCCGCTAATGCAGTTCTGTAAAAATAAAAAAATAACAATATATGTATATATATATATATATATATATATATATATATATATATATATATATATATATATATATATATGCACTTGGCACTTTAGAACATATTTCTCTTTTATACCCATTTCGATACTGCTATACCCAAAATAGCAACTATATAAATACATTATTGCAAACTGTTTATTTGAGGCAGATCCTAAGTATGTGATTCTGTAAGAAATTTCGTTTTTAGTGCTGTATCATGCAATTTTTAATGTATCTAAACAGTTTAGAGAACGTCAGTAGTTTGCACTATGCACTTTATACTATGACAATGTTGTTCTTATTAATATGAAACCATCCCTATCATAGGAATGCATTCTTTGCACATGAAAATATCAATGTATATTGAAACATCCTTGAATACATTAGGTATGCACTATGCACTTTATATACTTTTACAACACTGTCTACTAACTGAGATAGTAATTAGAACCACATACACATATCTCCATTATTTTGGTGATATATATATATATATATATATATATAATGACTACCTTGGTCTGCAAATATTGTTTGCAGATTTTTATTAGCATTTTTATGCTATGGCTCGGGGTAGAGACCGTTTCATGCTCATGCACTAGGCAAACATTTTTTCTTAAAAATTGTTTATGATGATGAATTTGCATGTTGTAAACGATTTGGTGTACATATCCTTGGTCTCTAATTTGGAGAAATGTGTCAAACTCCTTTTAAAATGATGTCCTTAACACTATACTAATAACATTGCAGCACGCACGACTAGGCTCCACCTTTTCGATCACGGACCGAGCAATATGCAATTGTTCGGTTTGAAAACACTAACGGCTATGAAGTGTGTTTCCTTTATTCCTGTTTAAAAGTTAGATCTTATTTGTGTAACACAAACTAAATAGGTTGAATTGGGAGTTACTTTACCTGATTAGTAATGAGTCCCAGTAGCCCAAGCCAAAATGGCTAACAGCCATTATGTTGACTCTGTAAGTCACCTTTTCTATGTTTTTCAATGAGGTGTTTTTTTTTATAAAAACAAACTTTCTGTGGGTGATGAGTGACTGTGAACAAGCCACTGCATAGTGGCGAAATGCGTCAGGCTGCCGTCTGGCAAAGAAAACTCTCGCTCGGCAAATTTAATGGATTTTTTAACTGCTGCAAATGAAAAATAAAGGTTGTTTTATAAACATACAACCGAAGCTGCAGTGTTTGCTGTTGGCTGTCCGTGACTATTAAATGCGTCAGGCTGCCGTCTGGCAAAGAAAACTCTCACCCGGCGAATTTAATGGATTTTTTAACTGCTGCAAATGAAAAATAAATGTTGTTTTATAAACATACAACCAAAGTTGCAGTGTTTGCTGTTGGCTGTCCGTGACTATTATTTGTCATTTTGGAACACTTTTGTGTGTGGAGTGCTGCTCGCCTGAACAGTGTCTTTTGATGCCGTTCTTATTTGAAATTACATGGCCACGGTAGTGGCCATGTAGTTATGGTTAAGTTGGTGTTTCCATAGGAAGAGCAATTTTGGGCGGCTTATAACTTCGCTCCCCCTGGACGAATCCTCACCAAACTTTGCAAACAAAAGTATATGGGCTACTCTGAATGTTTTTGCAAAGTTTGGTGAGGATTCGTCCAGGGGGGGCAAAGTTATAGCTGGGGTACCAAATCTTTTTTTTTTCCCATAGACTGAATGGGAAACATTTTTTGCTTGCGCCTACAGCCCAAACCGCTGGATGGATTTTCACCAAATTTGGACCAGGAGCAGCGGCTTGGTCCCAGAAGCGTGCTTTTGCAAATTTGGTGAAAATCCGTCCAGTAGTTTTTTTTAAATGACCAAAAAGTAGGTCAGAAAAAATTAGTGATATCTGTGTTCGCTTCGCGGACACACTTCCCTGTTCGCTCCACGGACAGGACAGTGATTGGGCAAGCAGCTTGCGTGATGTCTGCGGACATCTGTCGTGCTTTTCTATTGGCTGCCATAAAGCATGCAGTGCGTCTATTTTCAGAGACGCCCGCCATCTTTGTTTATCGGAGCAGAACTGCTGCGTGCACAGTGTACATGTGGGCTGCGTCGGCCACGAAAAGGCGGTGAGGCACAGGCCCTCGTGTCTCTCTCTCTTGTTCCCCCCCACCCCCGCTCATGGCCCATGTCTCCCATGTTCCCCCCTTCGCTGATTCTCCATGTGTTCCTCCCACCCCCCCTCATGCTCTGTTTCTCTTTCCCGTTCCCCCGCTCATGTCCCGTGTCTACCTCCTTCCCCCACCCCCCACTCATGCCCGTGTCTCCCTACTGTTCCCCCACCCCCCGCTCATGCCCCGCGTGTCTCTCCCCTTCCCCCTCACCCCCTGCTCATGCCCCATGTCTCTCCCACCTTTCACCCTACCCCGCTCATACCCCGTGTGTCTCCCTCCTTCCCCCCACATCCCGCTCATGCCCCATGTGTCTCTCCCCTCCCCCTCACCCCCCGCTCATGCCCCGTGTGTCTCTCCCCTTCCCCCCACCCCCTGCTCATGCCCCGTGTGTCTCTCTCCTTCCCCCACCCCCGCTCATACCCCGTGTCTCCCTACTGTTCCCCCCACCCGCTGCTCATGCCCCGTGTGTCTCTCCCCTTCCCCCCACCCCCCGCTTATGCCCCGTGTGCCTCACCCCTTCCCCCCACCCACCGCTCAAGCGCTGTCTGTCTCTCCCCTTCCCCCCACCCCCGCTGATACCCGTGTCTCCCTACTGTTCCCTCCACCCCCACTCATGCCCCGTGTCTCTCTCCCCTTCCCCCCACCCACCTCTCATGCCCCGTGTGTCTCTCCCCTTTCCCCCCACCCCCCACTCATGCCCCGTGTGTCTCACCCCTTCCCCCCACCCCCCGCTCATACGTGTCTCCCTACTGTACCCCCTCACCCCCGCTCATGCCCCGTGTCTCTCTCCCCTTCCCCCCACCCCCGCTCATGCCCCGTGTGTCTCTCCCCTTCCCCACCCCCCGCTCATGACCCATGTGTCTTTCCGCTCCCTCCCACCCCCCGCTCATGCCCCGTGTGTCTCTCCCCTCCCCCTGCTAATGCCCCGTGTCTCTCCCCTTATCCCCCACCTCCTGCTCATGCCCCGTGTGTCTCTCCCCTTCCCCCCACCCCCCGCTCATGCCCCCTGTGTCTCTCCCCTTCCCCCCCACCCCCGCTCATGCCCCGTGTGTCTCTCCGCTTCCCCCACCCCCGCTCATGCCCCGTGTCTCCCTACTGTTCCCCCATCCCCCGCTCATGCCCCATGTGTCTCTCCCCTTTGCCCCCACCCCCGCTCATGCCCCGTGTGTCTCTCCGCTTCCCCCCACCCCCGCTCATGCCCCGTGTCTCCCTACTGTTCCCCCCACCCCCCGCTCATGACCCGTGTGTCTTTCCGCTCCCTCCCACCCCCCGCTCATGCCCCGTGTGTCTCTCCCCTCCCCCTGCTAATGCCCCGTGTCTCTCCCCTTCCCCCCACCTCCTGCTCATGCCCCGTGTGTCTCTCCCCTTCCCCCCACCCCCCGCTCATGCCCCGTGTGTCTCTCCCCTTCCCCCCCACCCCCACTCATGCCCCGTGTGTCTCTCCGCTTCCCCCCACCCCCGCTCATGCCCCGTGTCTCCCTACTGTTCCCCCCACCCCCCGCTCATGCCCCGTGTGTCTCTCCCCTTCCCCCCACCCCCGATCATGCCCTGTGTGTCTACCTCCTTCCCCCCACCCCCCGCTCATGCCCCGTGTCTCTCTCCCCTTCCCCCCCACCCCCCGCTCATGCCCCGTGTCTCTCTCCCCTTCCCCCCACCCCTCCGCTCATGTCCCGTGTCTCCCTACTGTTCCCCCCACCCCCCGCTCATGCCCTGTGTGTCTCTCCCCTTCCCCCCACCCCCTGCTTATGTCCCGTGTCTCCCTACTGTTCCTCCCACACCCCCGCTCATGCCCCATGTCTCTCCCCACTTCCCCCCCAACCCCGCTCATGCCTCGTGTCTCCCCTGTTCCCCCCCACCCCCTGCTCATGACCTGTCTCCCCTGTTACCCCCACCCCCCCTCCTGCCCTGTGTCTCCGTTGTATTTCCCCCACTCCACCCTCATGCCCCGTGTCTCCCTTGTGTTACCCTCCCGCTCATGCCCCGTGTCTCCCTCGTGTTACCCCCCACCCATGCCCTGTCTCCCCTGTTACCCCCCACCCCCCGCTCATGCCCAGTGTCTCTCCCCTTCCCCCCACCCCGCTCATGTCCGTGTCTCCCTCCTTTACCCCGCTCATGCCCCATGTATCTCTCCGCTTCCCCCCCACCCCCTGCTCATGCCCCGTGTGTCTCTCCCCTTCCCCCCACCCCCGCTCATGCCCTGTGTGTCTCTCCCCTTCCCCCCACCCTCCGCTCATGCCCCGTGTCTCTCTCCCCTTCCCTCCTACCCCCGCTCATGCCCCGTGTCTCTCTCCACTTCCCCCCTAGCACCCGCTCATGCCCCGTGTCTCTCTCCCCTTCCCCCCCAGCCCCCGCTCATGCCCCGTGTCTCTCTCCCCTTCCCCCCACCCCCCGCTCATGCCCTGTGTCTCTCCCCTTCCCCCCACCCCCCGCTCATGCCCCTTGTGTCTCTCCCCTTCTCCCCCACCCCCTGCCCCATGTGTCTCTCCCCTTCCCCCCCACCCCCCGCTCATGCCCCGTGTCTCCCTACTGTTCCCCCCACCCCCGCTCATGGCCCGTGTCTCTCTCCACTTCCACCCACCCCCCGCTCATGCCCCGTGTCTCCACTGTTCCCCTCCACCCCCCACTCATGACCTGTCTCCCCTGTTACCCCCACCCTCCGCTCATGCCCCTTGTCTCCCTTGTGTTACCCCCCACCCCCGCTCATGCCCCGTGTCTCTCTCCTTCCCCCCACCCCCTGCTCATGCCCCGTGTCTCCCTCCTTTCCCGCCACCCCCCGCTCATGCCCGTGTGCCTCTCCCCTCCCCCACACCCCCGCTCATGCCCTGTGTGCCTCTCCCCTTCCCCCCCACCCCCCGCTCATGCCCCGTGTGTCTCTCCCCTTCTCCCCCGTCCCCTGCTCATGCCCCGTGTGTCTCTCCCCTTCCCCCCACCCCCTGCTCATGCCCCGTGTCTCCCTACTGTTCCCCCACCCCTGCTCATGGCCCGTGTCTCTCTCCACTTCCCCCCACCCCCCGCTCATGCCCCGTGTCTCCCCCGTTCCCCCCACCCCCCGCTCATGACCTGTCTCCCCTGTTACCCCCCACCCCCCGCTCATGCCCCATGTCTCCCTTGTGTTACCCCCCACACCCCCATGCCCCGTGTCTCCCTCGTGTTACCCCCCACCCATGCCCTGTCTCCCCTGTTACCCCCCATCACCCGCTCATGCCCCGTGACTCCCTTGTGTTACCCCCCACCCCCCGCTCATACCCCATGTCTCTCCCCTTCCCCCCCACCCCCTGCTCATGCCCCGTGTCTCCCTCCTTTTCCCCCACCCCCCGCTCATGCCCTGTGTGTCTCTCCCATTCCCCCCCACCCCCCGCTCATGCCCCGTGTGTCTCTCCCCTTCTCCCCACCCTCCGCTCATGCCCCGTGTGTCTCTCCCCTTCCCCCCCACTCCCCGCTCATGCCCCGTGTGTCTCTCCCATTCCCCCCCACCCCCTGCTCATGCCCAGTGTCTCTCTCCCCTTCCCCCCACTCCCGCTCATGCCCCGTGTCTCTCTCCCCTTCCCCCCCTCATGCCCCGTGTCTCTCTCCCCTTCCCCCCACCCCCCGCTCATGCCCCGTGTCTCTCTCCCCTTTCCCCCCACCCCCCGCTCATGCCCCGTGTCTCTCTCCCCTTCACCCCCACCCCCCGCTCATGCCCCGTGTGTCTCTCCCCTTCCCCCCACCCCCTGCTCATGCCCCATGTCTCCCTCCTTTCCCCCGACCCCCCGCTCATGCTCCGTGTGTCTCTCCCCTTCCCCCACACCCCTCTCATGCCCCGTGTGTCTCTCCCCTTCCCCCCACCCCCCGCTCATGCGCCGTCTGCCTCGCCCCGTCCCCCCACCCCCCGCTCATGCCCCTTGTGTCTCTCCCCTTCCCCTCCACCCCCCGCTCATGCCCCATGTCTCCCTACTGTTCCCCCCCACCCCCTGCTCATGCCCCATGTGTCTCTCCCCTTCCCCCACCCCCCGCTCATGCCCCGTTTGTCTCTCTCCCCTTCCCCCCGCTCATGCCCCGTGTGTCTATCTCCCCTTCCCCCCCACCCCCGCTCATTCCCGGTGTGTCTCTCCCCTTCCCCCCACCCCCCGCTCATGCCCTGTGTCTCTCCCCTTCCCCCCACCCCCCGCTCATGCCCCTTGTGTCTCTCCCCTTCTCCCCCACCCCCTGCCCCATGTGTCTCTCCACTTCCCCCCACCCCCCGCTCATGCCCCGTGTCTTCCCTGTTCCCCTCCACCCCCCGCTCATGACCTGTCTCCCCTGTTACCCCCACCCTCCGCTCATGCCCCTTGTCTCCCTTGTGTCACCCCCCACCCCCGCTCATGCCCCGTGTCTCTCCCCTTCCCCCCACCCCCTGCTCATGCCCCGTGTCTCCCTCCTTTCCCCCCACCCCCCGCTCATGCCCGTGTGCCTCTCCCCTCCCCCCACCCCCCCGCTCATGCCCTGTGTGCCTCTCCCCTTCCCCCCACCCCCCGCTCATGCCCCGTGTGTCTCTCCCCTACTCCCCCACCCCCTGCTCATGCCCCGTGTGTCTCTCCCCTGCCCCCCACCCCCTGCTCATGCCCCGTGTCTCCCTACTGTTCCCCCCACCCCTGCTCATGGCCCGTGTCTCTCTCCACTTCCCCCCACCCCCCGCTCATGCCCCATGTCTCCCCTGTTCCCCCCACCCCCCGCTCATGACCTGTCTCCCCTGTTACCCCCCACCCCCCGCTCATGCCCCATGTCTCCCTTGTGTTACCCCCCACCCCCCCATGCCCCGTGTCTCCCTCGTGTTACCCCCCCACCCATGCCCTGTCTCCCCTGTTACCCCCCATCACCCGCTCATGCCCCGTGTCTCCCTTGTGTTACCCCCCACCCCCCGCTCATGCCCCGTGTCTCTCCCCTTCCCCCCCACCCCCTGCTCATGCCCGTGTCTCCCTCCTTTCCCCCACCACCCGCTCATGCCCCGTGTGTCTCACCCCTCCCCCCCGCCCCCGCTCATGCCCTGTGTGTCTCTCCCATTCCCCCCCACCCCCCGCTCATGCCCCGTGTGTCTCTCCCCTTCTCCCCACCCCCCGCTAATGCCCCGTGTGTCTCTCGCCTTCCCCCCCACTCCCCGCTCATGCCCCGTGTGTCTCTCCCATTCCCCCCCACCCCCTGCTAATGCCCAGTGTCTCTCTCCCCTTCCCCCCCACTCCCGCTCATGCCCCGTGTCTCTCTCCCCTTCCCACCCACGCCCGCTCATGCCCCGTGTCTCTCTCCTCTACCCCCCCACCCCCCGCTCATGCCCTGTGTCTCTCTCCCCTTCCCCCCACCCCCCGCTCATGCCCCGTGTCTCTCTCCCCTTTCCCCCCACCCCCCGCTCATGCCCCGCGTCTCTCTCCCCTTGCCCCCCACCCCCCGCTCATGCCCTGTGTGTCTCTCCCCTTCCCCCCACCCCCTGCTCATGCCCCATGTCTCCCTCCTTTCCCCCGACCCCCCGCTCATGCTCCGTGTGTCTCTCCCCTTCCCCCACACCCCGCTCATGCCCCTTGTGTCTCTCCCCTTCTCCCCCACCCCCTGCTCATGCCCCATGTGTCTCTCCCCTTGCCCCCCACCCCCCGCTCATGCCCCGTGTCTCCCTACTGTTCCCCCCACCCCCGCTCATGGCCCGTGTCTCTCTCCACTTCCCCCCACCCCCCGCTCATGCCCCCTGTCTCCCCTGTTCCCCTCCACCCCCCGCTCATGACCTGTCTCCCCTGTTACCCCCACCCCCCGCTCATGCCCCTTGTCTCCCTTGTGTTACCCCCCACCCCGGCTCATGCCCCGTGTCTCTCCCCTTCCCCCCACCCCCTGCTCATGCCCCGTGTCTCCCTTCTTTCCCCCCACCCCCCGCTCATGCCCGTGTGCCGCTCCCCTCGCCCCACCCCCGCTCATGCCCTGTGTGTCTCTCCCCTTCCCCCCCACCCCCCGCTCATGCCCCGTGTGTCTCTCCCCTTCTCCCCCACCCCCTGCTCATGCCCCGTGTGTCTCTCCCCTTCCCCCCACCCCCTGCTCATGCCCCGTGTCTCCCTACTGTTCCCCCCACCCCTGCTCATGGCCCGTGTCTCTCTCCACTTCCCCCCACCCCCCGCTCATGCCCCGTGTCTCCCCTGTTCCCCCCACCCCCGCTCATGACTTGTCTCCCCTGTTACCCCCCGCTCATGCCCCATGTCTCCCTTGTGTTACCCCCCACCCTCCCATGCCCCGTGTCTCCCTAGTGTTACCCCCCCACCCATGCCCTGTCTCCCCTGTTACCCCCCATCACCCGCTCATGCCCTGTGTCTCCCTTGTGTTACCCCCCACCCCCCGCTCATGCCCCGTGTCTCTCCCCTTCCCCCCCAGCCCCTGCTCATGCCCCGTGTCTCCCTCCTTTCCCCCCACCCCCCGCTCATGCCCGTGTGTCTCACCCCTCCCCCCCTCCCCGCTCATGCCCTGTGTGTCTCTCCCATTCCCCCCACCCCCCGCTCATGCCCCGTGTGTCTCTCCCCTTCTCCCCACCCCCCGCTCATGCCCCATGTGTCTCTCCCCTTCCCCCCCACTCCCCGCTCATGCCCCGTGTGTCTCTCCCATTCCCCCCCACCCCCTGCTCATGCCCAGTGTCTCTCTCCCCTTCCCCCCCACTCCCGCTCATGCCCCGTGTCTCTCTCCCCTTCATCCCCCCACCCCCGCTCATGCCCCGTGTCTCTCTCCTCTACCCCCCCACCCCCCGCTCATGCCGTGTCTCTCTCCCCTTCCCCCCACCCCCCGTTCATGCCCAGTGTCTCTCTCCCCTTCCCCCCACCCCCCACTCATGCCCTGTGTGCCTCTCCCCTCCACACCCCCGCTCATGCCCCGTGTCTCTCTCCCCTTTCCCCCCACCCCCCGCTCATGCCCCGTGTCTCTCTCCCCTTCCCCCCCACCCCCGCTCATGCCCCGTGTGTCTCTCCCCTTCCCCCCACCCCCCGCTCATGCCCCATGTCTCCCTCCTTTCCCCCCACCCCCCGCTCATGCCCCGTGTGTCTCTCCCCTCCCCCCCACCCCCTGCTCATGCCCCGTGTGTCTCTCCTCTTCCCCCCGACCCCCCGCTCATGCCCCGTGTGTCTCTCCCCTTCCCCCACACCCCGCTCATGCCCCGTGTGTCTCTCCCCTTCCCCCCACCCCCCGCTCATGCCCCGTCTGCCTCGCCCCTTCCCCCCACCCCCCGCTCATGCCCCGTGTGTCTCTCCCCTTCCCCTCCACCCCCGCTCATGCCCCATGTGTCTCTCCCCTTCCCCCACCCCCCGCTCATGCCCCATGTCTCCCTACTGTTCCCCCCCAACCCCTGCTCATGCCCCATGTGTCTCTCCCCTTCCCCCACCCCCCGCTCATGCCCCGTTTGCCTCTCTCCCCTTCCCCCCCGCTCATGCCCCGTGTGTCTATCTCCCCTTCCCCCCCACCCCCGCTCATTCCCGGTGTGTCTCTCCCCTTCCCCCCCACCCCCCACTCATGCCCCGTGTCTCTCCTCTTCCCCCCACCCACGCTCATGCCCCGTGTGTCTCTCCCCTTCCCCCCCACTCCCCACTCATGCCCCGTGTGTCTCCCTCCTTTCCCCCACCCCCCGCTCATGCTCCGTGTGTCTCTCCCCTCCCCCCACCCCCCGCCCATGCCCCGTGTGTCTCTCCCCTTCTCCCCCACCCCCCACTCATGCCCCGTGTGTCTCTCCCCTTCCCCCCCCCCGCTCATGCCCCGTGTGTCTCTCCCCTTCCCCCCACCCCCCTCTCATGCTCCGTGTCTCCCTCCTTTTCCCCCACCCCCCAATCATGCTCCGTGTGCCTCTCCCCTTCCACCCCCACCCCCCACTCATGCCCCGTGTGTCTCCCCTGTTCCCCCCCACCCCCTGCTCATGCCCTGTGTGTGCGCCCTGTAACCCCACCCCTGCTCATGCCCTGTTCCACCACCCCCGCTCATGCCCCGTGTACGCCCTGTTCCCCCACCCCCGCTCATGCCTCGTGTCTCCCTCGTGTTCCCCCCACCCCCCACTGTGTCTCATCGTGTACCCCCACACCACCTCGCTCATGCCCTGTGTGTCTCCTGTTGCCCCCACCCCCCGCTCATGCCCCGTGTGTCTCCTGTTGCCCCCACCCCCTGCTCATGCCCCGTGTCTCCCTCGTGTTCCCCTCCACCCCCCGCTCATGCCCGTGTTTCCCTCGTGTAACCCCCACACCCCTGCTCATGCCCCGTGTCTCCCTCATGTTCCCCCACCCACCGCTCATGCCCCTTGTCTCTCTCCTTCCCCCCCACCCCCACTCATGTACCGTGTGTGCCCTGTTCCCCCACCCCTCGCTCATGCCCCGTGTGTGCCCTGTTCCCCCACCGCCCTGTCCCCCCCACCCCCAGCTCATGCCCCGTGTGTGCCCTGTTCCCCCACCCCCCGCTCATGCCCCGTGTGTGCCCTGTTTCCCCCACCCCCCGCTCATGCCCCGTGTCTCCCTCGTGTTCCTCCCCACCTCCCACTCATACCCTGTGTCTCCCTCATGTTCCTCCTCACCCCCGCTCATGCCCCGTGTCTCCCCTGTTCCCCCCCCACCAGCTGCTCATGCCCCGTGTCTCTCTCGTGTTCCCCATAATAGAATGCTATTTATATCAATGCATTGTTCAATGCACTAATTAGGGTATGATATTTATTGCAATGATCCTTGACACTTGTTTCGCAACATTATAATAAGAATCCCTTGTACACATATTTCATGAAAAGTACATACACATGTGATGTCCTCAGTGATGTCATCAATGACATTTGTGATGTCATCTTTGATGTCCTGGGTGTTAGTCTTAGCAGTGCACGGTGGTGGCGCAAGTTATGGTTGCTTAGCTTACCATAACTGGCGAATTTCAAGGGTTTTTCAGTTTTACTTGGAACCATGACAATGTTTTTTCACTGAATTTCATAGGTTTTTAGTAGCGCAACTTAACCATAACGTCCCTTTTAACAAAGTTTTTTCATTGAATTTCATAGGTTTTTATTAGCGCAACTTAACCATAACGTCCCTTTAACAAAGTTTTTTTACTGAATTTCATAGGTTTTTATTAGCGCAACTTAACCATGACGTCCCGTTAACAAAGTTTTTTTACTGAATTTCATAGGTTTTTAGTAGCGCAAGTTAACCATAAACACCCTTTAACAAACTTTTTTCACTTTACACAGAATGTTGCAAAGTAAGAATTTATGCTCGTTCACAGTGAAAGTCAGCTGCTTCAATTTTTTGCCGGAGTGGCCCACGATTCGCACTATAAGGTTCTATTGTTTTTTGACCTTGACAGACAGGGATCGTGCCAAAAGACTTCTTTTGAAGGAGGGGTGCAAAAACGTAAGAGAGGATAAGGATGACATTTCTGAAACGAAACCTCTTTTATATATTATATCACTATGAGAAAGATCGTTGGCACAGATGGAGTCGTATTTAGGGACTGCATTATGCGTAGACAATGGAAAATGCCAATATAATGTAAGTAACCCTTTAAATTATTTTATACCTGAATATAATAACAATAGCGTGGCGTTAAAGCCCGGTTAAGTTGTACTTGTTTGTTCAATGTGGCATATTGTTTTGTACCGCGCACTATCACCGCCGAAGTGGTCCGCTGGCGCTCAGACGGTTCTGAAAAAAGCACAGGAGAGAGGGTGGGTTAGTGAGAATAAGTTAACATACTCCGTTGCACTATCCTTGCTAGCAAATAGTTTCACGCCCTAATAAATAAAATGAATATTTTTAATGGAGATCGGCTCATGAGACTAATTTATGTTTTTAAAACAGGTACATCCTTCCCTACTGTCAATGCCACGATTTTCAGATCCCGGCCGACGCATTTTTTAACTGCCAGGTGCAGCTCCTAGGGAACAACTTCATGACCCTCACCATTTTATGCGACAATCGACAAGGACCAATATGCCCTAACGCGGTACTAGCGGCTAGAAGCAACATACCAACCGTTATGTTGGTCTAATGCCTCGTTGTTGGGACAGCCTTCCGATTATCAGTGCGACCACAGTCCTTCTTTTATCATAAACCAACACCCTGTGTAACGCAAAGGAACAGCACGTGACTCAAGATTAATTTTGCAGATCGACAGCAAAGACAAATGCAAATCGCTGAATATTCTCTAAACAATTAATGTCAAATAAATGTACTTTACGAAATGTACAATCTTGCTGTTTGCTTTTAAATCACAGTTTCATATTCCGAATTGTGGCGTGCTGTGTTGTGAGATGATCTGTGTTGTTTTCCGGATTCTGTATGAAGTCGCGTAGGAGCAGTGTTGGCAACTCCTTAGTAAGAAAAGTAGCTATTGGCCATCATAAAAGTAGCTAGAATTAGCTAAATGATTTCATAACCTAATTTGCATAATTCACCAGGTGCATGATGGGTGATTGCCGAGGGCATGGTTGTTATAGCCTCTCATTGAGCTCACCCCTTTTTTGTGATGAAAGTCGCGAATGCACAGATGCAAACTCATTACATCCATATGCATACATTCACATGCAAATGCACTAGTATTTAAATAAACCCCACAATGATTAGGTTGTTCTATTGTCGCTTCTTAAACGTGTACTGCCATTTTTAATATGCTAGTATTTTATAATCCATAATGCCTCGTTGTTGGAACAGCCTTCCGATTATCAGTGCGACCATAGTGCTTCTTTTATCATAAACCAACACCCTCTGTAGCGCAAAGGAACAGCGCGTGAGTCAAGATGAACTTTTGCGGATCGACAGCAAAGACAAATGCAAATCGCGGAATATTCTCTAAAAATTTGATGTCAAATAAATGTACTTTATGAAATGTACAATCTTGCTGTTTGCTTTTAAATCACAGTTTCATATTCCCAATTGTGGCGCGCTGTGTTGTGAGATGATGTGTGTTGTTTTCCGGGTTCTGTGTAAAGTCGCGTAGGACTGGAGACGACTGGGTGCGTTTGGCTACGCACCCTGTAACGTCACGGAGAGAGGCGGGGAATATGACTGCTTTGATAATGTCAGGCTTAGGGGCGGGAGATATGATTTAGTGTCGTGAAAACAGGTCAGCCAGGTCGATGGGGCAAGTGATAGGATTATCACATAATGTCGGCGCACAGCAGCCTGATTTATCGTTTGTTTAGTGGACAAAAAGTCGGGTAAGGCCCATAGGAAATTGTAATGTCAGCGGACATAAGGAGGGTTCTTAGAACACTTTCAATCTGAGAACGAACTATACGGACAGCGTCCTCAGGACACCCCCATTTTGTTTATATACCAACATTTAAGGACACCGCAAGTGTTCTTAGCTCAATTTTAGCTTGCTTACGAACAAAACGGACACATACTCCGTCCTCGGAACACCCCACCATTTAGTTTATATAGAACATTTCAGAACAGCCGCGTTGTCCGCAGACAAATCGAACACAACAAAAGCGTCTAGCACATAAAAAAAACAGAACATTGAACCTATCTCATACTCCCCCACCCTCCCTAAACACTCGTACACACCAACACACTCCACTAATTACAATTTTTAATCCAAGTACCACCGCGCTGTCCGCGGCCGTCGGCGAATGCAAGATGGCGGGCGCCACAAAAAATCTGACGCGCTTCACGCGCCACGCCGTCCAATCAGCGAACATGTCACATGTCCGCGGACATCACGCAAGCCGCTTGGCCAATCTGGGCGCTTTCCGCGGAGCGAACAGGGAAGTCCGTCCGCAGAACGAACAGAGATATCAGTAATTTTTTTGCCTTACATTTTGATCATTTTAAAAAAAACTACTGGACGGATTTACACCAAATTTTCAAAAGCACGCTTTTGGGACCAAGCCCCCGCTCCTGCCGCACATTTGGTGTAAATCCATCCAGCGGTTTGGGCTGTAGGCGTGCACAAAGTTTTTTCCCATTGTGTCTATGGGAAAAAACAAAAGTTTTGGGACCCCCCCTGGTCCAAACCTCTCCAAACTTTGCAGAAGAATTCAGAGTGGGCCATATACTTTTTTTTCAAAGTTTGGTGAGGATTCGTCCAGAGGGAGCGAAGTTATAAGCCACCCAAAAAATGCTCTTCCTATGGAAACGCCAACTTAACCATAACTACATGGACGCTACCGCGTCCATGTAATATATATATATATATATAATGGAGTAGAAGTCGAGCCCCTGTTCGCTTCAGGGTACCCAGGAAATTGCATTCTTTTTCCATAAGTCCTGGATCACTGTGGCCAATGGCTTTCTCTGATTCTGGGAATAGGAGTGACCATCAAACCCGAGGGAGTCAGAGTCTTTGCAAATTCTATCTTCTAACCCCTTCTCACAATGTGGTTAACCCATGCATCTAATGATAACACCTTCCCTTCGTTGTAGAACCAGAGACCCCTGCTGGCCAAGCATCAGAATTTCGGGGCATTTCCCAAAGGAGAGGGTTTCCTGGTCAACTGCTGCAACCCCTGAATAGGCATGGATGGCCATCAAAAACTGCCCTTGCCCCCAGACCTAAAACTAACATGCTTCTTTTTAGACTGTCCGACTTGGTAGAGTCCGGCCAGCTCCTTAATGTGTCTATCCACCTAGAAATCCTGGTGCACGTAATCTTCCAGAGAAGTCCCAAAAAAGGTGTCCTTCAAAGTTAATTCTCGGAGCTGCATTTTTTTACGTTCATCAGTATGCATGTCTCGCAGATGTGTCACCTACTGACCGTCACGTCTCCTATTTTGAGTGCCCGATGCCTTTATTACATCATATGGAGAGGCTGATACTAGCTCTACGAGCTCTATGTGGAAGTCCATGTTCCCAATAATTTGTACACATTCTGAACCATCCTCTATTGTCCTGGAATGCTGCGCAAACCTCCCAAGTGATGGTTGTGGCGTATACAATGTATAAGGGCTTGTCCTTGGGATTAGGAGTGATCCTGAATATGGGCCTCATTACAACTCAGGCGTTAAGGGTTAACGCCGTCGTTAACCCTTAACGCCTGATTCCGATTTTAACGGCTGCTTTTAGCAGCCGTTAAAATCCATGGCGCTAAACCGCCTTGGTGCTAATTTCGCCACCGTAATTTACGGTGGCGTAATTAGCGCCTTCCCCACTCCCATTATGCCCTATGGGGCAAAAATGGGAATGGGAAAGGGTAAAATGGGAAATGGGGATTTACCGCCCCACTCACCTTGGAATGGGGCGGTAAATCCGCCATCCACCATGGTGTAAATGTAGTTTACACCATGGTGGTAAAGTTGGCGTACTTACCGCCTGGGTCGTAATGACCCCCTATGTCTTTTTCAATGCAGAACCTGCTTTTTTGATGATCCCATGTTGACTGTTTCGTCAGGAGTCATTAGTGCCCGTCCCTCGGCTTGGGAGAGTGTCCTGAATCTGCAGTGACTGTGCAAGTTCCTATCTTCCCCTTCAGGGCAAACATGTTTGCCTTATATCAAGGGAGACTCACTCTATCTGCTTCATTCCACTTCTTTTGCATCTCTTGTTTTACCTCAGGGAATTCATGAAGCCTCTGTTTATAAGCTCTCTTAAATTACTCGTGAGGGATCTACGTGTTTTGAAAAACACCTTTTTAAACGTGCACACTTTGTGCACTTTTTGGAGAATTTAATTGACCCTTTTTTTTAAATGAATCTTCCTTACCTCAACCTCCCACCAGTCCGCTTCTGTTATCGTTAAGACTTGAATCCCCTTCCGTTAACCCCTCCTCCCCTGGGTCCGTTAAAGGGTTGTCAGAGAGCTCCTCCAGGTCCTTCTTCCTTCCTTTTACGCCAGATCTCGTATTTTTCCCTTTCGATCATGAAGGTATGGGCGGACTCCCCCGTAAGCCACCCTGCCTCAGTGAATGTGACACAAATTAAAAGGGGCACTCTGGGGAGCCAACCCCTTAGATATCAGGGAAAAAGCCTTGCGGCAAAAAACCCTGTAGTCGCAGAAGTTTGTGTCAGTGGATGCGATAGCCAAGAGGATCGTAGTAACGGGAGCGGAATGTCCTCTGATGTAACAATCCACCTTAACACAACGGAGGGAGCCAGTCAAGAGAAGGAGGTTAATGGGATAGTGTAGAGGGCAATAGCAGTTAGCGCAAAGGATGGAGGAAACAGGCTTAAGCAGGAAGCAAGCAGAAGGGAATACAAAGAGAAGAAACACACAAGTGAGCGTACCATCAGCAGCACGGTTGCAACGCTCGGAGCCTTCGGCAGTGAATGTTTACATACCGCGGCGGCCATCTTGAAAATAAACTAGAACGCTGATACAGACGTCTGTAACAGCGTGATGGCCCTATCAATGGCGGCGCCACCTCGTCCATAATCGCCACGGACGAATCCTGACAGCTTCTCACCCCCTCACATACACATATACCTATATATGTCTATGTGATTGGTCAATTTCAACCAAAAGTGCACGAACAAAGTGCACACTTTGAAAAAGATGTCTATAAACTGACATACTACGTTTTTGGAGGAGGATGCTCTTCCACCACTGCTGCAGATTGGAACTCCTCGGGAACCATCAGTGGAATGGATTTGGATGTAGCCTCTTCATCAGCATGTCTTCCTCTCTCTTCCCTATCTTTCTGTGAAGGTACTGAAGAGAAGGAGGTCAAAGAAGAACAAGAGGAGTCAGAGGTACTAGATGAAAAGATGTAGGCGTCCACCTTTCCCTCTTCCGATCACCTTTTAGAGCTTTCTTTCACAGTTCATTCTCCTTGTCTGACATTTTCTTTTGTCCCTTCCTCAGGTTCTATTCAAGAGAGGAGGATGAGAGGCTGGAGATTGATGTCTACTTTAGATGTTTTCTCTTCTGTGACTGCGCCCCCATCTCTGATACTGCCGCCAGGAATTTTAGACACATTTGTTTCCCCTGTTGCCCATTTACATGCTCCATGTGCGCTCACCATGTGCATTCAGATCGTCCTCATCCAACATGTTTTTCACGTCAATCTATTTGCGTGGACCACTCCTCTAGTTAGGGGAAATGGGAGCACATTCTTATCTCCAAATATATGCTTCTCAGCTCCTTGCCTTGCTGGACGCCAACCTCTCTAATGAATGATCCACTCTGTGTGCTGCTTTCCAGGATCAGATCCTGTCAGAACCACTCTGGTATCACTTTTTCTGACATCACCAGCCGTACCAGCGCTGACTCCATCTAGGGTGGCCAACCGTCCCGTACTTTGCAGGACTGTCCCCAATCTCAACCTGTCTGGGAAGGGTAAAGCCCTGCATTTGCTTCATACCTGATCAAAGCATTTTCAGTTCTATGCACACTTTCGTGTGAAAGTTGAAGCTCATTCCAACAGAACACCCCCCCCAGGGGTCTGTGAAGCTCCTTAACAAGTTGCTCTCTGTCAATCGAGCATTATAATGGGCACAATCAGACAATGGGCCTCATTCAGAGTTTGGAGGTAGCCATGGTGCTATTTGCGCCATGGCTGCCTCCAAAACCGGGTCCGGCACCGGTCTGGTTGAATGGGGACTTACCGGGTCATTCCGACCCTGGAGGACCCGGTAAGTCCCCATTCAACCAATCATTCCCCATTCCCATTTGAGCCCCCATAGGGCTTAATGGGAATGGGGAAGGTGCTAATAACGGGCCCACGAATAGCAGGCCCGTTATTAGCGCCCTGGTCCCTTAGCAGGACCCGCAAAGGACGTGTGGTCAGACCACACGTCCTTTACGGTTCCCGCTAAGGGACCTCGGAATTGGGCGGTAAGGGATTACCGGCACAGGTCTCCTTACCGGTGCCCCGTATCCCTTACTGCCCAACTCAGAATAACCCCCAATGAGTGGAGGGAGGGGTCTATTATCAGGGACCTTAAGAAATGCAAAGGGTGAGTGATGAGAAATGGGATGAGTACATAATGCTGCATTCTGTATGAAATAATTACTACAGTTTTAAAACTCAAGGAATTTTTTTTAGGCTCACATTACTTTGCATGGCGCTACTGTAACCTTTCATTTAGGATGGAGAAAATAAAACTAAAGCCATACTTGTTTTGCTCAACATGATTCCTATGATGATTTATATAGTGTAAGGTTAGTTTATTATATAATGTGTGTTCTTTTCAAGTTATTGCTGTAAATAAAGTTTTATGTAGGCATGTGAAACCAAAACCGTAATAAATATGTACTACCAATACTCCAGTGATAGCCCCCTGCAAAGCCTACTGGCAATGGCTTCCAGTTGCCTTCAAAGCAAGGTTTGGATCGCAACGACGGTGACCCCAGGGTGCTCTATTCTTGGAATACAAGTGGTTTCACTCATTTATTTGAAGATGATTCTCTATGGTCTGCTCTTGACCTATTCAAAATACTTGCATTACAGGAAACCTGGCTGACTGAGACCACCGCGCTTGATGGTCGCAAAACTATTCAAAAGGAAGCCACTAAGGGTCCTAGAGGCCGACCCAAGGGTGGCCTGCTTATTACAGTCTGCCATCCATGGCTGATACAAGAACTTCCTAAATCGACAGATCATGTGCTGGGTGGTCTCTTGTCATGCCCTGACCTTTCTCTTTTATTAATAAATGTATACGATCCTCCTGGACACAGGCTTAATAGGCTGAATATTGGTATAGTCGAGAAGGTGCTAACTAAATATGGTGAGGGCAAAGTACACATAATTGTCAGTGATTTAAATACTGACATTATTATTAATGGGTCTTTGTCTGAACCTCTGACCTCTTCTGCTCCAGTGCAGTCTAAGAAAACTGGACCACAAACAAATCTTTGGTGCGCAATGGCCCTAGTCAGTGTTAATGGTCTATAGCTTGATGATAATAAGTGGGCATTTACCCAAATATGTGGTAATGCAATGTCCACTATTGATTGTATATTTGTTACTGATATAAGCTTATCTATCGTTGTGAATATGGCTATAATTACGAGACATGAGAGTGATCACCTTCCGCTCTGTGCGCTACTCAAATCATCCAACCTCTTGACTCCCACAGTAGTGCATGATGCAAATGGCGACCTATATATAAATGAGGGATGCAATCGCATCCAATGGTCTCAACACAATTTGTATTTGTATTTGTTTTATTTATATAGCGCACCGAACCCTGAGGTATCTGGTTGCATTTCTTACATGTACAATTGTTACACATTACATACATTTGAGCCAATAGGAGGTGCAATACAGTTACATAATTGCATGAGTTAATAAGGTACATTTGTTACAAATGACATAAAGTTGAGAAAGGAGGAGGAAGTGAGGTGAGGTTGCATATTCACATAATTACGTAGTACAGAGATATGGGTGCAAGTCTTGCAGGTTTCCTATAGTTGAGGAATTCGGGATTCGATAGTCTGTGTGATGTTACGATTCCTGTGAGGTGAGCCATCTTTTTGCGCTGTTCCTGAAGTTGGAATAGGATGGTTATGCTCTAATGGATACAGGCAGTGTGTTCAATTTTTTAGCATCCAGGACGGGGAAGCTGCTACCCCCTGACTTTTGCAGCTTGAACCTCGGGATCTTAAGACAGTGTAGTTGGGAGGATCTGGTAGTGTGGTGTAAAGACTGGAGGGGGTGTCTGTACTCCTGCTCTCGATATGGTAGAGGAGAGGCACAGAAGACCCCAGCCAAGATTCTCTATATTGGTAAAACGTGGCGAGCAATCAAGGCCTAGCTCTCAGGAGTTGATGCGGGCTGGTTCTTAAGTACAGTGTAGTCCCCAAGCACCCACAAAGGAATGTCCACACACTGTATTAGTGAAAACACAGTCTTTATATAATTAAGGTTCAAGGTTATATACACAATCACAATAACTCACTTTGTGCTCAGTTAATCTAAAATGGCAAATATATAGACAGTTCTACATGGTACCACAATTACTATCAGATTTCATTACAGTGCATCAACTGTACGTTGGTCAAATGTCACACAAATCAATGAATAAAGCGAACCAACAATAGACACAGGAGGAAAGCAGTTGGTTAGAACAATGGGCAGAATACTGAGCCCCTACCACTAGGCACAGTTCTGTATGAGGATCCCCCAACCTGGGCAACCTGTAAATAAAGATATATAGTACAAGCCCAGTCCATATATTGTTCAATATGAGTCTTATTTCCTTTGAAATAGTTCTACAACCCCAATGTACCTCGAATAGCAGAGTTCGACGTCGGGTCGTCGATGGATCCTTCTTGAGCGACTCCCTTTAAGGCAGGAGCGACGGATCATCGAGATCCCACGAGGTAATAGGGTGAACACTGTTGATGCGGCAGCAGCTTTGGTTCTTGCAGTGCTCGTTGACGATTGGTCAAAAACGTCCTGCAAGATGAGGCGTGTGGTGCACCTTGACAACTAGTGTTCATTGCCGCAAGGAGTCAATGAAGAACTTTGGCCCAGCAAGGACGTCGGGTCGTCTGTGTCTGGCATCGGCGAATGGGACGTGACCTATGCTGACTTCAGTAGCTTTGTCGGCATCTCTGAGGTCTTCAGATGGCGGGAAAGCCACCGGCGTATTCTCCTCGGTCGTCAGCAGCCTTGACTTTCTCCGGCAGGACAAAGGTGGTCGACGGGGATGAACAAGGGATTCCTTGGATCAAATGTCTTAGGCAAAGGGAGCACTGCGACTCCGGTCGGCGACGGCAGTCGGCGAAGGTGGACGGCTATCCTGTGCTTCTCTTCGTTCTCCTCAGGGGTCCCCATCTCCGGCCGGCAGCCTTTTGTAGGTCTGTCTACCAAGGAGATCAGACCAAAGATCAGCCGGTGCACGATGGTCCCCCGTAGCATGAGAAGAGGTCTCCTAGCCAGGTCCTCTCTTGGATCAGTTCCTTCAAGGCACAGCAGCTTTCAGATTAGCGAAGGTCAGCGGCAGTAGTTCTTCTTCTTCCAGTGGGCTTCAAAGTTAAGCATCAGTTTTGACTTCAGTTTCTGAACAATTTCTAGCAGTGAGTGGCCCCCAGATATACTGTTGATCTCCCATTCACTCTTCTGGGTCACACTCAGGCAACCAATGATTCAGAAGGGCATTCAGGCAGTCAGGCAGCCAATTGGATCACAGTGCCTTCAGGCAATTCTTCTCCATCCAGATGCTCACAACACAGGATGTGGATTCGGACAAGCACTCTACCATTCAGCACTGCACACTGTATTCATACCAGTTTCGGCCAGGGCTGTCTCAGTCATTGTGTCAAACACCAGATACTAGACACCCATAACACGGAATGTGTATTTGTCACACACTCCATTCACCCATGTCCCCCCCCACGGGGGTACCCACAACAAACAGATCTTGGGAAGGCTCCAGCCAGTCTGGCCTGAACTTCCCCACAACACCATATATGTTGAACAGAAACGGCCCTTGTTGACCTCAAAAGTCAGATTGATGACATCAAGGACAAAAACAAAGCAGCTATCCTACTCCTCCTAGACCTCTCAGCAGCCTTCGACTTGGTTGACCACAAAACACTCTGCAACCACCTCTCTTCTGCTGCCCACTTCTCACCCTCTGCTGTCACATGGATACAATCCTTCCTAGCCAACAGAACCATGAGAGTTTTCTCATCTGTGGCTGCAGCAGACCCTATCCCCACAAATGCGTTGTCCCACAAGGGTCCTGCATCTCCCCTACCCTCTATAATATCTTTACAAAACCTCTCTTTCACAAACTGGACCATCTGGGTGTCACCTACACCAACTATGCAGATGACACCCAGATACTCCTAACCATCACTGGCAACTACATCACTGACGCCACCAGGATCAACGAAATCTTCGCCATCATTCAGGCGTGGATGGCCACACACGGCCTCTGCCTGAATGATGAGAAGACTGAGCTCCTTCTGGTCGGGTCCCCCAATAACCTACAGAAACTCAGCCCTGACTACTCCAAATTCCTCATAGATGGCAACATCATTCCAGTTGTGAATAATGTGAAAACCTTAGGCTTCCACCTTGACGCCAATACTAACCTCTCCAAACAAGTTAATATGACTGCCTCAGCTACCGCCTACACGGGGAAATTAATCATGGCCTGCACAGACCTTTTCTGTCCACAAACAGCTGCCTCATTCTGGCGAGGGCCCTCATACAATCGAAGCTTGACTATTGCAACTGCCTCTACCTTGGTGCCAACCAAGCTATAATCAAGAAACTTCAGATCCTCCAGAATAATGCGCTGAGAGCAGCACTAAATATTCCCAGGAGAGAGCACATCGCCCACATAAGATTATCTTGTAAATGGCTATCTATTCAACAAAAAATCGACCTGAAAACCCTCTGCCTCACCTATAAAGCCTTAAATCACCTAGCCCCCCAGTACATCACCAATAAACTCTCCCTTAAACCCAACACAAGATGCACCAGATCATCCAATACTCTATGCCTCACCATGCCCAGATTCTCCGCCAAAAGAGCGGGGGGCTCGAGCTTTTCCGTCCTCGCCCCTCAACTCTGGAACACCCTACCACTGAGTATTAAATTGACTAAATCCTTCCAATTGTTCAGAAGATTAGTCATTAGCTGGCTTCTGGAGAAGGCAACCCTCAGATAAACTAAGTTCAGTCCTATCCGCATATATTGTACATACTGTGTATAGATAGACTAAGCTTAGTACCTACTGTATATATTGTATATATTGTACATACTTTGTAATGCTTACTACTGCTTGCCTGTGCATCTTATATTTTGGCATTTTAACGCCATAATTGTATAACTGCTCATTTATTGTAACTATGTAACCTGTCCTTAAAGCGCCCGTATACCCCTGGGTCTGGAGCGCTATACTAAATAAAATAAACAAACAAAACAAACAAACAAACAAACAAACAAACAAACCTCCACCCAACAGCCAGTCAGGGGGAAGGGGCAGAGTCAGGGCTTCCCGGGACTTTGGGAAAAGTAATGTAAAAAGTGCTAGAAAGCAAGAGGCCACAGGGGCCATCTTGTTTCCTACCAGGAATCTACTGATTCCAATGACAGGGCCTGGGCATCCCAAAATGGAGGACGCGCAGGGCACCTGTCAATTCAGCACGGATCTTCCACCAGCCCGTGCACTGCTCTGTGGGCCACACAAAGGTGCCCAAAAACATACACTAGGAGTACAGGGTCGTTCTCCCACCCATGGGTGCCATAAGGGTATCCTAAGGGTCTGTTAACCAAACCAAATATAGGAAGAGCCGCACCGCCAGGAGTCCCACATAAACTCCTGCATGGAAAACAAGACAGAACATACATGATAAAAAGCAATAAAGGACAAGGATACGGAGGCTCTGTCCCTCCAATGCATTTCCAGCATCACAGGTGGTCAGAGAGGTTAGGTGAGAATTTGTCACTCAGGTATTTCGGGGCTAGGTTAGTGAGGCCTTTCTGGGTGAGTGATAAGGTTTGAAGTGCTATTAGTTGATTTATGGAGAGCCAATGTGCACTGCGTCTTAGTTCAGATATGTGATGGGATCTAGGGTAGTTCATTGCAGATCTGAGTGTATTGTTTTGCAACATTTGCAGCTTTTTTAAGTTGCGCTGGTTGGTGCCTAGCTAAAGGCCATTACAATAGTCTAATTTGGTTAAGACAAGAGCTCTTGCTATGGTGATACAATTGGTTGTGGATAGGAACAGTCTACAGGCATTTATTAATTTGCAGGTGTAGGCTGTTGACAAGGATGTTGCATTGATTTGTTTAGTCAATGTTAAAGAAGAGTCAAGGTAAATGCCTAGCATTTTTACTTCTTTAGATACCTTTTTGATGTTGCCGTCGATATTGAATGAGTTGAACTGATTTTCAAGTTTGTTGTGTTTGTTTTGTGATCCTACAATGAGTAGCTTGGTCTTGTCGACGTTGAGGCATAGTCCATATTTATCCATCTAGGCTTGAAAGACTAGGTAAATATCATTTAGGAGTTTGGAGTCCGTGTTGTAGTCGCCCGTGATGGGAATGAGAATATAAACAATACTGTGACTTTTCACCATTATATCATGTATGTATGAGTGTCACAAACTTGCAATTTTTGTATGATACACATATGATGATGTTTTTTATTCACAATATGATTTATTGATTAACATAATGGTTATCACTGTGGTTCAATGGGTTGGACATTTGTTTGAAATTCATACTACCACCTTGGTGGACTTTATGGTATGATATTGATGCACGTTATACTGAGGACAACTCTGACCTTCTGTGTTTGGTTATACTTGATTGATTGGAATGGCATTCCCCTTGAACATTGTTGGTATGTAATAACGTGATAAGTAGACTATATATTGGTATATGAGTAATACCAATCACTGGCCCTGACGAAGGACGTGGCAGTCCGGAATGCATAGGCCATACATCTGATGTATCTGCAAACATTGGAATTTAATTATCTAAACACCAGTTAAAGGAATAAATACGAAATTCTTTATGTTAAAACTATCACTGGTACCGTATCGTTTATTGAGTATAACATTGAAAATTTACACCACATAATAGTGGTACCTGGGAGTGCAGCCCACACCGCTGGCTTCACGGCCAAGGTCTTGTTCAATTTCACAATTAATGTCAGAGATCCAATCTAATTTTCTCCCTTTGTTGTGGGTAGGTTTGGAAATACGATGAGTGAAACCAAGTTCGGTAATGCTGTTAGCAACGGAAATTGCATTATCTTCTTTAGGGTCGTGCAGTCCTAACTTGAGATCCACTAGCAGTATAACTTGTGATCCTGGTTTGGTGTTTGCTCTGAGGAGTTAGGTGATGTTTTCCTCGAAGGAGGATGCTGGTCCTGGTGGTCTGTATATGAGGTGAGTGGTGATAGTGCCAGCGGCTGTGATAGGTATCTTAACAGATAATAGTTCACCGGATGGGAATGTTTGGGTAGGAGAGGGCCTAAGGCCTAGAGATGTTTTAGGAATAAAGGCAACACCTCCACCTATTGAGGATTCTCAGTCTTGTCTGATGATGGTGTACTGATATGGTATGGCAAGTGAGAGTGAATGCCCTTATGCAGCGTGAAGCCAGGTCTCAGTAATGGCTAGGAAGTCAAGGTTGTTCTTAGTGATAAGGTCTGCTATAACTAGTGCATAGGCTGTCACAGATCTAGCGTTGATAAGCGCTCCCTTGATCGGTAGGAAGGTGTTGTCTGTGTTTTAGTTTTTAGTGTGACTAGTATGTGGTAAGGAGGCAGAAGAGTGACTATAGATTTGGTCAGGTTGGCCCCCTTACATGTTGTTGTAGTCAGGTAACTATTGTTGTTGTCCATATCATGAGGTTGTTTAGGTTGGGTGAACAAAAATCTGAAGCCTAGTCTTGAATTTCTGATTATTGTAAGACATGGTTGGTTAGGGCTGTTAGGGAGAATTCTCCAGAATGGCTAATTTCCCTTACCTACTGAGTCCCTCAGCAGCTTTGCTGGATTTCTAGGATTTATTTGTTTCACCTGGTAAGAGTATGAGCCTTTTTTCCCACTCTTACATGTGATTTGCTGAGTGTGTTTAACATTTTTGTGTTCATAGAGTGGGAGCCTAACCTACTCCACAGGCCTCCTCTTTTTACTGTGGGTTACACAGCACCTTCAGTGCAGTGACACAAGGGTTGTCTTTTAGACTTCCCAACTCAGACTCAATTTTTCTGGGACTGACTACTGTCTCCCAGAACATATAAAGTTGCCATTACCTTATTAGCCTCTGTAAAACCACAGACCCAGTACAAACCATCTTACATGGAGTACTGGAAAGGGTTAGTAAGTATCCCTTTTTGTCTGTTTCTCTTGGAGCATTGTTTTGCTCCCTTTTCATCAAGACCTGGCTGGTGGCAGTGGTAACTACCCTATTTTTCCTACTGCGGTTATCTTAAATTACCTAGGTATTGTTTTAGGCTATCTTGGTAGCCCCGAACTTAAACCAGCTACCCATATATGTTTTATTATGTTCCGGCTGGGTTTATTTGCCATTTCTTTTCATAAAAGTCTTTCTCGTGTTTTACTCTGTGCGCCAAACCAGATTTGATTCCTTTGTTCACCGTCTTTTCGCGGGCTTCTACGCAGAAGCCCTCCTTAGGCGCCTGTATGTCTGGGGGGACAGGATGTGAGGGAGGGGTTTAGGACTCCCTGCACAGGGTCTCCTTGGAGACCCATGTCGCACTCTGAAATGATTGGCTGTGGTGACTGTCCCAGCGGGACAGCCTCCCTGCTGTGTGATTGACAGCTAGGCTGTGTGAATGGGGGAAAACTGCATAACAAGCAGGTCTCTGGGTCTGGAAAGGCAGAGTCGCCACTGGAACGAAAGAACCGATGAGGAGCTGATGGAAGAGGACCCCTACCACGACTGAACCGCCCGGTGAAGCCCTGCTGCTGGTCCGAATCCTCAAACTCCGACGACAGAGAAGATCCTCCAGGAATTTTCTTCCCCTGAGCTGGTGGGACTAACCAGTTCACCCAAACTGCAAACCAGGACTCCCTCCTCTGGTTGAATTCGCTGTACAGAGCTACAGTGGGCCGGATAGCCAGGAAGGTCAGACCCTGCTTGGGTTTTAAGGAGCACACCTTTTATTTGTTGCTTTGTTCTGCTGCTGGTTTCTTCCCTGGGTAGTACAGGACCCTCCAGTCTTCCTACTTCGTGTCAGTCCAACAGTCGTTCAGAAACCGTGAGCCGGCAGGAACTACCAGGAACGTTTGCCTCAGCTACAGCTTCTTCTCCATTGAAAGGTACTGTTCAAATCCGGTTGTTCGTTTCGTTCAGTCGCGGTGAAAGTGTGTGAAATCTTTCTCCAATCCGAGGGCTTGTCCTTCTCTACTCTTTAACCTAACTTTTCTGCCGAACAACTTCGCCTGGAACTCTTGGCAAAGACTTACCGCAAACTAGCCTGAACTGTGTGATCTTGAGAAAAAGACTTTTGTCCTATTGACTTTGGCCCTAAGCCTTTTTGATTTGATTCTATCACTGTAGTTCCTCTTTCTATATTGGCCTGCTTACTTACCTGTTGGTGCTGTTCAATTTCTGCCTAACTTTGTCTTTCCCTCCCTTTTACATTTCTGGAGTGCCATTTTGCTCCCACTTCATTTTGTGAGCTTAACCTGTCTGGAACCTATTGGGACTGGTGTGGTGTATTAAGAGTGTGATTTTTAAACTGCTTTACCTTAGTGAAATGTTATACAACTGATGTGTAAATAAATGTATATT